>NW_024423786.1:8124013-8146496 GCF_017311325.1 Ursus maritimus
GGGGGGGGGGGGGGGGGGGGGGGGGGGGGGGGGGGGGGGAGAGGTTTGGGGAACAAAGGTAGACCCCCAGAGTCCTGACAGGTAGGCGGCTGCCGGACCGGGACAGCAGGGGTCTGAGTCAAATTCTAAACTGAAGAGAGGCTGACAGAAAACCGTCGCTGTTGCCTGGAAACCCAAACACCGGTCAGGGAGGTTTCTGTGAGAAAAGCTGCGAACGAGGGCGCTGGATCCAGACACGCCTGGGTGCGCCCTCCGTCTCTACCCATGGCCAGACTTGTGCCCTTGGGGGAGTCGCTTAGCCATTCTCGGCCTCCGTTTCCTCAGGTGGAGAAGGGGCTCCTTAGAACACCCACCTCGAGGTGCTGTTGGGAACAAGCTCCGTGCCTGGCACATGGAAAGTGCTCAGTCACTGTTAGCTTAAACCCAAGTGTCACGCTGCCATGAGTATGTTTCTTTAAAGCTGACACTATATTGTTTGTTGACCTCAAATCGTTAAGAATATGTTCCAGATTAGTCAACAGTCAGGTTTTGACGTCAACGGCAAGTTGCTATGTCCAACCAGAGGCCTTTCCCAATCCCTGGTACTTGTCTGCTTTCGGGGCTCGGGACACCCCTGCAACATCTCAGCCACTTGGGAGAGACAAAGCCAGGGTGTGCTGCAGGCCCCACCCTGCTAGCCCCCTCCCCAGAGAAGACTGGGCTGGAAACCTGGGCCCCTGGATTCTGACAGCACTGGATCCAGCGGCATTACCCCTCCAGCAGCCCCCCTCCCTCCTTGCCTCTTTTCCAGCCCATTAGGAGTCTATCATTAATTCTCTCAAAATGTGAAAATTATTTGAGGACACATTCGGTGCTAATCGTTTCTCCCCATCTACCACGTGCCAGGCTCTGGGGATGCAGAGAAGCCAGGGTCTGCACATGGCTAAAAGGGGCAGGTGCCAATCGCACCAACCAGCTGAAATGCTGCAAGGTCCGAGGGATGATGGGGGGCCACGGTACCATGAATGTCCAAAGAGGGCTCCGACGTCATCCAGCCCACTTCCACTGGACAAAAGCGGGGAGACTAAAGCCCAGGGAAAGGGAGGGACCTGCCCATGTAACAGCAGACGGCTGAAGCCGTCCTGCCTACCCACTCCACTGTGAAACCACGGGCACCCCCGGCTGACCAGGATGAAGACCTGGCCTGGGGGGAATGTGAGGGGAGGGTTGCTGTCTGACAGGACTGAAGGGAATCTTGGGACAGAAGAGCTGGTGGGGCAGGAGTTGTTTCAGGAAGTTCCAGAGTTGGGGAGGGGGGTGCTGGGGACTGAACAGACCATCCTTCCCCAGTCTGAGGAAAACAGTGAGCTTGGGGAGGCGGCCAGACAGGAGCAGAGGCTGCAAAAGTTTAGGGGTGGCTGTGTCTGGAGATGTGCCCTCTCTTGACTTAGAGATTACACGGCTGGGGCAAGTCTCATGCTGGTGCATCACTCCCTGCGTGTGAGCAGGACCTTCCGTCCCCACAACCTGCCCCCAGACAGGGACTCCTGCCATGAGAGGAACTGTCCTTCATCTAGTGAGACCTGTGTCCCTGGATATCCTAAATCTCCGACAGTCGCTAAGTGGCTAAGGGCAAGAGAAGGTCCTGCTCCCCCACTGGCCTTCTATGCCCAATGTGATCTACCCCTATGGTGCCCCCGAAAGCCTGGTTTGGGTTTCATCTCTAGATCCCCCACCTGCAGGGCCACCCCAATGTCCACTGTTCTCCTGACATCTCTGAGGGTAGAGCCCTCTAAGCTCCCATCCCTCAGTTCCTTGCTTTAGATCCCACCACCCCTCCTCCTGGAAGCCCTCCATGATTCCAGAAGGCCTGAGGTACAATCAGGAAAGTGCTGAACCTGGGTCTATTGATTCAGCCATGTTAATCCCAGCCCAGGAACCCCAGACAGAACTACACCAGGGCCCACACTGGGTCTTCCTCAGGTCTCTGGGCCTCAGAATGTACTGCTCTCTACCTCCCACACTAGCTCTATGCTGCTTCCATCAAAGCCCCAAGCTCTTCCTGGGCTCTCTTACCACAACTCTTCACATGGCTGTCTTCTTTCCATTCCTCCTCAAACTGCCCTTCTGTGACTAACATGTTCTAGGGGCCTCTCCTACCTGGTCCCTCCAACCCATTATTTTTCTTTATTTTCCAGTCTATTGACCATAGCTTCATAAGACTATGTCCTCCATGAGAGCAAAGGACCGTTGCTTTGCCCATCGCCGTATTCTAGAAACGAGGATGGCACCAGACACTGGGCAGGTGCTCAGAAAGTACCTATTAAAAGATTGGCTCGCTGCCCCCCTACTGAAGGGGTCTCTTTGGGGACATGAGGAGGAACGGGGGGCCTAAATGGAGTAACCATAACCCCCCCCCCACCTTCTGCTGAGCACTGGCTGAACACCAAGCACCTGACATAATTCTACCTCTTCAACTTTACAGCCACTCCTCATGGTAGGGAAAAATTATTACCGGCTATATATGTTCCCACCATGTTGTCATAGTGGATAGGGGGATAATTTGGTAATATTGATACCAATATCAGTCAAAACTTAAAATACACAAACTTTCAACCCAGCCATTCCAATGCTAAAAAAGTCATCCTCCAGCTAGACTGACACATGTGCAAATATGGTGCATACGTCTAACGGTACAATACTGTGTATGAGAAAAAACTAAGAAGCAACCTAAACACCTACCAGTAGGGGTGAGGTAAATAAATCAGGGCATGTCTATCAAAGGAACACGATGCAGTTATTAAAAGAATGTGCTAGGGGCGCCTGGGTGGCACAGCGGTTAAGCATCTGCCTTCGGCTCAGGGCGTGATCCCGGTGTTCTGGGATCGAGCCCCACATCAGGCTCCTCTGCTATGAGCCTGCTTCTTCCTCTCCCACTCCCCCTGCTTGTGTTCCCTCTCTCGCTGGCTGTCTCTATCTCTGTTGAATAAATAAATAAAATCTTCAAAAAAAAAATGTGCTAGGGACGCCTGGGTGGCTCAGTCAGTTAAGTGTCTGCGTTTGGCTGGGGGACCCTGGGATAGAGCCCCGCATCCAGCTCCTTGCTCAGCGGGGAGCCTGCTTCTCCCTCTCCCTCTGCCTGCCTCTCCCCCTGCTTGTGCTCACGCTCTCTCGCTCTCTCTGGCAAATAAATAAATGAACTAAGAAAGAAAGAAAGAAAGAAAGAAAGAAAGAAAGAAAGAAAGAAAGAAAGAAAGAAAGAAAGAAAGAAAGGAGAAAGGAAAGAAAAGTGTGTGCTAGTGAGGCCCCTGGTGGCTCAGTCGGTTAAGCGTCTGGCTCTTGGTTTCAGCTCAGGTCATGATGTTAGGGTCCTGCGACCAAACCCCACTTCGAGCTCCACCCTGGGCATATGCTTATGATTCTCTCTCTCTCTCCTTCTGCCCGCTCTAAACAATAAATAAATAATAAATCATTTTTATCGTAGACTTTTTTGGATTTCTATATATAGCTATTTTTTAAATCATTCTTTCTTTCTTTCTTTTTGGAAGAGAGAAGCAGAATTTAAAAGGTACGAAAGAACTCACTGTAAAGTCTCTCTCCGACATCTTGATCCCTGGCCACGCAACCCCTTTCCCACAGGTAACCACCATTACGGATTTCTTAGGTGGATGGTAAATGCTTTCATTTAAATTTTTTTCGAAGATGAAGCAAAGTTCCTGTGCCGCGCGTGCGGCCCTTGCTGACACCCGCTCTCGGGCGGCTGCCCGGGCCGCCGTGGTTACTCACAGTTCAGGATGATCTGGGCTGCGCGGTAGAGCTGCAGGCGGCGCAGGAGGTCCACCAGCTGCTGGACGGTGGCCTGCCGCATGCCCCACCACCACAGCAGCTCCCGCGTGATGCTCACACCCTGCACCCGCTCCATCGACTTGATCTTCCGCAGCTGCGTCAGGTCTGTGATCACGTAGGAGGCTGCAAGGCAAGCCAGAGGCTCTGCTTAGCATCAGAAAGCCAGTGCCTCCGGCACAGGTTCCCCAGGCTAGCGGGCTTTGTCTGCAGTAGCTTCTCACTCGCCCCCCCCATCACACCTGAAATTCCACCTTTAGCTGGCCTCCATCCAGCCCAAGGTATAGCGCTGACTCCACTAGGCAGCCGTGGACCAGAGCATCCACTACCCTGGAGTGCAAATATCAACTTCACGGCCACATAGAACAGGAGAAAGCCCACTGGACCAGAGGGTCAGGGGCTTTGAGCTTTAGCTGCTTATTTGCTATGGGCAAGGCCCTTCACCAGTGGGAGCCTCAGTTTCTTCGACTGGAAGGGGAGGAGGTAATGGAACTTCTCTTGCCTCCCCTGCTAGAAGAGAAGCTCCGAGCAAACAGGGAGTTTTATCTGTTCTGTCCACTCTTAGGTCCCCAGAACAGAGATCAGCCCCTGACACAGAGTGGGGGCAAGGCCAGGCCCAGGGGCAAAATTTAAGGAGGTGCTCACTCTCAGGGCTGGTCCTGCACTCTCAGAAGCTGGAGAGTAGGTGCCTCCTTAAATTCTGCCCTGGGCATCTCATTCTCCCCACCCTAGGTCCCAGCCCTGGCAGTGGGAAATGAATGAATGAATGAATGAATGAATGAATGAATGAACGAACCAACCAACCAACTAGCCAAGTAACTAACGAAGGAACCCATGGCCCAGCATCCTCACAGAACTGTTGCAGGGATCAAGAGAGCCCATGCATCTAAAAGCAATTTGCCAACTCTGAAACACTACAAAATTTGCAGGGCTCTGCCACTGGCAATACTAAATATAAAGCATTCCTCCTTCACATTTTTCATTATAAAATTAATGGTTGTTCACTAAAGAAAATTTGGAAAACAAAGGGGAAAAAAACCCAATAAATCAAGTTACACAGCATCCCACTAGGGTACTTCCCCTTTCCCAAACCCTCCCCACCCCTCCGCACAGGAGCCCTTCTAGACCAGTTGCTGCTGGCCTGTGAGATTCTGCATCCTGCCCTCATTTATTAACATTATACGACAAGCATTTCCCGAGTTGTTACAAGCTCTTCATAAATGGCATTTTGAATGGTCATATGTATTCCACTGAATTTACTAAAGTGAGGGGGCTTTTTTTTTCTTCTTAAGTCAGAATAAAAGAATCACACTTCAGATCCAGAATTTCAGAAATCGTGGAACAGGAATCCGTGTGAGCATCAAGTCATTCGTTCCTTCATTCTGCGGAATATTATTGAGCACTTCCGTGCTCCAAGCCTGTCACAAGCTCCAGACATACTGTGGTGAGTAAACCAGAAGCCCATGGAGATTTCTGTTTGAAAAATACAAACATAGGGGCGCCTGGGTGGCATAGCGGTTAAGCGTCAGCCTTCGGCTCAGGGCGTGATCCCGGCGTTATGGGATCGAGCCCCACATCAGGCTCCTCCGCTATGAGCCTGCTTCTTACTCTCCCACTCCCCCTGCTTGTGTTCCCTCTCTCGCTGGCTGTCTCTATCTCTGTCAAATAAACAAATAAAATCTTAAAAAAAAAAATACAAACATAAGTGAATAGAGTAGGGAAGGGGACCACATGACAAAGGGCCTCGAAAGCCAGGCTATAGTGTTTGGACTCACTCCTAACAGCCACAGACACTTTGGAAGAGCTCAGAGCCAGGGAATGACACGATCACATTGCACAATCCCCTCCCTCTGGAGGAATGGGGAAGATTGAAACAGCCTTCTGAAGAGAGAAAGCCTGTTCAGGATGGAAAGTTCTCAGTTGCAACTTTAGTCACTGGAAACCCCAGGACAGATTCCTGGTCAGTGGGAAGTGATGTCAGCAGGGTCAGGGGCTGCTTCCAGGAGCTGAGAGAAAAGGGTGAGGGAAGAGGAAGGAACACCTCCCCCGCACCCTCTCCCTTTCCCCTTCCCTGCACCCCTTCCCTTCACACCAGGCTGTTCACTGGCACGCCTCCCACTCTTCAGAGGCAGCGTGATGTAATGGGAAAAACAGAAGCCCCGGTGTGATGTTCCCCCCACAGCCTCGTGTTTTCCTTACCCGCGAGAGAAGTAGGAACTAAGCCCTGAGGTGCCTTGCAGTTCACGCGGTCCCGAGACATCGATGTAGCTTAAGGTAGCAATCTATCAACATTTAACCAGGCCCTTAAAACGGGGTCAAGATAGAGATCTTGGGGGAGTGAGTCACTGCCACGGACCCTGTGAAGTTCCTAGCTCTCTTCTCAACACACACAAGAAAAAGCTGATGATTACAGAAGATCTGGCTACCAGGACAAAATCAAAGTCCCCATGATCACCCCTCTTGGAGGAACCCAAGACAAGCACGGTCATACTTCTGCTTCTATTCTTTCAGAATTTTCTACAGATATAAAAATATATACCTCTATCAGCAGGACAGTACAATGGTGGTTCAGGGCCCAGATTTTGGATTCTGAGGCCTGGGTGCAAATCCTATCCTGATACTTACTTGCTGTGTACTTGGGGAAGGCCCTTCACCTCTCCCTATGCCTCAGTGTCCTTATCTGCCAATGAGAATAACCACCGCACCTGCCTCAGAAGTTGTTGCGAGGATCCAATTAGTTACATAGACAGATGTACTTGGAATAGGGCTTCGTACATAGAAAGTGCCCCATAAGTGCTAGCTATCATTATTAAACCAACTACACTCTACGAAAACATGCTTCTGTCCCCTGTGGTTGCCACCACGTGGGACCATCCCTCCAGGTCTGAGTCCCTGAATCTTGCAGGAGTTCACCCAAGAGTAGAAAATCTTGCCCAGGTTCAAAGCCCTCTGGACACAGCCTCCTGAAATGACCCACCCTCTGGTCAAATGACCCTTGTCAGGACTAATGGGAGAGAAAACACTAAGGAACTTCCACACAACATGTCCCCTAAGCCTCTCAGCAAGTCACCCCCATGTTATGGATGAGGACACAAAAGGCTCAGAGAGAGGCAGTGATTTGCCCAAAATCACACAGCTGGACAGGGACAAAGCAGGGCTATGTACAAAGCCTCCACACCCCTTGGAATACACCTGGGTGGAGGAAGCTGTAAGGAGCCTGTTTTTCCCCGAAGGGCAAAAATGGATGGAGCTGTGATCATAGGGAAAGGAACAGGAAGCAGCCACAACATCTGCCAACAATTGTCAGATTCAAAAAGCACACATATGTGTGGCCATGTGATTTTCTAAATCACTTGAAGAAGGATCTTCCCACCGCACCGCCCAGTACCACAACTGGCCCTAAGGGACCATCTGTTCGAAATGACTCACAGAAGCAGAGACTCTTTAGAGATGGAAGGACAATGGCGACCACCAGTTCTGATGAAGAGAAAGCCGGGCGGTGCTGTGGCTTGGCAAGGAGCAGCTAAATGGGGCCATGGCTAACTCCCAGCCCAGCGAGCCCCAACCCAACATGGAGAGCTGGGTGACCATGGGCTCAAAGCCATCTCGGTGGGGGAGAAGTGCACACGCCCCATGCCCTCCCCACTTCTACATCCTTCAGCTCATCATTTATTCAAGTGCTTACTGAGTGTCTGCCCACTGGCCAGGCACTGTGCTAGGCTCTGGGAATACAGGTGTGAACTAGATGGGTGAGGTCCCTGGCCTCACCGTGCTTACATTCTCCAGGGAGAGAGAGACATAAAATAAATAAGGAACAAGGTAATATCAAAGTTTGTTAAGTGGAACAGTGGAAATAAAACAGTGGTGGTACAGACAGTAACAGTGGGGCAGGGGAGGCCTCTGGAATAAGAAGTATGAACTGAGACCTGAAGACCTCCAAAGATGTCAGTATCCCAAACCCCAAAACCTATGATTATGAGACCTTACCTGACAAAAGGAACCTTACAGATGGGCTTACATTAAGGGTCCTGAGATATGATTAGCCTGAATTATCTAAGTGGGCCTATGTCATCACGAGAGTTCTTATAAGAGGGAAGCAGCAGTGTCAGATTCAAAGATATGATAACAGAAGCAGAGGTCAGAGAGAGATTTAAAGATGCTATGCAGTTGGCTTTGAAGGCAGAGGGAGGGGCTGTGAGCCAAGGGATGCAGGCAGCCTCTAGAAGCTGAACAATTTAGGCAAGAAAATGGATTCTCCCCTGGAGCATCCAGAAGGAATGCAACCCTGCTGACACTTGGTTTTAGGACTTGCGACCTCCAGAACTGTAACACGGTAAGTGTGTCCTGTGTTTAAGCCATGAAGTTTGTGGTAATTTGTTACAGCAGCAAGACGAATCTAATGCCGACTCGAAAGCCAGCCACAGTAACCATTGGGAGAATGTTCCAGGCAGAGAGAGTAGCAAGTGCAAAGGCCCTGACCCTGCACCAAGGAGGCCAGTGTGGCTGGAGCAGGATGAGCGAGAGTGGGTGTGGAAGGACAAGAGATCAGAAGCCAGTGAGGCCAGATTGTGACAGACTGGGAAGGCCTGGTGGAGTTTGGATTATATCCCAAATGACAATTGGAAGTCTTTGAAGAGTTTGAGCAATTCTGGTGTCTCCAGGGCTTAAAAAGTCAGAGGTATTCCCCAAAGCGGATGTACAGAGGGCCCATAAGCACATAAAAAGATACCCAACATCATTAGTCATTAGGGAAATGCAAATCAAAATCACAGTGAGATACCACTTCACACCTGCTCAGATGGCTAGAATTGAAAAGACAGTAACAAGTGTCGGGGAGGATAAAGAGAAATTGGAACCCTCACACACTGCTGGAGGGAAGGTAAAGAAGTGCGGCCAATACGAAGAACGGTCTGGCACTTCCTCAAAATGTTAAATATAGAGTTAGCACATGACTCAGTAATTCCACTCCTAGGTGTCTACCCAAGGGAAATGAAAACCTGATCTACATAAAAACTTAGACACAAATGTGCACAGGAGCATTAATCATCACAGCCAAAAAGTGGAAAGAACCCAAATGTTCATCAACTGATGAATGCATACATAAAATGTGGTCCACCCATACAGTGCGGTATTATTCAGTAATAAAAAGAAATTAAGCACCGATACATGGTACAACATGGACGACACATGAAAACTACTGCCACAGGAAAGAGGCCCATCACAAAGGACTGCATATGGTAGGATTCCATATTTAGGAAACGTCCAGAAGAGGCAATGCCTAAAGCTGAGGAAAATGGGAGGTATGTGTGGGAATGTTGGGGGTGACAATGAAGGGGTACAGGGTTTCTTTTTGGGGTAATTAAAGTGTTCCAAGATTAACTATGGAGATGGATATATGACTCTACGTATACTAAATGCCATCGAATTGTACATTTTAAATGGGTGAATTGTATAGTATGCAGATTATATCTCAATAAAGCTGCTCTTAAAAGTCACAGGTATGCCTTCTAAATATCTTAGGAATAGAAGTTGCTCTGATTGTTTACAGTCAAGGCCAACATGGAAAAAGAAAAAAAAAAACTAGAGGGAGTCTCTTATACAAAATTTGTCCACTACCCAGGAAACATTCAAAGTAGATAAATCACAGGTCATCGGAGCAAAGAACACAGAGCAGTCTAGAAAACCAGGTGGTAATAGACATTCTCAGAGATGCCCTGACATGTTACCAGTGACTGCCTCCAGGGAGTGGACCAGGGAGGCTGAAAACTAGGAAGAGGAAAGACATTTACCTTCCTCTCTACCCCTGGTCTGTAATTTACATTCGTAAATGCATGTGTTGCTTCTTTCCGTTCAAAGTCATTAACAAAAATACACGCTAAAAATAAAAACCTAAATCCATGTTGCCACTGCTTGGCAAGAAGAAAAAATTGTGAATATTTTAAGTGAAAAAAGTAAGCTATTAGACGGTACAAAATACATGATTTTTGAAAAATGTATGCACATAAATGGTTATTATTATATACTTGAAGATACAAACCACATAGCACTCTGCTGGCACATAATAAAGAGCCAGTAAATGTAAGCTGCTATTGTTGCTGTTTATTAATATTATTATTATTATTAATTATTATTATTGGCATCCAAATAAGAATGGTTATCCCTGAGTGGTGGAATTTGAGCTAATCTTCGTTTGCCACAGCATTTTGCAATAAGCGTGTATTATTTTTGTTACTGGGTTAAAACAGGATTTCTGAATCTGAGCACTGTTGACACTTTGGGTCAGATAATTCTATGTGGAGGGGGCTGTCCTGTGCATTGTAGGGCATTTATCAACATCTCTAGCTTTTACTCATTGCATGCTCCTAGTTGTGACAACCAAAAATGTCTCCAGACATTTGCTCCCTCAGGGGCAAAATCGCCCCTGCTTGAGAACCACTAGGTTAAAATGTATATTATTTGCTCAGAGTGGATAGATAACCCATACATGTTCAGTTTATTATTCTTCTCAACTATATGTATATATCATATAATATACATATATATCATAAGCTTCTGTATATACAGGAGTACATACATATGCATATCATCTAAATTCTCAAGAAAATATCAAGATTATTTTTTTAAATAAAGTGGCACCAGTTACACTGACCTCGAACATAAAAACAATAATTGTTAACATTTCCTTATTACTTACTAGAATCTGACACTTAAGTGTCAGGTGCCTCTTATACAATTGTCATTACTCACAAGAACCTCCAGTTCACAGATTAAGCGGAGGCTCAGAGAGGTTAAGCAACTCGTCCAAAGTCACCAGCTGGGAGGAGGTGGAGCCTGGAACGCAGACCTCTGCTTGGGAACCCAAGGACCACACGCGCGGCGGCCGCCCCAGATGCCAGGCCCTCTCAGCAGATCATCAGGCGCAAACAAACAAAACACACCAAGGAGTTAACGACGTCCTGGTGGAGTCACACACCATGGTTCACATCCCACTCTGCCATTTAGCAACGCCACGCCCGCAGGCAAGTTACTCGACCGACCTCTCTCAATCCGTTTCCTCGTCTGTACACTGGGGTAAGAAAAGTGCGCACTTCACAGGCCCTCGTGGGAACTCGGGGAGATAATCCGTGTCAAGTGCCTCCATCAGGCCGGGCGCCCAGTAAACGCACAGCAGTTGCCGATAGCTTATTATGATAAGCCTTACCGTAAACAGCAAAGTCGAACCGCTCACTACCTAGGGACAGACTCACATTAACAACAGAAATCTTCAAAGGTCACTTAACACCTTCCAGACGATGCCCTTGGAGCCGGGGCGGGGGCGCAGATGGGGGGGCGGTGGACACACGGCGAGACCCCGGTCCGAAACGGCAGCACAAAGAGCCCCTCGGTTCAGGACCCACTTAAACAGAAGTGGGCAGGAGGCTTAGTGGCGGTGGGGGCCCCACTCACCGAACTGCATCCAGTCCCACTCGCTGAGCGTGTCCATGTTGCGACACAGGTCGTCCAGCACCCAGGCGGGCAGCTGGTAGATGTAGCAGGACATGGCTGGCCTCCGGCGGCCGGCGGACAGGCGCGCGGACAACTGGGGCAGCGGCGCCGGGGACCCGGCTCCTCTACTCCGGGAGCGGGCGGGTCCCACCCGGCCACCGCCTCGCGGGGAAATGGGCGGGGCTGGGCGCTGGGCACCACCGCCCCCCAGCGGCCACGCGTGGCGCGACACCGCCGGCGGGCTGGAGCAAGCCGCTGCGGAATTGCAGGGTCTGAGCTGGAAGGGAAAACTGTGGCCCGGAGTGGGGAGGGAACGCGTTTAAGGACACACGAAAGAGTTCAGTGGCAGTCCCAGGAGGTCTTCTGACTCCATGCCCAGTGCTTTTGGCGCTCCGCCACATATAATTCATTCAACAAATACTCTGTTAATCACCTACTATATGCCAGGCAAGGTGTTCAAGGTGTTGGAGATAAGTGAGTGGAAAAAACCTACAAACCTCCTTACTTTCATGGGACTTACAGTCTAGATGGTGGAGGGAGAAAACTATAAGTAATAAAAGTACTTAATAAGTTAGGTGGTGGATTAAAAGGTAGTAAGTGTTACTGCACAAAAGAAAAAGGAAAGGTGGTTAAGGGGAATTAGCAATTCAGAGCGAGCAGCGGGAGGACTCTTAAATAGAGAAGTCAAGATAGACTTTATCATAATAACCGCTAACATTTACTCAGCAGCTACTACGCGCCAGGCACTGTTCTAGGTGCTCCAAATACCTCTGAGGAAAAAAGGACAAAATCCATGACCTGCAGGGAGACAGACAATAAGCAGTAAATAACTTAGCACTATAGAAGATGATAGGTAACATTCCAGAATAAAAGCAGTGTGATGGGGGTGCCTGGGTGGTATAATTGGTGAAGCTTCCGACTCTTGTTTTCGACTGCGGTAGGGATCTCAGTGTCATGAGATGGAGCCCCAATTCCAGCTCCCGCTCAGTGTGGAGTCGGCTTGAGATTCTCTCTCTCCCCCTCCCTCTATCCCTCCCACTGTCATGCACACGCTCTCTCTAAAATAAATAAATCTTTTTTAAAAATGCAGAGTGTGATGACAGAGAATGCGGGCGGCTCATTGCATTATTATCTTAGAAGGTAATAAATCTTAATGGGGGAAGGCAGAATAGGAGGGACTTCAGGGCAAACTGAAGTATTAAATAGGATAGGGGAGAACTTACACTAATAATGGCAAGTATTTATTGATCATTTACAATGTGCAGACTTCGCCTGGGTTATTTTACCTACTTCTCTCAACGACCCTGTTAGGTAGGTGTGCCCATTCTACAGATGAGGAAATCAAAGCACAGAGAGGTTGAGTAACTTGCCTAACATCATACAGGTACAAGTGACAGAGCTGGGATTTGAACCCAAACAGTCTGACCACTGGCTACGAACTGCCTCTTAATTATAACAACTACCATTATCTACACCTACAATGTGCCTTGCATAAATTATTTTCTGTAATTCTCATAAGCCTATGCTATAGATAGTATTGTCCCTTTTTTTATACATTAATAGAGGGGTTCCAAGAGCTTAGGCAACATCACTGAGGGTAGATAAACTAGAGTTCCACTTTGTGGCCATAAACATCACCTAAGGAGTATGGCTGCAGAAGAAGGAAACTGAAATTAAAGTGGGAAGTCCTGGGGGCAAGTCCTGATTCTGCCACCAACAGGCTTTGTGACCCAGGACAACCCATTTCACTTCTCAAACCTTGCTTTCTGCATCTGTAAAATGGCACTAATTATTTCTACTGCCTAGAGTCGTGAACTAGGGAAGTGGATTAAACCAATTTATACAGCCTATATACAATGCCTACTACAGGGTCTTTCTTGTACAGAGAATAGGCTTAAAGAATGGTAGCTGCCATATTGAAAAAAAGCTCCGGGAAGAGTGCTCCCCCAACCCCCTAAAGGACAAAGGATCAAAGGACATCAAACTCATTTTTAAAAGAAAGGAAAAGAAAAGAAAAAGTCACCCACCGCCTTAGAATATTATCGGGATACAAGCCCTAGTTCAGTCACTGTCCGGCTCTTCATCCTGGAGCAAATTTGCAGTTTTCTCTTTTGTAAACTGGATATCCTGCCCTAGCCGCTTTGAAGGATTGGTGTGAGGCTGACATGGACCTCCGAATACTTAGGATAAACTGTAAAGTACTTAGCCCAGTAAAGGGTTGCTTGTACAAGAGTCCACCCCCTTGATGTTGGAAGTGGGGCCTATTTCAGTGTTGTGTGACTGCTTTTCAGAGGAAGTCCCCCGTTTCAGCAGTGGTTAAAGGTGGAATTGAAGGGAAAAGCACCTACATGCCAGGACAAACATCCTCTTCTTTCATTTTTTCTACTTATAGAGTCTTCTGCCTGCTTCTCCCTCTCTTCCGCAAGCACAGAGCATCTGTCTTTGTAGTATTATTCCCTTAGTGCCATGGGGCCTCTTCCCCTTGATGGGGATTTGACACCACAGGAGATTTGCGTTCAGCCTTGGCCAGTCCAGGACAGACAAGTCCCAACAACTTCTCTCTCTGTTCTCTCCTTGGGCTCTGGGCAAGTTTCCTTCTCACCCCATCCTCAGGGCTTGGAATCTGAGTCCTAGGATTTTCTCCTCTGGAGACACCTGAGTAGTTCAGGGCTGAGCAGGTCATCTTTAGGGGCACATCTTGGTCCCCATTCTTTAGAATAAATTCTTCAAAGTGAGATTGTTGTTATTACTAATTAACAGAGCTGCCACTCACCTACCAAGTATGAAGCATTTAGCATACATTATCTGGGATCCTCACAACAACCCTACAAGGTAGGTTTATTGTTCCCATTCTACAGATGAGAAAAGTGAGGCATAAGTCCAAATTGGCCAAATGACAGGATTCAACCCAAATCTGACTTCAAAGGAAGCGCTCTTTCTACTCGATTATACTGCCTCACCACAAAGAGAAATATCCTTTGATCCTGCAGTTCATTTTTTCCCCCTAATTAGCTGCTTTCCATGGTCAACACCCTCCTTACCATAATCAGCTAGAAACAATAATCGAGGCTGAATATAATTAGTTATACTGTTATGTCATTATTACCTATTCACATTTAATTACCTTGAAATTACAGTCAGCAGACCGCACTCTAGCTGCAATTAGAATTACACATGCCCAGCCTGACCTCCACAGATCCAGACTCAATTGTGGGTAGGGCTGGGGGGAGGGGCGCTCAGGCACTGGCATTTTTTTCAGATTCTCTTTTTTTAGTTTTTATTTATTTATTTACTTATTTACTTATTTATTTAAAGAATTGAGGGGGAGGGGCAGGAGTGGGAGAGAGAATCTTAAGCAGGTTCCATGCCCAGTGCAGAGCCCAGCCCAGTGCAGAGCCCAACGTGGGGCTTGATCTCACAACACTGAGGTCATGACCTGAGCCGAAATCAAGAGTCAGATGCTTAAACGACTGAGCCACCCAGATGCCCTTTAACATTCAGTGTTCATAATAACAAGGCACTGGCATTTTAAAAAGCGCCTAGGTGGCTCAGTCAGTTGAGCATCTGGCTCTTGATTTCTGCTCGGGTCATGATCTCAGGGTTGGGGAATCAAGGCCCAGGTGTGGCTTCGTGCTCAGCAGGGAGTCTGCAACGCCTCTCCCTCTCCCTTTGCCCTTCCCCCCCACTCGTGTGCACGCTCGCTCTCGAACTCTCTCTTAAATAAATAAATCTTTAAAAAATAAAATAAAAACTTCACAGGTAATTATAATCATGTGCGGAGTTGAGAACTAGTGTTTTATCAGGAAGTTGGGATGAGAAAGAAGACTCATAGGGGATTAACAATAAAGCTTCTCTGTGTACTGTGCACATATTTTTTCTTCCTAATAAAAATACCTTCACTGGTTTTTCTGATAGTACATGATCATCGTCCAAAAAAAAAAAGAGTTGTTAACCTTAAAAATAAAACTGTCAGTTATTTTACCAGTAAAAATGGGTTTATTCGGGAATAACAGAGAATTGCGATTCAGGACACACAAGCTACTACAAAAGCATAGGCAAGTCACAGAACAGGAAGGCTCTTTTACAGAGGAAAGAGGGGAGTTGGAAGCGCTGTTATAAACAAAGTCCGTTAGAGCAAACTGGCAGTTCAAAGTATAGTGGCTTTTCATTGGCTGAGTTGTCTCATTGGCTAGGCTGTTGCTGGGAGAAGAGGAAAACCCTTTTTTCCTCCTACTGGGATAGTAGTGTCCACCTGCAATGTCCCTCTCTTCCTGTTGGGGTCTACAACTGATAAGGAGTGGTAGGGCGCAAGAGCTCCCCCTGCTGGCTGCCTGACTCCATTAGTGAGTTTTCCTTTTACTAATTTTCGCAGGGTGAATTAAGAAAAAACCCAGTCCTAGTCTCTCCTCCTCCTGTGTAGGGGGAAAAACCCAGTTCTACCTTCTCCTGTATGTTTTTCCTTTCCTTTTACACAGAACACTTAACTTTTGACACTTCTGGTCACCAAATGTTGGGGGGGGAGCAACTCTCCACAACAAGCAATTCTCTCCAACACCAGCAGGGTGTCCTACAACTTAACTCTAACACTGGCTACCTGGAAATAGTGTCAGATCCCACAGATCCCACCTGCCAATGGGTGACTGTATATGTGTGGTGAGGGCAGGCTCCAGAGAAATGTTTTGTTGGGGCAGGGAGTTCAGATGTGCCAACAAAAAAGGGAAATACTGAAGGGGTATCAGGCAGCCCAGTGACTGGCACAGAGGAGTGAGGTGCTAAGAATGGGATACAGACACCTGTGTGAAAGTATCTGAAAGTTCACACCGGTGCTCACACAGAGTGCAAACACTGCTATTCTATTTCATGACCTTAGTGTGCTGGTTTCTGTGCCTGTCCTTTTATCACCTCAGTATAAGCGCTGATAAAGCGCTGATACCTTCTTTGTTTTTTGGGTTTTTTTTTTTTAATAGACTTTAAGATCACAGCATAATTGAAAGGAAGGTACAGGAATTTCCCATATGCCTCTTGCCCCCACACATGCAAAGCTTCCCCCATGATCAACATCCCCCCCTAAAGTGGTACATTTGTTACAACTGATGAACCTTCACTGACACATCGTTATCACCCCAAGTCCATAGTTTACTTTAGGGTTCATTCTCGGTGTTGTATATTCTATATTGTAAAAACTCACATATCTACCATTATAGTATCATACAGAAGAGTTTCATTGCCCTAAAAAAATCCCATGCTCTGCCTATTCATCCCACCCTCCCCTCCATACCCTGGCAACCATTATCTTTTTACTCCATAGTTTGGCCTTTTCCAGAATGTCACACAGCTGAAATCATACTGTGTAGACCTTTGTAGATTGGCTTCTTTCACTTAGTAATATGCATTAAAGTTTCCTCCATGTCTTTTCATGGTTGACAGCTCATTTCTTTTTTAGTGCTGAATATTCTGTGGTCTGGAACCAGTTTATTTACCCATTCACCTACTTACACCTTAATTTCTTCTAAGTTTTGGCAATTATGAATGAGGCTGCTATAATCCAAGTTTTTAACTCCTTTGATAAATACCAAGGAGCATGATTCCTGAAATATATGAGAATGTTTACCTTTGTAAGAAACTGCCAACCTGTCTTCCAAAGCGGCTGTACCATTTTGCATTCCCACCAGCAGTGAGACTTCCTGTTGCTCGGCATCCTGCCAGCATTTGTTGGCCGACCTCCAGATTTTGGCCACTCTAATAGGTGTGTATTGGTATCTCGTTGTTGTTAAGTAGACTCCATGCCCAGTGTAGAGCCCAACGCAGGGGCTTGAACTCACGACCCTGAGATCAAGGCCTGAGCTGAGATCAAGAATCAGACGCTTAACTGACTGAGCCACCCAGGCGCCCCTCTCTTTGTTGTTTTAATGTGCATTTCCCTGGTGATATATGATGTGGCACATCTTTTCATATGCTTACTTGCCAACTGTATATTTTCTTCGGTGAGGTGTCAAAGTTTCTGTTTATGTGGAAAAAAACACCTTTTCCCCAATGTGAGTACTTTTCTTCTTAATGCTTTTCTGTAGTGCTTAATTTTTTTCACAGTGATATTTCATTTTTACATGAAAAATAAAGCTAAAAGAAACAATTTTTTGTTTTACAGGGTGAAGAGGAGCACCTGTGTGGCTCAGTCGGTTAAGTGTCCCACTCTTGGTTTCAGCTCAGGTCATATCTCAGGGTCATGAGATGAGCCCTGCATTGGGCTCCACGCTCAGCACAGAGTCTGCTTGAGATACTCTCTCGTCCTCTCCCACTCCCCCAACTTGTGTTCTAAACAAATAAATAATTAATTAAAATCTTTTAAAAAAAACAGGATGAAAAAGGAAAAAATTAAAAATTAAATACATACATACATACACACATACATACATAAAACCAAACCAGGGTGGGGTGCCCGGCTGGCTCAGTCAGTAGAGCACACAACTCTTGATCTCGGGGTCGTGAGTTCGAGCCCCACGTTGGGTGTAGAGATTACTTAAGGAAATAAAAAAAATAAAAAATAAAAGAAACTACGGTGGGAAAAAAAAGGGCCTGAGCATGAAGACAGTTGCTTGTGTCTGCAATGCCTCTCCCCATTTAAGCCTTTACAAAAGCACAGGTCTCTCACAACAGAGCCACACCTAGACACACCCGACCTATTTCCTTTGCTCAGCACCATTTAATGTATTCAAGAACAGCTTTTTTTTTTTTTTTAACTCAAAATAGGAACCATCAGTCTCTTAAGAGCAATACATTTAATACAGTCATAGGATTTCAAACGAAAAACATATATTATTCATGCTACAGGTTTTCAATCCTCCTTGGACAACACAAAAAAACACAGTACTCAAACTGCATGTTTTCACAGGATGAACATGAATCTTATTTGGACACAAAGACAAGTTAAAAAAAATTTAAACCAACGATGAACGAATCCAACAACAGAAGACTTCCTGACATCCCCCATCCCATCCCACCCTCGAACACATACCATTGCCTGCTCCCCAGCATTTCTTCCTTCCCACCCAGCAGCTCAATAACACATCAGACACTGAGACATGTATCACTGAATGAGTACTACAGCATGCTCAAAAAACAAAGGCAAATTTATTAACTGAAGTTGAAAGAGGGGATTAAGGTGAGGTGAAACAAAGTCTAGGGGAAACTGTGGGGCACTGTAAGACATTACTCCACGCTGATTTCAGAGCACAGGAATTGTGCTCAAAGGTTAGTATAGGAACTACAGATACCAAGAAATATCCATTGCTTATAAAAGGAAGACTACACTAATGTCTACAAAGAGCTTATAATGCCATGGGAAAATATTTAAGTTATAAAGTTATAACTAAAAAGGCAGAATATAAAACTGTATATTCAGTATGATCTCAACTATGTAAAACCAAACCAACCACAAGATGCCCTAAAAATGTCAAAGGTTCAAAATGTTTTGGGGCTGTATTCAAGTAGTGTATCTACAGTGATCTTTTTTTTCTTTTACTTTACTGTCTTTACCAAAATTTTCTCTACTGGGGGATTTTTTTTTTTTTTAACTATTAGTTACCAAAAAAGAAAACCTGATAGAGGTATTGAATTTGAGTTAATCAATTTAAGTCCAGCCTATAAGAAAGCATTTATACATTTATAAAACTATAAAACATTTTGGGCTACTCCCTGAATCCATGTATATTATGAGTAACTTCCAAGAGGTGGAGGGCTTCTGTCTCTCCTCCAGCCAGGTGCAAAGTGTCACCAGATCCTGCCTGATGAAAAATGCTGAACCAGGCAGCCTTGCAAGTCCAGATGAGCCTGCAAGTGGCTCCCCTTAGTGGTCCCCACTGCCCCAACACCGCTGGCCCCTGGTTAAAACACCGGCAGCATTACAAAAAAAAAAAAAAAAAAAAATGCTAAGCCAAACAGAAATGTAGTGGATTTTCAAAAAAGTGACAGAAATACCCACACTTAGCAAAAACCTATTTACAGTACAGTAGTAGCTCCTTAATACTAGAACTAAACAAGTTCTCCTATCTTCTGTGCAGACATCAAGTTTCAAAAAAGCGATCATCACAATAACTGTAGAAAGCTAATCCCGGTTTAGAAACAAATAAAACAGAACTACAACAACAGCAGACAGAGAAAAGCACAAAATTTAGAAAGTCATAAAAAGTGCTTTCTATAAAAGTGATTCCCTTTAAAATATTTGTTTACTGTATACGCTGTAAGGTCCCCACCTCCCCACCCCCCAAAAAAGGGCAAAACCTCCAAACACTTTCTACCAAAGTATCCACTGGTTTGTTCATTCAACAAACACTGACTAAAGGCTCATAATGTGTGAGGCACTGGGGTCTCAAAGAGGAGACAGACTTGTCCCTGCCTCAAGGACATCTCTGTCTTCTCAAAGCGGGAGGCAGACACATCACCAACCACAACACAGCAATTAAAAGCAGATGCCACTGCTTTCTCACAATTAAAGAATATGCTGCAATTCTTATTGAATTACTTACACAAAAGTCCTTACATAGAAACTTTCCTGACTTACTAGAAGGCAAAAATGCAACTACTTGATGAATACTTCTAGAAGGGGCAGGCATTAAATTACATTTTTGATATCTGCCCCTAAACATCACAATGCCTAGTGAAGTCAGTTAACTTTCCTTTAAGCAATGGAGGATTTTTTACTCTGAAAATGAGACACCTTGAATCCGAGAATAAGTGACCAGTCCTAAATGTAGATCAAGACTAGTCAGTACCATCAAAGGCTGAGACTCAGGAGTGCAAATTTCAATTAAAATCCTCAGTCTCCCCTTCCAGCCGTTGATTTTCAATATGCTCCTGTGTCAGCCGCTCCAGGTCTTTCCTTACATTCGGGTGGTCTTCCAGATCTTCATAGAGTGATCTCACGATGTCCAGTCTCCTGTAATTCTCAGGCTTCACTAGGCTTCGGACAACCTGGAGGCACCGCTCTTTCAGAGTATACACTGTAAATGCAGAAAACCGAATCCTCAGCAGCCGACTCCAGCCTTGGGACAAGGGATGAGCAAGAGCCTTTGCCAACCACAGCAATTCCATTTACCATAGACAGATCTCACTTTGCGCAAAAAAACTGAGTACCTGTGTCTGGCAGAGTGTAATGTGATGGCCCTAACAGTTTCCCTTACAAGTGGGCGGGGCTTGTGATGTTCTTTAACCAAATGCAAGTCAGTGACATAACAGACACCATGCCAATTCTGAAACTAACCTTCAAGAAGCCCTGGCAACTTCCACTTTTACATTCTCAGGAGCCCTGAGCTACCCTGCATGAGAGATGACACAAAGAGGAACAAGCCCTGAGAATGCACAGGAAAGAGGCCCAGCCGCCAGCCAACTGCCTGCAGTCAGCCACGCCAACAAGCACCAATGAGCAGAATAACCACCCACCTGAGCTCAGCCCGGACTGCAGAATTATGAATAAAAAGGAAGTTGTTAGTTTGGGGGTAGCTGGCACACAGCAATAGATAACCAAAACAGTTTGGAACTGGATTTTGAGGCACTCCAGTTCTATTTTAAACTCACTGGGGAACTTACTCTTTAAGGGTATCCTATAAGGCAAAATCTGCATTTATCAATTTAACTTACCAACTTATCAATTTTTGTACACTTACTTCCTTAAAACAGGATCCACATATACGTATCAGTTTGAACTTATGAAGCTACAGGTATTTGGGTTTGTTTGTTCTGTTGGCTGGATTTTAAGATTTTATATTTAAGTAATCTCTATACCCAACTTGGGGCTCAAACTCACAACCCCGAGATCAATAGCTGCATGCTCCACTGACTAAGCCAGCCAGGCACCCTTGTATTTGGGTTTTTTTAACCCACAAGAACTTCAGTTTCTTTGGGTTCATCCTAATAAAATCAACTGAGTTTTAAACAAATGGTAAACTATGATGTTAATGTTCAAGTTGGTGATTTTTTTTTAACCCACTGTGACCTTGAGTGGGTTAAATAACATTAAAAGATACAACACTAGAAGCCATGTATCTCATTCTCTATACCTTATTCTTCTCCTAAGACTTCAGGACATAATTCTGTTCTAAGGCCAGGTAAACAAAATGCATTCATAATTCTATGATCAGGTATTTTACTTATTTCTTTTTAAAATTTTTTAAGTAATCTCTATCCCTCAATGTGGGGCTTGAACTCACGACCCTAAGATCAAGAGTTATACTCTACCAATTGAGCCAGCCAGGCACCCCTACAGATACTTTAATTTAGCTATCTCTGACAAGCCCAAGAGCTTCTGAGAAACCACAACATCTTCGGGGCGCCTGGGTGGCTCAGTCGTTAAGCGTCTGCCTTTGGCTCAGGGCATGATCCCGGCGTTCTGGGATCAAGCCCCGCATCAGGATCCTCTTCTGGGAGCCTGCTTCTTCCTCTCCCACTCCCCCCGCTTGTGTTCCCTCTCTCGCTGGCTATCTCTCTCTCTGTCGAATGAATGAATAGAATCTTTAATAAAAAAAAAAAAAAAAAAAAAAAAAAGAAAAGAAACCACAACATCTTCGTTCAATATAGAGCCTACAAATAAATTTGTTCCATTTTATTTGTGGTGGAGAATAGGACACAGAAAGGTTGGATAACTTGGCTAGCATCCAGTAAAAACCAATAAAGGTTTGGCTCCTTCAGGTGGCTTATTCTCTACTTATTACAACACCCTTATCTTTTTATTTATTACTTTTACTTATTCATTTATTTTTAAGTAATCTCTATACCCAGCATGGGGCTTGAACTCATGACCCTGAGATCAAGAGTCACATGCTCTACCGACTGAGCCAGCCAGGAGTCCCTAGCCATATCTTTTTAAAAAGTAAGATGGAGGGGCACCTGGGTGGCTCAGTCAGTTGAGCATCTGCCTTTGGCTTGGGTCATGATCCCAGAGTCCTGGGATCGAGTCCCACATTGGGCTCCTTGCTCGGCAGGGAGCCTGCTTCTCCCTCTGCCTGCCACTCCCCCCTCCGTCTGTGTTCTCGTTCTCTGACAAATAAATAAAATCTTCTTTTAAAAAAGGTAAGATGGAACATAAGTACCTGGCAGTGTGATGTTGGCAAAAATAGGCTGTCCATCAACATTGAGAGACGGCACAAACAGCTCGGTCTGGTTAACCAGAAGCCCATCGTATGTC
>NW_024423786.1:8146513-8150408 GCF_017311325.1 Ursus maritimus
GTCATCTGTTAAAACAAGCAGAGGCTGTTATGTATCCACACACCCACTTCCTTCACCTTCCTGGACTGACACTGAAGTACTTGCCTCTCATTATGTTAAATATCGGACAAAGCCCTTCCGATATTATCCTATTTAATCCTCACAACAGATCTATTTATATATGAGAAAATAGGTCTAAAAAAGCCAAGTGACTTGCTCAAGGGAACAAGGGAGAGTAAGGAAAAAAGAGCATGTACTTGAGGTTCCAAATACCATGCCTTTTCTGCTACCATGGTCAAAAAGCAAAGTATATGAACTGCATATCACACCAAACACTGCAAACTAAAAGAAAGAACTTCACCAGCTCCTTATATCTGTGCTTCTCTAGAACAAGAAGGTGCAAAAATATCATGTTGAGAAAAAGAAGCCAGACAGAAAAGGGTATGTTCTACAGGAAAAGATGCAACTCATCTATGGTGTGAAAAACCAAAAGAATGGTTGCCTCTGGGAGGGAGAGAACTGAGTGGAAAGGGGCAGGAGGGAACTTTCTGAAGTGATGGAAATGTTCTAATCTAGAATTTGACCTAGGTGTTGCTGTATTTATCAAAAACACATCAAACTCTTAAGATCCGTACATTTTATTGTATGTATATTATACTTGAATTTAAGAAACAAATACATCATTGGGGCGCCTGGGTGGCGCAGTCGTTAAGCGTCTGCCTTCGGCTCAGGGCGTGATCCCAGCGTTATGGGATCGAGCCCCACGTCAGGCTCCTCCGCTGTGAGCCTGCTTCTTCCTCTCCCACTCCCCCTGCTTGTGTTCCCTCTCTCACTGGCTGTCTCTGTCAAATAAATAAATAAAATCTTAAAAAAAAAAAAAAAAAGAAACAAATACATCATATGCAAAAAAAAAAAAAAGAGGGAGGGGAAGAAGGAGGGAACCCCCCCCCCCAGATCTAACATTCTGTTAAGGGAGGTAGAGATAGTGTCTGAATAAATACATCATTAAAAATTAATTACTTAGCTAATTAATTAATTAAATACATCATGTGTTCCTGGGGCACAAACTTACTTGAAGATTTGGTGGGAAAAAGAAATGTAAACTGGTAAGTAATTATTTTTATTATGATAAAACATACATAAAATTGACCTTTTTTTTTTTAAGATTTATTTATTTGACACAGAGAGAGAGACAGCCAGCGAGAGAGGGAACACAGGCAGGGGGAGTGGGAGAGGAAGAAGCAGGCTCCCAGCGGAGAAGCCTGATGTGGGGCTCGATCCAGAGTGCCGGGATGACGCCGAGCCGAAGGCAGACGCTTAACGACTGAGCCACCCAGGCGCCCCCAAAATTGACCATTTTTAAGTGTATAGTTCAGTGACATTAAGTATGTTCACATAGTAATTTTTAAAAATTTTATATTAAATCAGGCACAGATTTGGGGAAGAATACAAAATTCACACAATATCTTAGATAAAATAGGAGATTACAGAAATGTTGATCCCTGGAAGAACTGTGTTCTCCCTCATATAATATCAAGGGAAGTTTGGTGTAAAAATTTGAGAAGCATTTCTGAGTACGCTCCTCTCAAGGCATTAAAGGATCCACTGGGATCCTCCCAGGATGGCTGTGAAAATTAACGGAGTACCACTTCTCTTTTGAAAGCTTTGGGAAGATTACTGCCTCCTTAGGTATAAGGCCTAGTTATCCCTCACCAGCAGCTTCCTAACTGGCTTCTCACCAGCAGTCTTCCCTCTCCAAACCACTTTGCAACCCAGGGGGAGCATTTCAGGATTAAAATCTGTCACTGTCATTTCCTCACTTAAAAACGCAAAGACCCCTCTCTCCCCAGGGGCAAAAATCATCTTCCAGGCTTCCTCTCCCACCATTCTGTACCTTCTTCACCCAAAACTCCAGGTGTTGTTAGCCCATGCGGTTCTCTCTGGCTACAACTTTCAACTCCTGTCTTGGGTCGGTTAGCCCCTTTGCATCCGGCGGGCCTCCCTTTCTTCTGCTCTGGGAAGCTCTAAGTGAAACTACACACACACACACACACACACACACACACACACACACACCCTTCACTGCGCAGGTGCTCGCTCCAAGCTCCCACTCTCCGCTGTGCTCCATTCCACACACACACACACACACACACACACACACACAGTTCACTGCGCAAGTGCTCCCTCCAAGCTCCCACTCTCCGCTGTGCTCCATTCCACACACACACACACACACACACACACCCTTCACTGCGCAGGTGCTCGCTCCAAGCTCCCACTCTCCGCGGTGCTCCATTCCTCTCGCAGCGACTGGGACACTGGCTTGTTACCTGTGTAGGCATTCGTGCGTCCCCGCCCCCGGACTGTGTTCTCGCTGAAGGCAGGGACCCTTCGCGGACCTGGCCCACTGCGGACACCGGGGAGTGTGAGATTCTCCATTCACGTACTGAGCTAACGGGCATTAGGTAGCGAGCACTTTTGATGGTAAAGACACGTGTAAGGGGAACAAGTCACCTCACAGGAAAATTACTCAGTCCTATAGAGAATTAGCTGCCACTTACTAGCAGCGTCAACCTGGATCTGTCACAACCTCTCAGGGGCACCAGCAGGCGCTCCCGGCGCCCCGGGACGGAGGGGGAGGCGCGGTCGGGCTGGGCCGGGCCAGGCCAGGGCGACGCCAGCCCGCCTACCTCGGTAGCTGTGGATGCGGCGGCCCGTGCCCGGCGGCAGCGTCGGGTAGGGCTGCGGCTCGCCGTCGAAGTTGAGCCACACCGGCAGCACGACGCGCGGGCTGCGGTTGCAGAAGATGACCTGGGACGGCTCACAGGAGTTCACTGAGCGCAGCACCGGCCGCGGCTGCCCGGCCTCCATCTCCTCCTCAGCGCGCGGCTCCTCTGGGTCAGACTCTTCCGGCCCGGACTCCTCAGCGCCCGACTCCTCCCCGCCGTACTCTTCAGGGCCCACCTCCTCGGCGCCCACCTCCTCCGCACTCGCCTCGGCCTCTTCCACGTTCCCTGCCTTCCGGGGCATTACCTCCCGGAGTCTAGACAACCCGAGCCTCGCCGCCTCGGGATTTGCGGGCCTCACGAGGCGGGGCCGGGCGTGCGTGCGTGCGCGTCCCCGCAAGCGTGCGCGCTGTGTTCGCGCGCTCTCGGTCGGGGATGGAATACTGTGGCAGAAATGGCGGGCTTGAAACTGTGCGCAAGCGCAGGTAGGACCGCCAGGCGCGGGAACCGAGCATCCAGGCGGCGGCGATTGGTGTCAGGCCACTTCTTCACCCGCGGGTTTCCTCTATAAAGTGGATTTTTTTTTTCTCGCACCAGTAAGTTTTTGACACAGTTTTTCCTTAGCTTCATTCATTCTCTTGATACCGTCATGGTTTTTGCCATATTCTCCCTACTATATGCGCTATTATTTAATAATTTTCTCGTTCGTTTTGTCTACATTTGGGTCACAAAACTCGAATTTTGTATAGACGAGTATAATAAAGTCACAAAATTTCCGTCTCGTCCTGGTTTCCCCCAGCCACCCAGGAAAAGTCCGAGGAGGCGAGAAGTACTACCAGTTTTTTATACCTCCTTTAAAGGTATTCTGCACGTACGCAAAGCAGTTGAACAAGTTTAAGAAATTTTATGTTACTACCGTAAATGGAAAGTCGCTCTCATTTGTCACAGAAGAGTTCAGTGGAACTAAGTTCAAAGGAAACAAAACAACAGTTATTAAATTTTATCTATGGTCTGTTAAAAGCTTTGAGCCTGCTCTTTCTTGATCCCATGGCCGAGCCAAGTGTTAGATATTAAATGCCAAGGGTTAGTTGTCAAACCAACTTTCTTCTGGACATAATCAGAAGGATTAAAGGAAATTGAAAGGGGAATAACACTTGACACTGCAGTCTATGTGCTCTCTGAAATTCACA
>NW_024423786.1:8150418-8273881 GCF_017311325.1 Ursus maritimus
CACACACACACACACACACACACACACACACACACACCCTTCACTGCGCAGGTGCTCGCTCCAAGCTCCCACTCTCCGCTGTGCTCCATTCCACACACACACACACACACACACACACACACACACACACCCCCTTCACTGCGCAGGTGCTCGCTCCAAGCTCCCACTCTCCGCGGTGCTCCATTCCTCTCGCAGCGACTGGGACACTGGCTTGTTACCTGTGTAGGCATTCGTGCGTCCCCGCCCCCGGACTGTGTTCTCGCTGAAGGCAGGGACCCTTCGCGGACCTGGCCCACTGCGGACACCGGGGAGTGTGAGATTCTCCATTCACGTACTGAGCTAACGGGCATTAGGTAGCGAGCACTTTTGATGGTAAAGACACGTGTAAGGGGAACAAGTCACCTCACAGGAAAATTACTCAGTCCTATAGAGAATTAGCTGCCACTTACTAGCAGCGTCAACCTGGATCTGTCACAACCTCTCAGGGGCACCAGCAGGCGCTCCCGGCGCCCCGGGACGGAGGGGGAGGCGCGGTCGGGCTGGGCCGGGCCAGGCCAGGGCGACGCCAGCCCGCCTACCTCGGTAGCTGTGGATGCGGCGGCCCGTGCCCGGCGGCAGCGTCGGGTAGGGCTGCGGCTCGCCGTCGAAGTTGAGCCACACCGGCAGCACGACGCGCGGGCTGCGGTTGCAGAAGATGACCTGGGACGGCTCACAGGAGTTCACTGAGCGCAGCACCGGCCGCGGCTGCCCGGCCTCCATCTCCTCCTCAGCGCGCGGCTCCTCTGGGTCAGACTCTTCCGGCCCGGACTCCTCAGCGCCCGACTCCTCCCCGCCGTACTCTTCAGGGCCCACCTCCTCGGCGCCCACCTCCTCCGCACTCGCCTCGGCCTCTTCCACGTTCCCTGCCTTCCGGGGCATTACCTCCCGGAGTCTAGACAACCCGAGCCTCGCCGCCTCGGGATTTGCGGGCCTCACGAGGCGGGGCCGGGCGTGCGTGCGTGCGCGTCCCCGCAAGCGTGCGCGCTGTGTTCGCGCGCTCTCGGTCGGGGATGGAATACTGTGGCAGAAATGGCGGGCTTGAAACTGTGCGCAAGCGCAGGTAGGACCGCCAGGCGCGGGAACCGAGCATCCAGGCGGCGGCGATTGGTGTCAGGCCACTTCTTCACCCGCGGGTTTCCTCTATAAAGTGGATTTTTTTTTTCTCGCACCAGTAAGTTTTTGACACAGTTTTTCCTTAGCTTCATTCATTCTCTTGATACCGTCATGGTTTTTGCCATATTCTCCCTACTATATGCGCTATTATTTAATAATTTTCTCGTTCGTTTTGTCTACATTTGGGTCACAAAACTCGAATTTTGTATAGACGAGTATAATAAAGTCACAAAATTTCCGTCTCGTCCTGGTTTCCCCCAGCCACCCAGGAAAAGTCCGAGGAGGCGAGAAGTACTACCAGTTTTTTATACCTCCTTTAAAGGTATTCTGCACGTACGCAAAGCAGTTGAACAAGTTTAAGAAATTTTATGTTACTACCGTAAATGGAAAGTCGCTCTCATTTGTCACAGAAGAGTTCAGTGGAACTAAGTTCAAAGGAAACAAAACAACAGTTATTAAATTTTATCTATGGTCTGTTAAAAGCTTTGAGCCTGCTCTTTCTTGATCCCATGGCCGAGCCAAGTGTTAGATATTAAATGCCAAGGGTTAGTTGTCAAACCAACTTTCTTCTGGACATAATCAGAAGGATTAAAGGAAATTGAAAGGGGAATAACACTTGACACTGCAGTCTATGTGCTCTCTGAAATTCACACCCACCTGGGTTCTCATTCTGCCTATAGCTTCAGATATATGTTACTGGGCAAAATTCTTTAAATTCTCTGAGACTTCGCTCATTTTTAAGAATTAGGTCACAGAACTGTGGACAAGTGTTAAATGGAAAGTGGTTTAGTGCCTAGCACATAGTGAACACTCAACAAATAGCAGTTAATTTTATAAAGTTAAATTAAACACACTATCTCTGTCCTGAGAACTCTCACAGGCTACTGGGCAAGCACACAAGACATGTTGTTAGAGTATGATACTGGTTGTAAAAGAGCAAGGTGTAAAGTGGTTTGCTGGGCCTGAAAAATTTCGGGTAATTCTTCCCAGAAAGAGTTATATTTGGGATGGACTTTGAAGAATAGACCTAAGAGTTTTCCCTTGCCATGTCCCATCAGACAAATATACACGTTGGATATCAAATAAGGGCTCATAGACATATTTCCAAATCCAGTCTGCTTCTCATTGATTTCTTCTTCACTTCTTCACATCAGCTTCTCACTGCCTCCAAGCTCAGGGCTCCTACAGGCCTAGAACTTACTGAAAATCCACTGGAGACCCAAACCAAAGAGGGACAAAGATTTAAGCTCATAGCCCAGAACTATAGCCCCAACATTTAAAAGAAATGGCAGAGGGAGAAGGGACGAGTAAATTTTTTTGTTTTGTGTTTGGCTACACTCCTGGGCAGTTGTTCTCAATCAAATCTGCAAAAGCAGAAGAGGTTTAGATTTATTATTTTAGATGTATGATGACCCATCTGAGCACCCTCATTTCAATTTCTTCCACTGCCTGACAGGAAAGACTGATGCAAGCTTCTTCACAAACCATGTTGGAAAATGGCAACCCCATTAAAGTGAGGGAAAGCTTATTTAGATATGGAAATGAATAAAAAATATAGAGGGAAAAGCTATCAAATTGTATGTGTGGTGTGATGACTTTTATGCAAAATACATGTAATTATTGCCCCACACCCATCTTCTAGATGTAGTTTTATTACCTTTGTAATGAAAACAACTAAATCAGTTCCTTTTTGCACCCAGGCTTATTGAGATATAATTTACCTAAGTCAATTCTCTTTCTTTAATATTTTTTAAGTTTCTTTATTTTAAAGACGTTATTTGACAGAGAGCAAGAGAGTTTGCGCACAAGCACAATTACACACAATTACATTTTAATCTGCATTTACTAAATCGTTTTATTTTCCTTTTTTTAAAACTGTAATGTTTTATCCTTATAACAAAATTAAGGTGTTGACAGGTTAGTTATTTTGACGCAAACTGTAAGAAGACTGAGTTTCAGAGGGGTTAAATATGCCCAGATTTGCTAAATTCAGATTGTTCTCAGTCATCTCGTCATAATAAAAAATAAGATGGAGTTCATTTTCTTCTTCCGAGGTTAGACATAGGGAAATTACCCACATGGTGCCTCTCTTCCTTTCCTTATGAAATCTTAAGATTTCTAAAGAAGGATAATTCTGAAGGACTTTCATATTTTCTGTTGTGAGTGGGAAATAAGCTAAATATGATGAATCTTCTCTCAGCTATCCGTAAGAACCTTCAAGAGAACCTCTTTATTATACTTGGAATTCAACCATATAATTTTGTTGAACTTGCATATTTATTAAAAAACCAAAAAGGAAGGGGTTTGAGCCAGTGAGCTATTAGGCATAAATGGATTACAAATCTCTTGATAATAAAGCAGTTTTCAATCTCTTGAAAAACTAAACTTGACCTAGATTTCAGAAGCAGAAAGAAATGGGGAAGTGATGTTTTGGGCATTAGAGGTATACCAAGTTCTGTTATGTTGCTCCTGTTACCCAGTACTTTGAATTTTCCACCTTTATTTCATGAAGCTGAAGCCATGTTTGTAAACAGTATTTGTTACTGTAGGCCACGCTGAGTGGGACAGAAAGCCCCTTGTTCATCTCCAGGCTCCTTCCCAGCATTTGCCCTCAGTTTCATGCTGTTGCATATGAGAAAACATTTGCCCAAACTGGCTTTGGAGAATGTGAGTTGGGACTTACACTGGCAATTTGCAGACAGCTGGTGCCATTAGTAACTGTACAAAAATACAGCTGCTTTCTAAAGGCAGGTGCGGCTGTCAAGTAGATTATACAACAAGAAAATCAGATTGATTTAGGGCTCTCAGGTTTATTTTTTGAAGAGAAACTAACCTGTATACTAAATTGTCCAAAGATTAGGATTAGCTAGAAATAAAACAACTTTAAGGTGAGAAAGAATTTTAGGCAGTTATCTAGTCTACTGTTGCTGTTTTAGAAATGAATAAACAAGCCTGGACAGGTTGTGTGACATGCCCACCCACTTACCTGGTGGCTAAGCCAAAACTAAAATCCAGGTCTCCTTAGTCCCAGTCAGTGCAGAGCTATTCAAGGACTCTCACATCAGTTTTCTGTTTTCTGTGCAATGCTGGCCCTTTATCAGCCTCTCCTTGGGTCTCATTGACAACCCAACAGAGCAAAAGGGCAACTGTCACATTTAGCTAAGTGTTACCCATTGGCATGAATGTTTGCATTGAAAAACCTTGGGGCAAGTTTTCCTTTGGTTCTTCTGGTGCCTTTGGATTTGTTGAGACTACCAAGTATGAGGTTGGCATTTTGCCTTAATTTGCATCCCCTACCCATAACATATTTAAAAAATAATTTCATTGTAAAACAAGTTTCAGGTTTATAGAAAAATTTTAAGAATAGTACAAAGAATTTAAATATATTCATATAATATATATATTTTTTTCAAAGGCAATCAGAACAGAGCAGGTGGTTGCATTTTTTTTTTAAGATTTTATTTATTTATTTGACAGAGAGAGACAGCCAGCGAAAGAGGGAACACAAGCAGGGGGAGTGGGAGAGGAAGAAGCAAGCTTCCTAGCGGAGGAGCCTGATGTGGGACTCGATCCCATAACGCCGGGATCATGCCCTGAGCCGAAGGCAGACGCTTAACGACTGAGCCACCCAGGTGCCCCCATATAATATGTTTTTAAATTGAGATTATTTTATCCCCAAATTTGAACTCATTTAATGTGATAATCCCACTGTGACTTTAAGAGTACACATGGACACGGACGCCTGGCTGGCTCAGTCAGTGGAACATGTGACTCTTGATCTCAGGGTTGTGAGTTTGAGCCCCACGTTGGGTGTAGAGGTTACTTAAAAATAAAATCTTAAAAAAGAAAAAGAGTACACATGGACAATAAATGCATTAAAAGGGGGAAACATTAATATGCCTTTTTTAAAGTAAGTTGTCCAATTCAATAAATAAGTAGTTCATTTTGACTTTGACATTTTGCCTCAGAAGTTGTTTATTAGCATTAAAGACGTTGTCTACTGTGCATGAGGCAGTGGAGATAAAATGGTGAGAAACAGACACATAATTTCTGCTCTTGGAGCATATAACATAGTCATTATTTACTGTATTTTCCCATGCAACCCAAAGGACACCAAAATGACATTTGCATAAAAAGCTCAGGGGAAAAAAAGAACATAAAGGAATAATGCAGTATCAACTTTATTAAATAGGAAAATACCATAGGCCAAAATTTTATTTGATTTAAAGATTTTATTTGAGAGAGAGAGAGAGAATGAGCCAGAGGGAGAGGCAGAGGGAGAGGGAGAAGCGGACTCCCCACCAAGCAGAGAGCCTGACTTGTGGCTTGACCCTGTGATCACGACCTGAGCTAAAGGCAGACACTTAACCACTGAGCCACCCAGGTGACCCTCATAGGCCAAAATTTTATTGTTTGTGAGAATCAAGGTTTTTTGGTTATTTTAAGTATTTTTTTTTTTACCATTGTACAAGTAATATGATACCATATTTAGATTATAAGTACATACAAGTATATGAGAAGCACTAAAAATTGGCCTGGATAAAAGAACTATCAAAATTCAATAATAAGAAAACCTAGTAAATGGACAAAAGCCCTCAAAGAGGCTGGCAAACAAGCCTATGAAAAAAGCATTCTACAGTGCTAGTCACTGGGGAATACAAATCAAAACCTTAGTGAGTCACCACTATCCAATCTATTAGAATAGCTAAAACTTTTTAAAAGAATAAAAAAACCTAATAATACTAAGTGCAGACAGGGATATGGAGCAACTGGAACACTCCTGCATAGCTGGTGAGAATGCAAAATGGTAATAGCCACTCTGGGAAAACAGTTAACCAATGTCTCATGAAGCTAAACATACACTTACCATATGACCAAACAATCACTCCTAGAGGAGTCTCTCTTAGAAGTGAAAACTTATGTTCACACACACGCGCGCACACACACACACACACGCAACCTGTATGCAAATGTTTATAGCAGCTTTATTGATGATTGCTAAAAACTGGAAATAACTCCAGTGTCCTCCCATTGGTGAGTGGATGTGGGATACCATTTAGCAATGAAAAGGAATAAGCTGTTGATACATACAACAACATGGATGAATCTCAAATTGATTATGCTAAGTGAAGAGCCAGACTCAAAAGGCTACGTACTGTATGATTCCATCACATGACATTCTGGAAAAGGCAAAACTAGGGACAGAGGACACATCAGTGGTTGCCAAGGCCTAAGCCTGGAGGTGGGGTTTGGTCACAATGTCTTTTGGGGATGATGGGATAGTCTGTAATTTAATTGTGGTGATGGTTATATGACTCTGTCTTGCCAAAACTCAGGTCTATACACCAAAATGTGAATTCTATATGTAAATTTAAAATAAATTTAGGGGAAAAAATAGCCTGGATAGATATACATCCAACCCTGTGATAGTCATTGCCCCTGGGGAGGAAGGAGGGAAATGGCACTAGAGTAGAAGTTAAAGAGGATTTTAGACTCACCATGTATTTTCTTAAAAAAAAAAAAAAAATATGACAGCATACTATTAAATTTATATGGTGAAATTATCAATATTTGCTTTATTATTTTCTTTGTATTTTTTAATTGGTCAAATATAAACAAGGCAAGATATATCCTCCTAAAGGAAAATTTAGAGAAAACATGAAAGTATAAGGGGGAAGAAATCACTAGTTGTATTAAAACATTTGGGTGCATTTTCTTCCATTCTTCTCTCCATTTGTTTTTGAATAGTGGTAAGTGTAACGTAAGAACAATGTAGCCTGTAGTTTTACTTTTACTTGGTATATTCTAAACATGTTTTCCTTCCTCTTAAATTATCTTTGATGATGTAATACCAATCTCAAGGCCTGCATTTAAACAACTGCTCTCACTTTACGGACATAGGCATTTCTGTAATACTAAACTGGTATGTTTCACTTCACTAAGAATGTTTGCATGAATCCTGTAAATTCTGATGTCTCCGAGTCATTGCAATTTAACAGGAAGTCCTGTCTTTCCTTGGGGTTTTCCTCCACAAATGTTTCCGTGTTGTTGATGTTGAGTACAGCTGGAGGTCCACATCCCTGCTGGTCACTATCCTGCTGGAGGCCATCAGGATACACCACCTCTCTGTCTAATGTACTTTCAAGGAGAGCCCATGGCAAAAATCACCCAGGTTCTGGTGTTCCCTTGTAGATTTGTCTGACTCCTCAGATTAACTCATGCCATCACTTTCGCCAAGGCAGGAAATGATGAACCTCCCTAATCCAGCACTCTCCTCTGACTACCCTTTTCACACCGTTATATATGCTTCAGTTTCTTCAATTTCAAAATGGAGATAATGACATAGCTTTAATGCATGTGGAATGCTTACTATAGCGCCTGGCACTTAGATTTGATAGATTTTTTTCTTTCTTCTTGAAGTGCATCTTTGACCAAAAAGAAACCCTCTGAACCGTGCTATTTCTGCGCTGCTTCTGCCTCTAGAATCTATTCCGCATGACTGTTTTAATTAGACAGAATTGCGGACCATCTTCCTTGATCACCAGATATCCAGCCTTCCACAGCAGCATATGATTTTTTTTTTCTGTGCGTGATTATTGTGACCCTCACCAAAGTGCTGGGAAGGCAAGACCATGACTCCTGCAATATTCTCAGTGCTTAGCACAGTACCTGGCACAGAGTAATCCCTCCATAAGTATTTGTGGAATGAATGAATGTTTATACTTTGTAGTTTTAATCTCCCAGAAATAAACCTCTTGTTTCCCACATTTTCACCTTAGTGCTCTTCACATAGTAGGTCTGATGATTTTTCCCTTTTCACCAGGCATCCTTGGCTTTTAAGAATTGACTTATATCAAGAGCATCTGACTGTCTCAGTTGGAAGAGCATGCGACTTTTGATCTCAGAGTCATGAGCTCAAGCCCCACGTTGGATATAGAGATTAAAAATAAATAGATAAAAGCACTTGGGTGGCTCAGTTGGTTAAGCGTGTGCCTTCGACTCAGGTCATGATCCCAGGACCCTGGGATCGAGCCCCACACTGGGCTCCTTGCTCAGCGGGGAGCCTGTTTCTCCCTCTGCGGCTCCCCCCGCTCATGCTCTTGCGCTCGCTCTCGAATGAAATCTTAAAACAAAAATTGTATTTTAAGAAAATAAATAAAATGTAAAATATAACTTTATCATCCTCAGTAAGGACAAAATGTTAGTATTTCACAACTATTACTCTGTTAAGTCGAAGAAGTGACACCTTGGGGACAAAATAAATGGTTGTTTAGCCTAACGCTATGGACTGCAATGACCTGTGAGCAAAGATGTGTAAACTTCCAGTTTCTGGAGTCTGACCAGATAAGGCCTATCAGAAGAGGGTTGTAGCTGCTTCCTTTGGCTCGACCCAAAGATAGCTAGAGGAAGTCCTAGAATGGATTAAATTCCTTAGGCAAGGCTTCCAGAAAATACAGCATAAAATTAAACCTTCAGAGAAAGGAAGCTGTTCGAAGCGAAACTAGACAACATAGACATGAATGCAAAGTGTTTACCAGACACAGCAAGGACAACCTATGAAGCCTTCTTCACAAAAGGAAGGGTGGAAGCATGTAAGACTAACAGAGCTGTGTAATTGCTTGGAGTGTCTCAGACGAGGACAGTAAAAGGGCACTGGACTAGGAATGAGATAATAAATTTTAGATCTCACTCTGCCACATTCAGAATAGAAGAATGGTTAGAACCACCTGAGTCAGGTAGGTCTAAGTTCAAATCCCACTACCTTCTCTTACTTTCTAAGATTTTGGACCAGTTTCAGCCTTTCTAAACTAGTTCCTCACCTATTACAGGGAGATAAGAATGCCTACTCCTTAGAATCTGAGGATTAAATGAAATAAAATACATAAAGCGATTAGCACATCTAGCACATGGTAACACTCAAAAAAGTATAGACAACACCAGCTACATAGCCCTGTGCAAACCAGGACCTCATTCTATAAAGGGAGTGACAACACAGAAAAGCACCCTGACACCGTGAAGTGCCAGGTGTGATGAAGGGGTTACTACTAGCAGGAGGCTGGGTTCACTTGTTGCCCACATCCAATGTTACCAGTTGTTTTCTTTACAAGCAGCAGGCTACCACTAGCAACATGGTATATTACTTAGGAGACTTTTTAAGAAATGTTACTTTGGTACCAGTAGATTAACAAACTGATATCTATGCAACCACAAGGAATTTATTGAATATTTTCACATGTGATTTCATTAAAGGAAGGCTTTTTCCTCCTTATATTAGTTACCATCACTTTTGCCCCTATCACAATCTCATGGTATAGTCCTTGCATGTAGCAGGAACTCAATAAATGTCTGCTAAATTGACCGCGGAGCACGAGATGACCTAAAACCTAAACTACAGAAGTACTTACTTCATCCTGGAAAGGACTGAGCTATTATGAATAATGAACTCAAGTGACTGTTAGAAGCACTATCCCGACAAGCTCGATAATATTCAAAAACACCACTTCCCAAAGGAAAGGATGTCAGGTTTGTCTCCACCGTAAAAATCCCATTTTTAAATGAAGGTACTACTTAAAATGGTCTTCCAAAGGTCTAAGCAGAGGTTCTAAAAAGATCTGACAATGGAAAGCAGCTTGGGCTCTAAAGTCAGTTGAATTGGTGTTTACCGACCACCTGCCTCCTACAAGGCACCCAGCTGGGCAATACAGGAAAAGGTCTCATGTATAAACTATACCGTGTAGTACCAGGTACCACATCAGAGAATAGCTCATAACAAGATCCAATCCAGAGCTGAAGTGTAGTGTCAGAATGGCGGGATGGGATGGGAGGGACTGAGAAAAGGAAAAAGGCAGTACTGAATGAAAAAGTCGAGTCCATGAGATCTTTCTGGAAGAGGTTTGACTTGAGCTAGCCTTGAAATAGCACATACAATTTGAATAGAGGGAAATTTGTGTGCATGGAGTGTGACAACTTCCATATGACTAAAATGGAGATTCTATATAAGAAATAAGCCTTTAAAAGTAGGTGGCATAAGTTTATAGCAAGCTTTGGATGCTAGAATGAAGTTTTAGATTCTTCTGTTTAAACTATTTGCTTTTCAAAAGAAATAGTTAGCTTTTACCAGATAAAACTCATAGTCTGCCCTGGGTTGCAACTGAGCTGTGTGGATGCTGGTATTTCAATAGACTGTAAGCATCATGCCTGATTCGATGCTTATCTTTTATTGGAGCATAAGGCACCTACATAGTAACTACTTGATAAATGTCTGCTGAATGACCAAATGATTCCCAAGATGAATTAGTCAGCTCAAAGTCCAAGCATGGGGGGAAAGGGGGGCCCAGCTGGTAAGCCACCTAGACTTTGATCAAAGAGATACATCTGAAAGTTTTATGTTAGAATAATAATCCCACACGTCCGATTTCTGTGGAATGGGTGAGCCCCATCTCTAGCTCCTCTCCCCACCACAATCACAGCAGTCAGATAAAGTTGAGGAGTTTATTAGGGAAATATGAGAGGGAAAGATACCTCAAGTGACAGAAAGAAAATTCTGAAAATGTCCCTTTAAGCCAAGTGGGGGCCTGGCCTTGACCTCCCCAAAAGGACAAGAAACTGGTGGGTTAGCAACATTCTCTGGTGGCCACCTTGCCAGGGCGTGTCTCAGCCAGGACTGCCTCCCACCCCCCTCACCAAAGGTGGAAAGGAGACAAAGACTGTTTATAGAATCAATGCAGAGGCAATGAGAGCTGTAAGGAAAGTCTGAGAGAGAGAAAGAGAGGTGGGGAGGACCTTAACAAAGAGTCCCAGGCATTTGGCTCTGAGCGCCTCAAATACACTGATAAACAGTTCCACAAAATGTTACTTAAACGGTAAAATGCCTAAAGTTGGTGCCAAGAGCTCCCCTGGATGCCTTCCCACATGCCACATCACACACCGATGTACACGGCAGAGCCCAAAGGCCACGCTTTTGAAAAAAGAAAAACAAGAATAAGCCCTGTTGCTCTTTAAGGAGAGAGGAAGGAGCTGAGGCTGCTGGGGCCTTTCCCACGTCGGCCTGTGTTCCGTAAAGCAACTTCCCAGCAGCAGCATGGCGGACTTCTAGGTGAGGGTCTCACCTTTTGTCACCTGTCAAAGGAAACTGACAATTAGATAAATTCAAAGTATTAAAAAAAATCTTTTTATAGATCCTAGGTAGTAAAGGGAGTGGTAGAAAAGACAACAGCTTTGGAGGCCCAGAAACCTGGTTCAAATCCAGGGAAGTTCATTAATTTCTAAGCCTGTTAGTGCTTCCAGGTTTGTTTCAGCAACAAGTGGAAATGCACATTCTCTCTGCACAGCCCTTGCCTAGCCTCATGAGCAAGTACCTTCCCTGACATACTCACCCGCGCTTCAATGTATTCTATTCTCCGTTCGAGGGCTGTCAATTTCTCGTTTAGCGTTGCGAGTCTTGAACGACAAGACATATCTGGTAAAAGGAGACTGATGTTCAGGATTAATGTCATTCCAAATACAGATGCACACACATGCGCACACACACACGGCCCCTAGCTGAAGAAGAATGACACATCATGCACAGCACAAATGGGAGCAGGTGAGCAAAGCAAGGGAATGGAGAAAAGGTGAGAATTATATGAGGAGCACAGCTGCTGAACTTCCTACCAAGGGTGGCAGGCAGAGAATAATGACCCCCAAAGATGTCCATGCCCTAATCCCTGAACCTGTATGTATCCTACATGACAAAAGGGACTTAGCAGATGTGACTAAGGTTAAGGACCTTGAGATCCTGGATTATCCAGGGCGACACAATCTAATCACAAATCCATAAATGTACAGAGAGATAGACCAAGGAAAGGTGGAGGAAGAAGAAGAAGAGATTCAAAGTGTGTGAGGGGGACTCAACCTGCTACTGCTGGCTCTACTGCTGGAGGAAGGAGGCCATGAGCCGAAGGATGCCAGAGACACCAAGAGCTGGAAATGGCGCTCAGCTGACAGCCAGCAAGGAAGCGGAGATTTCAGCCCTACAGCCACAAGAAACTGAATTCTGCCACCAACCCAATAAGCAAGGAAACAGATCCTTTCTTAGAGTCTCCAGAAAGGAAGGCAGCCCTGCTGACACCTTGATTTTAGCCCAATGATGTTGGACTTCCAAACTACACAACTATAAAATAATAAACGTAAGTGATAAAAGTGGCTACATTTATGGTAATTTGTTGTGGCAACAACAGAAAACTAACACACCAAAACTCTACAGACGGCTATTTGCTAATAGACAAACCAAGAGTTTCAAGAGAGGGGAAGTGACAAGAGGAAGAAAATAATCTCAAGAGGGAAGAAAAACAGAGGCCACGAAAGCAGCAGACACTATGGAGAGGAGGAAAGGCATCCGTGTTTCTGAGCTCATGGAAGCCTCATCACTGCTTCTGCCCTAGGAAGGTACTTAATGTGTCATCAATATCCGCGCAGGCATGTCAGCAGGAGAGAAAACTTGGGAGAACATCATATACCCTGTGGAGCCCACATGCCATCTGTGGAAACCAGCAACACTTCTTTTCTTCCTTTCCCTTTTCCAATCTTCTTTCACCATCTCGCCAAAAAGAAACCTAGATGTCCCCTAAAATACCTTTTCCTTTGCAAACTTCTCTAAGAGAAACGACTCAACTACTCTTTCCCTAACCATTCTCAACAGGAGAAAAATGTTTCTGGGCATGCTCATTATTTCCTATTACTTCCTCCAACACGGTTGTTCGATCATCCTCAATAACCTTCACTTTTTAAGTCTAAAATATCCTCTCTCTGAGACACTCTCCCACTCACAATGATTTAACACTTAGCTCACAACTTCCTTTTCATCTCTTCCCTGTTATGCAAAAGCATGTCCACATCCATTTTGACAAATCCTCCTACACCAAGTTCCTGAGTCAACTTTCACTTCTCCACGTCCACATCTTACTCATCTTGCCTGTCTAAACATTCTCCTTCAAGGCTCAGTTCAAATTGGACTTCTGAAAGGTCTCTATCAGAGGCATATAATTCTCCTTCTGCTGTACATTTATGGTTGACTTTCTAGTTTATAAATTACTTATGTGCTTGGTCTTAGGTAATCATTTCTCTCTTTGGATACAGACTTAACAAACAAGAATGTTCACCACTATTACTTGGGAATGGTTTCATAAAATATGGTGTATTTATGAAAGACTATTAAAGTAGCCATTAAAAATTACAAGTTTGTCAGAGTCCATAGTCTCTCATGCTTCATTCCCCCTTCTGATTACCCCCCCTTTCTTTATCCCTTTCTTCTCCTACCAATCTTCCTAGTTCTTATGTTCCATAGATGAGAGACAAACTGAGGGCTTCAGAGGGGAGGGGGGTGGGGGAATGGGATAGGCTGGTGATGGGTAGTAAGGAGGGCACGTATTGCATGGTGCACTGGGTGTTATACGCAACTAATGAATCATCGAACTTTACATCAAAAACCAGGGATGTACTGTATGATGACTAACATAATATGATAAAAAAATATTAAAACAAAAACAAAAAACAAAACAAAAAAATTACAAGTTTGCATCTTTTTTAACAAGTCACTAAAAAACAAACAAAAAATAAGGCATCATTTAAACAACTCATTAAAAAAAAAACAGAATTACAAGTTTGAATATTTAACATAGGAAATGTTCCTGCTACCTAGACAAATGATATTTATGTACTTGTAATTTACCATTTTTTTTAACATGTTTGTTACCCCACTAGAAAGAGTTAATCAAAGCCCACTTCACTGGGCTAAAATCAATTAATCAAATACTGCCTCTTATTAATTTTTGTAACAAGTATCTTGCCTGGCACAGCGATGTTTTTGAGAAAAAAAATTATGGATTCTAGTATGTTAGTGAAACAAAAGATTGGCTCTAGTGTGACTGCACTAATTCTACAAGTGGGGAAACCAAGGCCCATCTGGGATAACTGATGGGACAAAACAATAGCACAGCTGAGTTCGGAGCCCAGTTCCCTTACTGCCCAGGAGGGTACTCTCCCACCACACTCTCCCACCACACACCCTGCTACCATCTTCATATCCCCACCTGAAACGTGTACCAATTAGCAGTCATTCCCCATTCAGCCTAGTCCCAACCCGTGGCGACCATTAATCTGTCTCTATGGATTTACCTACTCTGGACATTCTTCATTTTTCCTTTAAATTGTGTTGTTTATCTGCTAGTGCTTCTTCTAATTCCTAGATCTAGCTTGAGTAGAAGGAACTCAGCATCCTCCTTTTCCTAGATATACTTCCACTGCCAGGACTGCCCAACAGGACCATGTCTCTTTCGATCTGGTTTTTAGAAGCTCAAAGGCACATCACATCTGCTATTCATTAAGAGCATGAATGTTATCACTAACAACCTGTCATTTCCCATAAAAAGAGACATGCCAAAATTATGTGCAGGGGTGGGGTGGTGAGAGGGAGGGTTCCTTCCTGATGGCTGTTCTGTTCTAGCTCTGTCAATCTGGTAATGAATCAATCCAAGAACAACACTACATTACTGGCCTAAATGGATGAGCCCTGTTGAGAAATATAAAATGTTGAACTCTAGAAACTTTGATCATATTTCAGATCCCAAGAAATACGTATTGATTCAAGCAAAACACTGTGAAAGCATTCAGCAGTTGAACAAATCTGAAACCACACTGCATTTAGGAGTACATTATCACCATTTTTTTCTTAAGATTTTATTTATTTATTTGAGAGAGAGCGAGAGAGCGAGCATAAGCAGGGGCTGAGAGGGAGAAACAGGCTCCCCACTGAGCAGGGCTCAATCCTCGATGGAAGTCAGATGCTTAACCAACTGAGCCACCCAGTCACCCCTATCACCAGACTTTAATGAAGATACTAACCATCCTTGTCAGGGTGCTTGATGGTGTGCATCCATTACCACTGCTGACAAATGCCAGTTATCAGCTCCTCTGAACTCTTAACGCACATAACCTTAGCCTAAAAAAATCAACACTGTCATTCTCTTGAATTGTTGCCATTAAGGCTTACTTCTCTGACAGAATTCTAAATTTCTCAGGAGTGGCTACCATTTCCATTTATTTTTATTTATTCCTTTCTCAGAGGATGTGACACATAGCTGGGATCATAACAGACACGCTACACTTGTTGGCTAAGTATAAAAACAGACATTTAAAAATAACCACATTTATTATTTTTGTTACACTTCTCTGCACATATTAGCTTTAGAATCAGATAAAATGGTATACAAATAAAAAGCTATCATCTGTGACAATCTATTTTTAGAAACTTCACCAAGGTACAGAACAGGTCTAGTGTTAGGATGTTATCACTGCCTTATGATTTGTGGAGCCTCAGGTTCAGGTGGCCCGTGAATAAAATTACTCTCACCAGCTGGAAGGAATCACAGGGTAAAAGCTGTTTAGAGAGTCACTAGCTAGGAATGCCTGGGTGGCTCAGTCGGTTAAGCATCTGCCTTTAGCTCAGGTCATGATGCCAGGGTCCTGGGCTCGAGTCCCACACTGGGCTCCTTGCTCAGTGGGGAGCCTGCTTCTCCCTCTGCCTGCTGTTGCCCATGCTTGTGAGCACGCTCTCTCTCTGACAAATAAATAAATAATCTTAAAAAAAAAAAAGTCACTAGCTAACTTGGAAAAACAGTTCCCTCTCCAAAGCACATGGCCTACACAGACTCTGTGATCAGGGTAAGGACTGTAGAATTGCTGCCATTTTCAAAGAGCTCCCAGGGGCACCTGGGTGGCTCAGTCTGTTAAGCAACCGCCTTTGGCTCAGGGTTTAGGGTCATGAAACCAAGGTCCTCGGATCAAGCCCCGCATCGGGCTCCTTGCTCAGCGGGAGCCTGCTTCTCCCTCTGCCCCTCCCCCTGCTTGTGTTTTCTCTCTCTCTCAAATAAATAAATAAAATCTTAAAATAAAAAAAAAAAGATCTGGATACCCCCTCAAAGTAAATTCCTATTAAATCTCTGTACCACCAAATCATATTATCATATCATCATAAACTCAATATAACCCCTACACATACACATCAGAATTGAGGAGTCACACTAAGGGCTTAGAGTGGGAAAATGTATCCCCCACACGCTCATCCTGAGTCACCCAAAGCCAAGACAATGTCTCAAGTGTTTCATGACTGATCTAGTTTCTCAGCCTGTTGGTCCTTGTTTAAACTCATCAGTGATATTGTCAATCTTCAAGAACTGTTAAGTCAAATTGCTTTAACTTTTAACTTTGCTTCATAATTCCATTCTTAATTGTAATTACTGTCCTTTTCTTTAACTAACTTTCTAAAATTTTCAAAAACCATCTAGTAATTACTCCAAACATTAGGCCATTAGCATCACTTTAAGGGAGAACAATGGCCTAAGCTAAGGAAAGCCCTTTTTTCTGGCTCCGTTAAGATTGGAATTCTGTGTGACTATTTCCTCAGTCTAGGACATGTTTGAAATCTCAAAAAGATGGGGCGTCTGGGTGGCTCAGTCGTTAAGCGTCTGCCTTTGGCTCAGGGCGTGATCCCGGTGTTCTGGGATCGAGCCCCACATCAGGCTCCTCTGCTGGGAGCCTGCTTCTTCCTCTCCCACTCCCCCTGCTTGTGTTCCCTCTCTCGCTGGCTGTCTCTCTCTCTGTGTCAAATAAATAAATAAAATCTTAAAAAAAAAAAAAAAGAAAAAGAAATCTCAAAAAGAAAAATCTTTATTCTCTATTTGATCATAGAATGTGACTCATGCATTTGATAAAATCTCAGTGCAGGTATTTCCTTGTTTATAAAGCAAGAAGAGACATTTCTCCTCTGCAAATCCTAAGCTCAAAGTCTTCAATTTTTGGTCAGTTCCAAGACTCACCCGCCGTAAATCTAGTGATTGTAATATGCCAAGATTTATGTCAAAGATAAACGTATGTGAATTAAAAGTTTATTTATACAGGGGTGCCTGGGTGGTGCAAATCCTGATTTTGGCTCAGGTCATGATCTCAGGGTCATAAAACAGAGCGCCTCATCAGGCTCTGCACTCATCAGAGTCTGCTTAAGACTATCTCTCCATCTCCCTCTGCTCCACCCCCGCTCAAGATTGCTCGCTCTGGCTCTCTCAAAAAAATAAATCTTTTAAAAAAAGTCTATTAATATAATTCAGTGCTCAGAAATGAAGTTATTACAGTACCCAGATCCAAATGTGGAGGAGTGAGATGCTAGATCACGTCTAAATTTTGAAAAACAGCCCCGGTTTAACTTATTTTATTTTTTTAAGATTTACTCATTTGGGAGAGAAAGAGAGAGAGAGAGAGAGAGAGAGAGAGCTCGCACAGAAGTGGAAGGGGCAGAGGGAAAAAGAATCTCAAGGAGACTCGGCACTGAGCAGGAGCCCATATCGGGGCTCCATCCCATGACACTGAGATCACTACTACAGCGGGAGCCGAAACTAAGAGTCGGAAGCTTAACCGACTGACCCACCCAGGCGCCCCCTGACTTGTTATTTTAGATGCTTTACTGATTTAACTGATGTTCTTAATACTTTACTTGGATAGTCTGTGTGTATATATCAGATCCTACCAGATAGGTGAAGTCTTTTAATTCTGCTTTTAATTCTGCTTTTTAAGGTTAAAACTCTCCCTGTTGGTGGTGATTTTTCCAACTACTTTCCACTGCTTCTCCTGACTAAGCCAAATGTCAAAGCTATGACCTTCTCATCATTCCATCCTTCCCCTAGCATGCAATATTTTGGTTTCTCTTCTCTGGCCCTTCCTCTGAAGTAATGTTGTGAGTAAAGAATGCTGTGAACAACTTCCAACAATAGTTCAGCTCTCCAGGAAAGTAGGAGAAACCAATTATGAGAACTACCATCAACAGAGTTTGCACAGAACTTAGGAAAAGAAAAACTCTCTGAGGAAATCTAGACTCTCTGAATAGCAGGGTAAATAGGTTCAGTATTTCTTAATGCTTTCAGTTCACTGATATCAATTAATCTAGCCTCTGAACTTGAGACTCCTGTCTCCAAATCCATCTATCTTTTTCACTAAACCATACTCTTTCACTCATAGGCCTTAAACTATTTCAGGATACTATGAGATCTATGTTTGTTGATTACCATTCTCTACTACAACTTCTATACGAAGTTATGTGTGTGAATATGTATCAATGACATAAATATTTATACTATTCTCTCATTATACTACCCTCACCCTCATTCCCTTGTGAGAAAAGCCATCATACTAAAATTATAGTCTTATACACTTTATGAGGAAATAGATTAATATAAAACTGATGTTCTGAAACTGTCATTATTTCATCTTCAAGAAAGAAATTCCTTGAAAGCAGGAAATGATTCTTGTTCTATGTCCTCCAGAGTGCCCGAGAGAGCCTTGTACTGAGATCTGGTCTCTCTTGCTGATGCTTTCTAAGAATATTCCTGTTCTGTTACCTTACTCCTGGGGATGCATCAGTCATCCGGCTGGAAAATAATTAATTCATTTTAAATCTTTTTTTAATACATCAGTTTCCCCTACTTAATCTTAATTGCTTGTTGCTGGATTAGTGGAACAGAAACACATTAGTTGGAAAAAAATCACTAGCTGTCATCCTTACACCCTGTGATTACTTAAGTAAGTCTACCCAGTGCCCAGTTCTGTTACAAAAAAAACACTTGGAGAACATGGGATGGGAGTCTTTGTTACAGGCTTGCTGTCCGGAAGGATAAGGCGGAACAAGGCAGAAAGAACTGAAGACTGTCAGAAGCAGGAAAGATTTTGCTAGAAGCAGAAGGAACATCTACTGTCGGCTGGATACCAGCAATACAGGGCCCTCCATGGCCTTACATAATCTGGACCTTAACTCTGACCTCATCTACCACTCTCAGGGCAGCAAAAACGGGAGACAGGAATGGGCGACTAAACGGTATGGCACTAAGGAGATCCTGAAAATGATGAGGAAACTTACACAGGGGCAGCGACAGGGCCGTGGCTGTATTCTGAAAGGCGCACTCTGAGTACAAAGTGGGAACTGAGTGGAAGCGGGTCACAAAGGAAGCAGGGAGGCTACCGAAGAGAAGACAAGACTGTAAATGGAGGTGCCTGAAGAGTCTGGAAAAAGGAAGGGCCTGATAATGGATATGGGGTGATGGCAATGAAGCAGATAAGCTCAGCCTGGCGCAGGAGAACCCCACAGGGACTGCTCAGTGGAGCCTAAGGGTCAGAGCGACAGGGGGAAGGTGGGCTCCAGAGGACGCGAAAACCACCAAGAGCCGAGGGCTCCCGGAGAAAGCCCCTGCATAGCTTCTCAGCGCCCTCGCCAAACTGCCTGAGTGGCCTCCTACCCACCCCCACCACCCCCTGCTCTCCCGCTGACCGAACGAGTTGAGAAAGTCCGCGATTTTCTTGATGCTGCTGGTGATGACCTCAATGTATTCCCGGTTCGCCCAGTCCTGGTGAATCTCCCGCTGCACCGGATCCTCTTGACCCGCCATGGCTGCCACCTGAGGAGGAGCCACTGCGCAGGCGCCCCGACCCTCTAGGCGGCAAGTGCGCCTGCGCCGCCAGCCCACACCCATGCCTTGGCACCCACGAATGAACGACATTGTGATGCGCCTGCGCGATGTCAAGTCCTCTCCGGTGTTTTCGCAAAGCTCCGACGCCCCTGAAAAAAGTCGCAAAAACCCTGATGGAGAAAATGGGGTGCGCACGCGCCGAGGCACCCCTATCCACCACATACCCCCATCGCCGGCGGTTTTGGTCGTTAGGGGGCGCTTGACCACGAGACGTTCGCTGTGTCCGCTGCTCCAAGATAAGGTTGCGGTCTGTGTCAGCAATTAGTTGGGCGTAGCCAATTAAGCCACAGTAAATACCACTCATTTTGAAAGTGGCTTTCAACAACACAACATGATTCCCCACCTTGCGCTCATCAAATAAACAAAATGTTATTATTATTTTCATTTTTAACAATAATACCCAGTGATGGAGAGGCTGAAGGGAAATTGATAGGGCCAGTAAAGATAGCTGGTCACACTAAACTGACACAACTCCTTAAGGAAATTTGTAAATTGATTGCAAGAACTGTCAAAAAATTCAAACTTTTTTGACCTAATCATTTCATTGAGAAAATGGTTGAAAAAGGAAAAAAAAAGACACTGAAGGTGCTCTTTGTAACATTATCTATTAAAAAAACCAAAACAACTATCTCCATAGTTGGGGATGGCTAAACAATGGTATAGTCACCTTCGGTAATATCATGCAGTCATTGAAATAGTAATTATGAACACTATGGCAACATACACGATAAACTGAAGGGGAAAACAAAGTACAAAATTTTCTTTAATTGCAACTATATGAAAATTATGTCTGCTTGAGGACAAGAAGGATATACGAAAGATGCCAATGTCTGGTTTGTTATGTAGTGGAATTATGGATCATTTTATTTTAGTTTAAGGGAATTTTTACAATCTGTGCAATACATGCCTTTTATTAAAAAAAATGTTCAACAGATTACTTCTAGCAGTAGCTGGGAAGAAATCTTTACTAACAGTCCTTTACTCAGGTACGAGATTTTACAAGCTATAAAGCTGCTTTTATAGTTAGTACCTCACTGGACCCTCACAAACCCTGTGGAAGGAAATCAGGAAGAGGCTTCTCATTTTACAGACGAGACAACTGAAGTTCAAGGTCACACAGTTAATTAAGTGGTGGACCTTCACCAGTTGATTCCAGACTCCAATATCTTTTCACTGTACCAATCTGAAAACAGGCTAAGGCCTCTAAACTCTCCTACGTATTCATAGAAATGGTTACTAAAATAATAAATATCAACCCTAAATATCAAACCCCAGGCATCCAGAGGACTAACGGCCATTCAAGACCCTGCTTCCTAAGTGATGCTATTGTAGTATCTTGCTCACATGTCACAGAGAAATTGGATAGATCTGCTTTTCCTTTAAAGACAGGGCATTTCAGTTTCAAATCACAAATCTACTGGAGAGGAGACACTTCACCCCGCTGAGCCTTTTTTCTTTATGTGTGATACAGGAACAACAACATGGATGGATTAGGATTGTTGGGAGAATTCTGTGAGAAAGAATAAATAAAACACTAAGCACAGTGCCTGACTTTTCACAAAGCAGGCACTCATGATCAGTTTAGATTTTCTTTTTAAGCAGAAAGCAGAAAATTAAGTTCACATATCTATCAAACATTTTGTTTTTTATGATTAATGGTCTTCCATAAGACAAGTGAGGCTCAGCTCTTCTCCTTTTGCTGGACTTCCTATACACCTGTTCTAGGATCTCCCCTATAATTCCAAACAACTCAAGGACATGGTGCTGTCCTGGAGTGAACATTCCCCTATACTTCTGGCGCTTTTTCCTGCATGCCTCATGGAGCTTGCTGTCAGGAAGTCCTTCAGTATGGGTTTGCCAGAGTGGTAGTTCTTCACTGCAGAAATTGTTCACAATGGGTACAGAAGCAAGCCCTTTGGGAATGCTGCTGGTACAACAAGGAGTGCTTCAGGGTGGCAGATTGCCTCAGCATAAGAGAACAAGGTCTCTGACTTTAGGTCTATCATGTACTTCACAGAACTTGGGGAATCTTGTCAATGACTCCATGTGTAATAATCAGTGTGGAATCAAATTCTTGAAGAAATGTGTCCATTGCATTAAGTATGGTCATGTGAATCTTTTTTGTAATCATGTGCACTTGGACCATCATTTATGCAGCTAAGGATATAGCATGTGCACCATGGCAATGTTGCTAGCTGCTTTGAAAGAACTGAATCATCTTTTGGCAGAGCAAATGTGGCTACTGTCATGACAATCCCTGAGGATAGTGCACACAGAATGTTGGGAGCTGCATGATACAAAGTTGATGTTGTAGGTTATCAGTAAAATGTAGTACAGGAGATTCTGGTTTTCCATATCTGTGTGGTAGCCATGGAACTTGAGTATCAGAGCCAGAAGTAATAGCAAATGGTATCTCCAAAAATAGATCCCTTAGAGTTGGCAGACTGCACAGAGGACTGTGGTAGATTGTCATAACAGCATGAAGCCCTCTCTATCCAACAACTTCTAATTATACAATTTTGCTTTTGGGATTTTCACTAAAAAAAACTGTGCAATAAAAACTTTTGTTTGCTTTCTAAATAAGGGTCTCTTTTATTTGAGATGAAAATAAAAATAAACTTACTGGAAAACAAAGTCTTGCAATTCAAATCATTTCAGGGTCTTTCAAGACTCATCACTCTCTGCCCCTCTTTCCATTTTCTGACTTCACTTCCAAACTCTCCACTTCTCCTTCCACAGGGTGCAACACACGCCTGGGCGTGCACACACACACACACACACACACACACACAATCTGACAATTCTGGACCAGTCCCTCAAGACCATCTGGACTTCCAAATCAGGATCTTTAGCCTGACTCCACCCCCACGGCCCCAATCTCTCCCGTTCAGCTTCACCCAAAGAGCCAGACAAAAGGTTATACAGCTCTTATGTGAGCTATGCTCTAAGGTTGGCAAAGTGCAAGGGCAGTTTCTGAGTGAACAAGGTAAGGGCAAGGTGAGGCCATTAGTTAATTCTTGCCACAAATACTTCACAGTGCCAGGCTGTGCGATAGCCAGGCACAGGGGATATAGGAGTCAATTGATTAGACCTCTCTTCCCTCAGCCTCCCAAGGAAATTGTTTGCAGTGACGCTTACAAAGTTGTCAAATCACTTTCACTATGGTGAAACGGTCAGTTTTTCAGCTTTGTGAGAAGAGGACAGCATTGTCTTTTCTGAGGTTTAATAGGAGGCAGAAAAAGATTTTTGGTTAGTCAAGGGAAGATATGTGCCTTTCTTGCTCTTGAGAAGCGAGCATTTATGAATTGTCTCCTTGCACTGGGATCATTCCAATGCAGCAATAAAAGCTTTCAGCCTGAATACCCACTGAGCATAGTTTAGAGTCAAGACTAATGAAACACTAACTCCAAGTCCGGTTACTTTTCCGTAGGTTCCTGACTGCACCCTTTGAAGTGGGCGTGTCCGCCAGCGGTGACCCCCTCAAAGGCGCACAGGTGTGGCGGGGTAGGGAGGAGGCGGCGGAACGGAGAGGACGGGATTCGAACCCGCAGTCCTGAAGGCGGAGTCCTAGACTGGGCGTTCCAAGGAGGTGGGGGTGGGGAATCCGGCCCTGAAGCTTGCCAGCGGGGCGTCTCGAGCCCCCACGCCCGCGGCGGCTCGGGCTTCCCCCGCGGCCCTGGGTCACAAAGGCGGTTGCCAGGCGCCCGGTGGAGAAAAGATGCGGCCCGGAAACAGCGGCTGCCACTCTGGAGCGTGCGGCCCGCGGAGTTCAGCAGGTGAGCCCCCGGCCCGGATGGTGGGACCGGGCCCGGGCTCCCACCGCCACCTCCGCCTCGGCCAGAGCCGTCTGGCCCCCACCCCCGGTTAGGGACCCCCGGGGGACAAGCTCCTTCTTCCCGCTGGGAGGGGGAGCCTTCCGACTCCGGGCAGCTCCAGCCTCTCTGGATCAGGATCGCAGTTCACAATTCACGAGGACCTCAGCTGCATTTGGACGCTTACTTCCCCTTTCCCAGGTGGGGAAATCGAGGGACTCGGTTCCTTGGAACGGGAGGAGCGTATGAAAGGGAAGACTTTTTGGCCGGGAGTACAAGGTGTTCGCTATCTGGGAGCTATTAAAGCAGCTTGAACAGACTTCCAAGGTTCAAGCCCTGTTGGAGCAGATAACAGTGATTTCTGGGTGGTGGGAGTGGAGGAGTGAATCGTCTTGATTTTAAACCTTGGTGGACGTGGCTTAAAGGTCTGGGGTCAGAAGCCCTCTCTCTTTGCAGGTTGGTTCTGTCCAGTACTTAAGGTGGGACATTTGATAAAAAGCCTTTTACCTCTGGCCCTATGTGCTCTTAGGAGGGGAGTCAGGAAAAGGATCCTAGGATTAAAAAATCTTTTTGGCATATACTGAGGAGTTAACACCCTCCACATCCCATCTTGCCATGGTGCTGTACCAGAGTAGCCCTGATCTTGAATGTATTCTCTCAGGGTGACGATATCAAGCTTCAGAAGACTTTCATAGGCTGTTTATAATAGATAACCATCCCCTCAGTGTCAATTTCTCGTCCTAAAGCAGTCTAGATATTTGAACACAGTATGTGCAGGAGTGTACAAAGATAAGGAGAGACATTACGTGGAAGGAAATCAACAAATCTCCTTTACACTAACCACTGTCAGGGACAGGTCTTCTGGTGTGAAATGTCATCAACTCTTTTTAAAAATGAACTTTACTGTCTTAACAAACTGTGGTGGAGGAGTCAACTTTTCACAGCATTTCCTGGGCAATTACTGGATGGGATGGGATCAGATCTGCTGCTGCTACCTTTTGTGTGAGAAGAGAGAAGGGGCAGAGAAATACACTTGGCTGGAAAGAAAAGGGAACTGCTATGCTCCTTAACACAATAGGTAGGTGCTCAAAAAATGGTAGCTTCTGCTGAATTCAGTAAATCCTTTTATATATTGGCAGTTTTAAAGTAGAATGATGGAAAATCCAAGTTCTACTTAAATAATTTTTTAATTAGCAACATCTTGCCAGCCCTTTGCTTTTTCTTCAAAGGGGGGGGGGGAAGAATCAAGATCTTACCTCTAGGTCTCCCATAAGAAACCAAAAACAAAACAAAACACGCCTAGAAGAATCAGAAAAGTCTTTAAAAATTTTTAAGACTGTCCTTTGGAAACTTTTTTTTTCCTTCTAGCCTGGTGTAATTCCTCTGAGGTGGTACATAAGTAGCTCAGGGCTCTGAGAGCTGTTCCCCTGTGTCACAAAACAGGTTTTTAGGGCCAAAAGGAGACAGTCTCTCCATATTTAATAATGAAAACCCAAGTTCCTTAAGAGGGATGGCATAAGTTCTCAAACTGTGAGTGCATCAGAATCCCCTGGAGGGTGTGTTTAAATGCAGATTGCAAGCCCTACCCCCAGTTTCTGATTCTGTAGGTCTGAGGTGGGGCCCAAGAATGTGCATTTCTGTGTTTCCAGATGATGCTGAAGCTGCTAGTGCCAGGATCACATTTTGAGAACCACTGGTATAAATTAAGTACCGGGAATTAGAGTCACAAATATTTGGTAAGACATGGCTTTTATGAGCTTCTATCCACAAATAGTGTCTCATCACGAAGTGCCAGTAGCCTCTGCCACCTCAGAGGTATAGATTCTATCTTAGAATTTATCAACACAGAATATGTCCTAGTAGTGAACTGAGATATTCCACTTTGGACAAATCCATTTCCTCACCTGTAAAATAGGTTAAAACCTACCTTCAGAGGCTTGTGATAAGATTTAATAAAGTTTTAGAACACGTAGCAGTTGCCAGATTCAATATTCATTACCATCCACTACTGCCCTTTATAGAATTACTAATATCCTTAACATCTATTGGAATCTGTTAATGAGAACTACAGAGTAAGTTAAAGTCAATAATGAAACAGATAAATGTGAATTTAAATGGCCGTGCCCTCACCAAAACCATGCTAGGGAAATTCCATGTTCTGATTCCTCTTCTTTAGGACTGTCAATGGCAGGATACCAGCTCTGGTCACCATGGACCCCACTGGACGAGAGCTTCCAATGGCTGCGGCACACAACACCTACACCTTCTTCAAAGCATCCCTTTAGGGCTTCCCCCTGCTTCCCACATACCCCTTCTGACCTGGAAGTGCAGCTGTGCTTTCAAGAGGTCACTCTAGTCCTAGACAGCCCATTTCTGGAGACTGGGGTGAGTCCCAAGTTACCCTGCCACACATCAGAGCCCCGAACCATGAACAACAACAAAGGGCTGGTCAGGAAGCCCCAGCCTGTCCGCCTCAGTGGAGTGGATTCCGTCTTTGGCAGGGTCATCACAGCTCAGCCACCAAAATGGACTGGGACCTTCAGAGTTTCAGACAAATCAGCCTTTTGCAAAATCATCAGCCGGGAGAACCAGTGGCCCACTGGACTTAAGGAACCTCAGATTCAGATGACAGTGACCATGTGCAAACAGATGCTGCGCTCTATCCTCTTACTGTATGCAACGTATAAGAAGTGCACCTTTGCCTTGCAACACTCCAAGTAAAGGGTTCCCATCTGATTCCTGTTCCTCATACCATGTCCTATGCTATGTGCCTGAAGCTTACAGAAACCTGTCCCTGTAAAGGAAACTGACATCACCTGAGCCATCTTGCTTTTCTGTCAAGCACTGACAATTCAGGAACCCCTTTTCTCCTTTCCCCTACAAAGGCCAGTGACAGAGCAAATGAGAACATTCCCATTGTAAAGTTGAACAACATTTAAAAGAGAGTCAAACTAGTGTTGACATGTACATGTGAGAAAGAACCATTAAACCATATAAACGAATGAGCCTAGTGTGAACTCACTTAAACATCTAAGACCACAATGAGATGGGGAAACAAAGGGGTATCAAGGAAGGAGATTATGGCTTTCCATGTACATGAGGATGAAGGGGTCAAAAATCTATAGCTGGGTCAAGGATTAAAAAAATAATAAAAAACAAAACAAATAATCTCCCCCACCAAATCAACAACAAAAAACCCTAACCAACCACATCCTGATACCACTGGAGAGTATAAAAGTGGGTAGTAATATTAGCAAATATTAAAGAATATTTATAGCCTGGCAAGAACTTGGAGCAGCAATGAAACTGGGCTTTCTGGCAGAACACATGAGAGCTCTCCATTTTAGCTGGTATACTACTACTAGTAATTCTGTAGCATTGTTATAATGAGTCTATAGATAAAACTCAGAATAATGTGGAAATAAAATAAACATATATACAAAGTCAACATGAGTTTGATGGTGCCTTTTCCCTTTTTATCTTATATCTACACGACCAAAAAATTTTTAAGCAGCCAGAATTTTCCTTTTGGACTTTCTTTTTGGGCATTGACCAGAAATTCATCACTCCTCCAAAAATATCACAAAGATCTTCTCATCTCAAATAAAGATGCTCCTTAGAACAGGCAACAGATTTTAATTGGTAGAACTGATGTGTTGGCACCAGTTTGCATTATCTCTCTGCAAAAACCCCAATTGAATTCCATGTAATTCTTGATTTAGGAAGGAAAGGCAGAAAGAGGAATGAGGTAGTTGAGGCAGAACTTAAAACAGAATTTATTTGTAAAACTGATACAATCCTAAATGTCTAAGTTTCAAAACTAGCTCCCAAAGCCCAGAATCGTGACTATTCCACAGCAAAGCACTGCCATGTTTGCCCAGACCGGTAAGTAATGCTACAGTGGAATCCTGAGCCAGGGTCTTTGATGATGTTACATGACCTATGAAATTCACAATTAAGGTGATTCAGTAAAGACCCCTCCTTATGACAAAACAGGATGCTTCCAGTAAGGAAGGCAAACAGGTTTCAAACCCTGAACACAGAATGGGAGGGACTAGCAGAGATGGGGAAGGGGCATCAGTCTCTCTGTGGTCTATTCGGAGTCATCATCACTTTCATCACTATCTTGCTCCTTTTCTCCATCACTTACTTCATCTTCTTCACCATCCTAAGGGGCAAAGGTTAATTAGATATTTTAGGTCATCTGGGTGACCCCATGAATTATAATACTGCTCCCGTAGGATTTACAACTGTACTGTATCATTGTTAAAACCAATGATAGTGGTTAAATCATTCATTTGAAAAAGGAATTGAAGCTCCCCCATTTTTCTTGTATCATGATCATGGAGGGAGGCCACTGTGATAATGACCTATGACATTCCGCAACTGAACCAAATTCACATTATTTTTAAATAAGCCATGGTCTTCCACCTCTACTGCATGTGTGTGACACAGAATAAAGCAGGCATTCAATACAGAATGAAAATGTTTGCTAAACTAAGAATTCTGGTGTATCTCAATAGGAATTCAGCATAAAATTCTTTGATCTGCAACTCTAATCTGGGACGTTTGCTTAGGAGAAAGTACCAAACTAATAGGGTATCACCTGCTCCAAAATTTTTTTAAGAGAACAAGGTAGAGGTATATTATACAAATAATAAAAGTATTTTTCATGCTAAATGATCTTTCTGCATTAGCCTCAAATTGCATTATAGAGGCTTCACAGCAGGGATTCTTAAATGTGAACTTCTTGGTGTCCAAAACCTACCTGAATTTTAACAAAATTTTATAAACATACACATATTTCTTCAGCTTTCTTTAAAGTCCTGAAAGTGTATGTAGTGGCCCAGAAAAGAATAAGGACCCCTACTCTTAGTATAGTTTTCAGTGATTGCAGCTTTTGATTCTGTGCTTTAGCTTTCACCAAATGCGTTCATATTTCTATTTTATATACTCAAACAACATATCTAAATGTTTTAACTCATTCTTCTCGGCACTCAGAGAACACTTGACCTCTTCGTTTTTCCCTCTAAAATGGTTTCAGATACGAATTTAATATGAATAATGAAAGGGAATTTTTAACTCCATAATATATGTCACAACTTGAGATACTCTTCTGGCCCCCACAGAATTCATTTAAAACAGAAGTTTTTCTGGAGACAGTGGAGATGGGCACAGAAGTCTTTGATTATAAACATAAGCAGGGAGGGGTGCCTGGCTAGCTCAGCTGGAAGAGCATGCAACTCTTGATCTCGGGGTCATTGGTTCAAGCCCCAGGCTGGGTGTCGAAATTACTAAAATAAATAAATAAACTTAAAAACATAAGCAGTAAAAGTTCTATACTTTCTATGGACTCAGAATAATTAACAAACTGCAACAACCAACCGCACACTCTGGGGTCTTATGCAGAGATACCTCCGTTGCTTTGCTCTTGGAAACCTGGGACGCTGTATCATCCTCACTCTCCTCGGAGTTCTGGGACAGAATCTCTTCACCCTAAATGTGAATGGGCCAAAACAAATGGTGGCTTATAAGGATCATATTTGGGGTCTCAAGGGGAGAAAGGCTTAGTTTATAGGCAATAGAAAAGATGATATTCTAGGCATTCAAACATGGTCAAACATGGACACCAACATGTGTTCTAGCATCTAGAGAAGTGATAATCAACCCAGGGTTTCTGAGATACGTGCGGCTCTAATATAATATGGAGTTTTACGAAAAGTCCGTTGCTGTATTCTAATATCATACTAGATTTTACAAGGCCAGGATGTATTGGTGACTCTTTAAGTAAATGCTGAATATTGTTCTGAAATTTCCCAAAGACCTTAAAGTACATGACCACCAACACACCAACTACAAATGTCCATGTCGAGGCTGAAAGACAGTATACAAAGTGGTTTAAGAACATCAGCTTTGCATCATTTCTGTTTGGACTCAAACCCTGGAACCTCTCACTTATTGCTGAATGGCTTTAGGGAAGTTACTTAACCTCTCTAAGCTTTATTTTTCTCATGGAAACAATAGTATTGTTATAATTTATAGTATTTTGTTTAATAGTTTTGTGGAAATAATAGTACCTCATAAAGCAAATGTGAAGAAAGGAAACTAAGTCTCCGGGGTGCTATTCTTTTCATATATAAGATTATAAACCCCTCAGCTATTGTAAAGATGAATGAGAAGGACTTGGACCCTACATGAAAATTGCTAAAACTCCAAAGCTGTACGAGCCATACAAGATTTCAGCCAGACAGTTGAAAAACCTTAGAAATGTTTATTTGTTAAAATTAGGCAGAGAATAATTTCAGGAATAAGACACTGGTTTAGAAAAAGACCCCAAATAATTTTTTAAAAAGTGTGTCCACATAAACAAATGTTATTATGAATCTACCCTCAGTAGCACTTACAGGAGCCCACTCTGGCTGAGGAGAGAGGTTTCATTGATCTGGCTCTTCTATCTGAGGCCTTGTTGTTATCAGTGGCATGTTTTGGTGCCTTTCTTGGCTAGGATGAGGGGTGGAACACATGACTAAGACCAGAAGCAATGTATCCTAACTTTAAGAGCTAAATGGCCACAGCCTTAAGAGAAAGCCAGTCTTATCAAGAGAATAAGGCTTAGTTGACCTCCTTGACATACCTTCTGATGCTCTCGCAAAGAGTGGGAATAGATTATCTTGGGCAGGGCCCCTAGGCTTACCTGCAAGTCCCGGTTTTTGAGGTTGCCCAGCCAGAAAGCCTCCCTGCAATTGTTGAAGATAAGCATGGCTTTCACTCTGCAAACTAAAAGCTCCAGGGTCTTTTTGAGCAAAGGCACGTGTTTGGTGAGTTTTGTGTCCTGGTGAATCTAAATGGAAACAAATGCACCCAACTCATCTGGATTTATCATCATGCTTTCACATTCCTATACAGAAACTTTTGAATTCCTGACATCTTAAACACTGAATAAGAGCGTTAAGTCCTCCCAGTATAGGCCAGAGACATGTTCCATTAAACAGTAGTTTGGCAGAGTACTCTGAAGAGAATGGCAACTCTCCTTCAAGCTACAAGAGCCTAGAAGACATACCACCAACACCTTAGGTTCTTCTTCATAACCTCTTATTGACCAATTATCAATGAATTTACCTAAAATATTCTTGAACATATATTGTACAGATACTAAACAACAGAGTATCCCTATTTAGCTAGGAGTCCTAAGGGAAGAAGTGAGCAATAGAAACTGGACTGAAAAAGAATTTGGTTTGCCCAGGACTACAGAGCTCTATGGTTCTGTATTTCTTCAGACAAAAAATGACAATGGTTCAACTGTAGGCTTTAAGTGGAAAAATCCTCTACTGGTAAAATGTTCTCACAAGAGACAGATGTGTTCCTTAACAAGTAAATAGTACAGCTGAAAAGCTCTGAAGATGGCTGCTTTTAGAACCACCTCTTGTCTCTAGCAGAGAATTGTTACTTACATAATATTCCTCCCACCCAGAGTACTTTATAGAAGCAACACGTCCACCAACATTCTATATCTCTCACCAAAGAGAAGCTTCTACAGGAAACAGTGCTATGGACTTTGAGCCAAACTTCAGATGCAGAAACTACCCTCTACGTGACTGCCCAATTTCAACTAGCAACTAAGAATCTGACCACTCTGAATTAAACTGTCTTTGAACAGACAGTCTCAAAAATAAAGACTCAAGAAGGGTAAAAAAGGAAGAAGGAACGGGAGCCTGTGGATCTTCTGATCACACTGCAGATTAAGCCAACGGGCAGGCTGGTGCCATGACCTGCCTTCCTCCTTACCTTGGAATGCCCACATAGGTGATGAAGCAGCCTCGTATCCAGCTGGAAAGTTTCCAGTAAGCTCAGAACATCTTCCTACAACCCACAAAGTCATAAATGCCATATTAAGTGCTCTCATTTCATTTTAGATGAAACCAAAGGCTCCAAAGAGGATAAACTCCACAGGTTCCAGCTGCGTATTGGCAATCATCTCAATTTGGCCCTCAAAGCTTAGAGCTTACTAGCTATCCTCCCCTTTCTCTTTCTAGGTTATGAGGAACCAACCAAATACTGTGAGAGTGTCTTGCAAACTTGCTAAATATGTGTAAGAAATCATCACCTTTGTTACTATTCTTATTTCATTACTATAACCCTGAATCTTACTTAGCCAAAAAAAACCTCTCAAGATTACCTATTACAAGGGCGCCTGGGTGGCTCAGTTGGTTAAGCATCTAACTTTGGCTCAGGTCATGATCTCGGGGTCCTGGGATCGAGCCCCGCATCAGGCTCCCTACTTAGGGGGAAGTCTGCTTCTCCCTCTCTGTCTCTCCCTGCCCCTCCCCCTGCTCATGCTCGCTCTCTCAAATGAATCAATAAAATCTTTAAAAATAAAAAAAAAGTCTGCATGTTAAAAAAAAGATAACCCATTACAACAGCAAAGAGTTTATGACACAAATAAGATTATTATTATTATTATTCCTGAGGGTAGACCTAGACAAGTACAAAGGAATAAGCAAATGACACACTGATACATGAGGTCCTAGGAGTGCAGCAAGACAATAAAATCAAGCTAAAAGGAGCAACCACCCTCATATCTGGAGTAGAAGTAGAAAGGTGGGTTTAAACAGAGTGGGTCTGAAGTTCAGTCTACTTTGGAATATTCGGTCCAATATGGGCATCTCTGGTGAGAGCTGAAGTGGACCAAAGGAGCCAGAGTAGAACTGAGGCCCAAAACCTGGGCAAAGGGACTGCCCCTGCTCCCAGCCTAGGAGCCACCATGGATATATCTTCGGAGTAACTGTACAGAACACATCTTTTTGGGGCGCCTGGGTGGCACAGCGGTTAAGCGTCTGCCTTCGGCTCAGGGCGTGATCCCGGCGTTATGGGATCGAGCCCCACGTCAGGCTCTTCTGCTGTGAGCCTGCTTCTTCCTCTCCCACTCCCCCTGCTTGTGTTCCCTCTCTCGCTGGCTGTCTCTATCTCTGTCGAATAAATAAATAAAATCTTAAAAAAAAAAAAAAAAAAAAAAAGAACACATCTTTCTTCTGTGCTCTCAGTTCTTACCCGGTGCTTTCTAAAGCTGAAGTCTAGGAGCGGCATACACTGCTTCAGAAATGCTTCCACAAAGAGACGCCCATACTGAAGAAGAGAAGAGACACACTGGTGATGACCTCTACTGAGGTCTTTCACATGAAGCGCCCCTGCCTGAGGTAGCACAGCATCACCCAGCCTAGGGGTTTTATTTTCTTATTTTTGTATATAAAAAATAAACTGGGAAGAGTCCAAAATGTTAATTTGGAGAATGTAAGCTTAATGCAAAAACTAAATGGGCCTGCTAACTAAGCCTCAGAGTTGGGCAGACTTATCCATCCTAGACACAGCCAATGGGCAGAGGCCTTGCTCAATGGAAGAATGGGGGCATAGAAAACAGAGGTGAACCAGCTGTCTGAGAACCACTTACTCCCAAAAGGAAAAAACTGTGTAGAGCCGAGGAAGCACATAACCGACTGCCAAATTTACCAGTCGGAAAAATCACTCCCCCTACTCACCCATCTTCTGCACTGGCACCAGGCTGGAGTAAAGAGGAAGAAAGGAGCCAGGGGATAACAAGAATGAGGTGCCTCTACTTGGAAAGAACCATAAGGAGTGGGGAAGACACATTCTCCTCATAACATCTCCTAGCTCCTAACCCATCCTCAAATCTAGGGCTAATCTGGGCTCTCCCCTTGAGAGAGGAGTTTGGAGGTTATCAGGATACCAGCTTCCATATTCATGAGGCCAGCCATGGGCTTTAAAAAGAAGAATCGGGGGTGCCTGGGTGGCGCAGTCACTTAAGCGTCCAACTCTTGATTTCAGCTTAGGTTATGATCTCAGGGTCATGATATCGAGCCCTGTATCAGGCTCCACGCTAGGAGCGGAGTCTGCTTAAACTCTCTTCCTTTCCGTCTGCCCTTCTGCCCTGTGTGTGTGTGTGCTCTTTCTCTCTCAAATAAATAAATAAATCTTTAAAAATAAATAAATTAAATTAATAAACTAAAATAAAAAGAGGAATCCCCTACCACTCCTTCCTCCCTGTTGCCTGGGAAGGAATGGCAAAGAGTGACTACTGCTGTTGAAGTCACTGTCCTGAAGCCACTCCCCATACTTCTCAGACTCAGACCAAAAGTTTGCAAACTCATAGGAAAATTAGCTTCTCCAGTCATCCCACTTGTGTGGGAAAACATATCCAGTGTCTTTTCTAAACTACCACCTGTTAGCACAGATTCTGAAAACTCTGGCTGTGGGCAAAGTATTAAGCAACTCCCTTCAGCTGAGGCCATCTCTAGAAAGATCCACAGGAAGAATAAATACTAAAGAGGGTCAGGTCAATCTCTCACCTTCAAACATACATGCAGAACAGGACGACTATCAAACACCTGGAGACACAAAAGACAAAAAACCAAAGTTGAGGTCTGCTCCTTTGAGCACCCCAGCCTCTTCCCCATTGTGCAAAGCACATCTCTTGGTGTCGTAAAGAATTCTAAAATGAAGAAGGTATGTCAACAATTAATTATGAAACAGAACAAAATAATCACCATCACTGAGGTTCAAAAAAAGAAACAGGGAAGCAAAGAATAGTAAGAAATTGATGGCATTGAAGTCCAAACCTTGATGTGAAGCCTTAAGAAAGATGGATGAAAGGTGGAAAGGAAAGAGAATGACATTCTGAGCTGGGAGAATAGCCTAGCAAAATCATGGAATGGGTAAGAGCACAGAGTGTGTTTGAGGGATAAAGAAGGCATTCCGGGTTGGAAGAGAGAGACAGTGGGAATGTGCTCAGGTCACAGAGGACCCAAGACAAGGTGAGAGCCATTAAATAGTATTGTGGCCCAGACAGGGAAGGAGAAAGGAAGATAAGGAAAAAGACACTGCCTAGGGAGAGTAGAAGGGGTTATCTACGATGGGTAGAGGGACAAGGGAAGAAGATAGGTGAGAACAGGTCCCCAAGGAAGGGAGGGGAGATGAGCAGGGAGAGTCCATTTTGGAAGCCAGGACCCTTCTTGCTTTCTGTAGTTAGCTGGTAAGGTGGGTCAAGAAGCCTGCACACTCACCTTTATCAGGTTGATGAGGATACTGAAGTCTCGAACAGCCATATTCCAGTAGAGGAGCTTCTCTTCATGAATCTGGGGGCAACCAAATATAAAGGCACTTCTGAACCAGCCAAGTACTTCTCTTATAGTATTTCCACTAATATATGGATCTTGGATTACATAGCTCTTCCAAGATTAATTTAAGCCAATTATTCTCTCAGAGAGATGTTACCAGTGCACCCACAAGATGGTTCTGAGGCCTGCATAGGGTGCCTTATAGAGAGTTTCTAAAGAGGACTTGGCTTCAGTAACTTCCAAGTAGGAAAAAGCCTCTGCAACATACCCGCTGGTGATCAGATCCCTGTGGCTTCTCTGATTCCTATGCTCTCAGCAGTCTAGCTCAGTTCTGGTTAGCAGGCAGCAGCACAGCACCTTAAACAGACCTGCTCACCTCATGCCAGCTCACGAGCAGCAAACTGCTGGGCATGGGAGGCTGCGACCAAAGATATTTTTTCCAGAGCTAGGGCTTATGGAGCAGTCTGAGCCTTCCCTTGGGCAGTAGCCAGGGAATACAGAGCCCAAATCTCCCTCAAACTGGAAAGAAAGTTAAACCAGGAACCTGAAAAAGAATCCTGGATCTCTCCAACTCAAAGGAAGTAGCTTAGAAGAAACCCTGGACCCAAGAAATAGAAGATGCAGCAGCTTCCTAGTAACCAGGTCTACCTCTTGTGGTGGGAGTACCTGACCCACCTGTTGTGAGTCTGCTGCTGTGCCGGCCTGAAGACCCTTTACTGTCTTCTCTAGTTCAGCCATCATCACACGGAAGAAAATGACAAAGGTGTGCCTAGAAGAGGGGAAAACATGCACACTCACACAATGATGACTTGTTAGAAAGAACTTCCAAAGAAGAAGTCAAGGAACCAAAAGTCATTTCCTTCCCCACCTCTCCGAATTTCCTTTCACTAGGGTCCACTGTTCAAGGATAGGGGAGTGGAAAGGATTCACAAAGGAGCCCAAGAAGACAGCCTGTCAAACAACGGAATTAACTTTATGAAGGGAGGTGGTGTGGTGGCATGGAAGAAGCTGTGAGGTAATGGTAAGAAGATTCAAGTTCAAGTTCCTAACTCCTTATTGCCTGGGTAAGTGAGTAAGTCCCCTCTAACACTCATTTTCCTCATCAGTACAACAGGGATAATAATAGCTACCTCACAGAATCATTGAAAGGACTGAATGACATAAAGAATGTGAAAGTGCTTTATAAATGTTGTATGAGACAAAAAACCCATTGAGATGTACATGATCAGATACAATAATCACTTTATACTAAAGATGGTTAAAATAGTAGATAGTCTCACTTTTAAGGGGTGAAAGTACTAACATGAGATGTTTGGTGACTAAATATTCATTGTCTTTGAAGACACTACTGAAAATTCATTCCTCACTAAGGTCCTTTAACACGGGTTGGCTGAGAGCCCCTTGAAAAGAATGCACAGTAGACACTCCATGTGTTGAATGAATGACTGTACCTACCATCTGTATCAGAATGAAATGAAGGGAAACCACGCATATTGGACAGTGTGATTCTAATCAGGGAAAAAACTGGAGGAGAGAACTCCCATACCTGGTCAGGGTAGGGAATGTGGAAGAAGATGCATCTTTAGGAGAATTGATCAGTTCTGGGACACCAACCCCAGCAATCTCCTCTATGGCCTTCAGAACACTGTTTGTATGCTCCAGGTAAATGCTGCATTGAGACACAGGAGTATAAATACACGTTACAGAATTCCTAAATCAAGATTTCTTTCTTGACATATTACCAGGTACTTAGCTTGCTTGCTTGTTGACTGATTGATTGATTGATTGAAAGATTTTATTCACTTAGAGAGAGTGTATGCTGGTGTGCCCATGCGAGCAGGGGGAGGGGCAGAAGGCGAGAGAGAAGAGAATCCCAAACAGACTCTGCACTGAGCGTGGAGCCTGACACAGGGCTCAGTCTCATGACCCTGAGATCATAACCTGAGCTGAAATCAAGAGTCAGTTGCTTATCCAACTGAGCCACCCAGTTGCCCTGCCAGGCACTTAGTTTTAAAACAACTACTAGCATTTATTTTTTAAAAAATTTTTTAAAGATTTTATTTGAGAGAGAAAGAAAGAGAGAGCATGGGCAGGGTAAGGGGGAGAGGCAGAGGGAGAAGAAGGCTCCCCGCTGAGCAAGGAGCCGGATGCAGGCCTCGATCCCAGGACCCCAGGATCATGACCTGAGCCTAAGACAGATGCTTAACCGACTGAACCACCCAATTGCCCCTACTAGCATTTATTTTTAATAAAATGAAGAGTCCAGGGACACCTGGGTGCCTCAGTCGATTAAGCATCTGCCTTTGGCTCAGGTCATGATCCCGGGGTCCTGGGATCGAGTCCCTCAATGGGCTCCTTGTTCAGTGGGGAGTCTGCTTCTCCTTCTGTCTCTGCTCCTCCCCCTGGTTGTGCTCTTTCTTTCTCTGTCAAAATAAAGAAAATCTTAAATAAATAAATAAATACATACATACATACATACATAAATACATAAATAAATAAAATGAAGATTCCAGGTAATTATCAGGAGATAAAGGAAATGATGTTTCAATTGGAAATATAGTTAGACACTTCGGAAGTGATGGATGAGTCTTGGATATAGTAGGCAACAAATAATTACCTAACTCTGATTAACAAGGCAAAATACAATAGCAGACTCCTCCATTTCCTCCAGCTAGTCAGGAACTAGCTGACAGTGTAATATAGAACCAGTGGGGCACCTGCGTGGCTCAGTTGGTTAAGTGTCTGGCTTCGGCTCAGGTCGTGATCCTAGAGTTCTGGGATCGAGCCCTCCATCAGGCTCCCTGCTCAGTGGGGAGTCTGCTTCTCTCTCCCTCTGCTATTCCCCCTGCTTGTGCTCTCTCTCTGTCAAATAAATAAATTTCAAAATAAATAAAATAGAACCAGAGGATCTTATGATCCACATATTTCAAATTCTGTTAATTTCCTATTTTATTTTTCTATTCAAGTATAATTAATATACCATATTATAGTTTCAGGTGTATAATATGATACAACTTTTGTTAATTTTAAACCTACTTCATTGTTTCCAAGTTCTCCTTAACCATGGCAATTTCTCAGTCTTTGACCAGGCAAGAGATTCCAACAGTGGCAAAATGGACTATTTGGCTCATGGAAAGAAATCGAGCCTCTCACCTGAGCAAAGTATGGAGCTGTTCAGTAGGGATGCTACTCTTCTCTTTCTCCCCGCTTGGCCACATCCGACAGAGGAACTGTTTGGCCAAGGAAGCTGTTGCAGAAATAAGACAAATACCTCTCATGCATGGAAAATTGACTATACTCTTGTTTTTCAGGTTTTGGGGGGATGATTAATGATCAAAAGGATTATTTTTTTATATTTACTCTGAAGCTCCTAGTCTGACAATTTGAAAAAAAAGCTACCATGGATTCCTGCTCCACTGGTCCTTCTACCAGAAATAAAAGCATTTGTCTAGGACCCAATGCATCCTACCATCTCACCCTGCCCTGCCACATACACACACATGAGCTGAACAGACACACACTGCTGGGCAGTAGGAAAATCAATCTTGTTCCTCCTGGGCAGACCAAAAAGCCATGTCCACCTTAAAGTTTCACACCAAACCTTCCCCTTTTAATCAACAGAAAATAATAAAAAGCGTGTATTGCATTTTCTTGCTTTCTGTGTGTGCTGCCAATTAGGATATATAATCAGTCAGCTGCATTCAAGGAGTTATGACAAAAGATAAAGAAAAAGATTAGGAGGGGCGCCTGGGTGGCTTAGTCAGTTAAGCGTCTGCCTTCAGCTCAGGTCATGATCCTGGGGTCCTGGGATCGAGCCCTGCATTGGGCTCCCTGCTCAGTGGAGAGCCTGCTTCTCCCTCTCCTCCCAGTTCATGCTCTCTCTCCCTATCTCTGTCACTCTCTCAAATAAATAAACAAAATCTTTAAAAAAGGAAAAAAAAAAGATCAGGAATGGGGCCCAGCCTTCCTTTACACTTAATCAAATCTTGATTTCTCCTTTCTCCCATTTTATTAACCTAGTAGTTTGTATCTCTTTTTGCCAAATGTCCCAGATAATTTACAAAAAAAAAGGGGGGTGGGATGTGAATGAACAGAAGCCAAACAGAAAATGAGCTAGCCAACTAAAATAACCAAACTCAGACTAAGCAGGATCAGCAGAGATCAGTTATAGCTCCTTCTGGGAAAATGTCCTTCTTGATATGGCAAGAGGGCACATCTATGGTTATGGGGGGTTTTACACATAAAATACACAAGGTCCTAGGAAGCCCTAAGTTTTTAAGCTTGAGTTAGTTATTAATCCTATTCATGAAGAAAAAAAAAAGAGGATCTGGGCCCATCACCAATTTTTTCTTTGTTCTGAGCAGGAGCTGTAGATTTCTCCAAAATGACCATCAAAAGTCGGAGGAGATAAAGAGCACACTGGAAACTGGGAATGCTGTGAGAGAAATTCTGCAAGTAATTGAAGCTCTGGCTGTAAAGGAGACAAGAAAAAAAAAAAAGAGAGAGATGACAAGTATTACAGATCTGTCTAAATTCATGAATTGTCCAAGTTCACTTGTGTATTTATTTGCCTAATCAGAATTCTCTTCATTTTCAGGTGCTTTTGTGGCCACCTTCTATCAAGACTCTGATAGAGAACTACAGTCTTGTATGAAGAAAGCCAGGGCAGAACAGAGCCCAGGGGATGGAAGGCTGGCCTGAAAGGGGTCATGTACACCAAGATACCCAAAGAGGAGTCTACGGCATGCTTACAGGAGCAACCCTGGACAAATTATTTGCTCTTAAGGCCTAAGGCAACACAATGAGAATAAAGTTTAAATTCTAGGTTTATAGGGACAAGTAAAAGACAGAGAAAGCAGAGCTTTTAATGAGTGTACCACATATGTCAACTTTCAATGCACTGAAATAATGGGAGATTGGGAGTCACAATTAATCCAAAACTGTAGTTGACATAAAGTAGAGTGTACTCTCCTGATTGATGGTGGGAAGGAGGTCAAACAAATTTAAAAGCGCTATATCTAAAATGAAGTAAGATCTTGCCCTATAGGCAGGGAAGATAAGCATTGATTGCAGAGCCAGAGATAGTGTAGAGGAGGTGAGAGAAAAATGAAATTACTCTGGTTGAAGCTGGGATAGGAGGCTGGGAGCCATGCCTATTAGTTCTCCTTCTCACCTCCCTCTTCCACTGCCTTGCCCTCAGCCTGGGCTCTTCTTTCAAGACTGGGAGGAAATCAGTGGTAGCTACTGCTACCAATTACCTGACTCTACTGAGAGACATGGTAGGTTTCTGGATAATCAAGAGTCGACTACAGGTCTCTAGTGTTTTCAACATCATTACCCTAAAAGGCCAACAGGATGCCGGATGCCAAAGATTTAGTAGGATTTATTCAATGGTTTCTAATGTTTCAGGATTTATCTGAATACATAGATGAAAAAGCTCATATGACTGAGGAAAAGTAGCTGAAAACATCAATTTCCTTCACAACTACTGAAAGACACCCAAGTGATTTCTAAGAAATCTTGCTAATCTTGTTTCAGTTTTTTGGGACAACACTCTGGCATATGTAGTCTGACCCACCTGAGTAATTCCTCCAAGGACTGGTCAGGCTCTCCTTGCTTCAGTCGGTTGGTAAGGACCTCAAGGGCTGAGTATAGTAAATTATGATTTTCAGGCTGAAAAAATCCACTCCTAAGGGAAAGTCAAGGTAAGATGGTTGAGCTTAGTTTCAGGAGGATTTCTTAGATAACATTTGAGGATCCTGGCCTCCAGGCTATAACATCAGTAAGTCAATGGAGGAAAAAGGAGAACTAGAACACTGGAAGTACCCAGGCACCCAATTTAGTCACAGCTCTGAGTCTCACACTGCAAGGTGAAGGGCACCTGAAACAGTTTTTCCTCCCAGGTTTATTGTCACAGAAAAAAAGCTCTCCTTCATTTGCCACATTTTAGAGAAGTCTCAGCCTTCCTCCCCAGAAAAACCAGAAATAACTTCATCAATTGTTAAATCTCGTATCGATTCCATAGAAGGTGCTCAGTAAAAAACTTATTCCTTCTTCTATAAGTCTTGACAATTCTACCTTCAGATTATCTTTCCTACTGTCCCTTCTTTCCCAAGCTCAGGACATCATTCTAAGCCAGGTCCTTATCATCATCAATATGTAGATCACTGAGACACCTTTTAACTGGTCTTTCTGCATCCCTTTCCAATCCGTCCTGCACACTGCTGCCAAAAGGATTTTCCTAAAACACTGATTTCATTAAACCTTGCCTCTGATCATAAAACTCCAGAACTGCTTTTCTGTACAACATTTAAACTCTTCTGACCTTAAAGGCCCAGCACAATCTGAGCCCCTAGATTTTCTACTCCTATAGAAACATCTCCACATCACCAGTGGTAGTCCTTCTGCCTTTCAACAAATGTATTCTAAGGGTCTATAATAGGTCAGGTTTTGGCAGGACAGCTTTACTGAGATAGAACTGATGTACAATGAACTGCATGTGTTTAAAATGTTGATCAGTTTGATCAGGTGACATATATAAACCCATGAAACCATAACTGCAACGAAAATAATGAACATATCCATTACCCCCAGGAGTTTCCTTATATTCCTTTGAAATGCACCCTTCGCTCCATCCTCCCACCCAATGATAGGCAACCACTGATCTGTTTTCGTCACTGAGAGATTATATGCTTTTTCCTAGGGTTCTATATAAATGGAATCAAATGCTACATACTCTTATGGTCTTGCTTTCTATTCAGTATATTTCTTTTCTTCATCCACATGATTGAGTGTAGTATTCCACCATATGAAAATCTGTTTATCCATTTACTAGTTGATGGACATTTGTTTCTAGTTTGGGGCTATTACAAATAAAGCAGCTATAAACATTCGTGCACAAGATTTTGTATAGATATATGTTTTCATTTCTCTTGAGTAAATACCTAGGAGTAGAATGGCTACGCTGTATGCTAGGTGTATGTCTAACTTTTTAAGGAACTGCTAAACTGTTTCAAAAGTGGGTGCACCGTTTTACATTTCCATCAGCAGCATGTGAGAGTTCCAGGTGTTCGTGTTCTCACCAACATGGTATGGTAAGTCTTCATTATTTAGCCGTGCTGTAATTTGAACTTGGAATTCCTTAATAACTAATACTATTGAACATCTTTGCATGTATTTATTTGCCAACCGTATATCTCCTACATGAGGCATCTGATCAAATCTTTTGTCAGGCACTGTTTTTAAGTACTAATGATTCGTTTCAGTTCCCATGGAGCTCATGGTCTAGCAAGGAAGACAGATGAACAAGTAAGTACAATGAAATGTAGTAAGTCTTATCGTAAGAGGATACCAGAGTATTAGGAGAAAACTGGGAGTTACAGAGGCAGGAAGGAGGCTTACCTGCCCTAGGGGTCAGAGAAGATGCTCCTGAGGAACTGAAGTTTAAATCCATATCTCAGAGATGAGTTAGAAAAGACTGGTGATCAAGGAGGGTGGGGATCCAGGTAGAAGAATGAGTATGTGTGAAGTCTTCCAGGTGAAAGCAATCTAGGGTATTGAAATTAATTCAGTATAGCTGGAGGGCAGAATGTAAGACCAGTGGAAGAACAGGAGCCAGATAATAAAAGGCCTTAGAAGCTAGGGAAAAGAGTTTGAACTCAAGCAACATCTAAGGACAACCAGAACCAAAGTTGGGATAGGATAAGACTGGGTTTGCATTGGGAAGACCACTGACTACTATGTGAAGAAAGGACTGAGGGAGGACAACTGGAGGCAGAGACCAACTGTGAAACTAATCTCGTCCAGGTGAGAGATGATGGGAGTCTCAAAGTAGTGCAGCAGGAGAGCAACAGATGGCTATTTAGATGTTATTTAAAAGATAAAATTAACAGGATTTGGTGATCTGACGCGGGAGAGAGAAAAAGTAGTGGGTAGAAAAAGGGACAAAGAACAACTGTTGGTTACTGGCTCAGACACTGGTGGTACCATTTACGTAGCTGGGCAAAGCTGAAGGAGCTGCGGTGAGGATGATACATTCCATTTTGGATGTGATGTGTCTGAGGTGTCAATGACACATCTAAGGAAGTGTTGAGTAGGCAGCTGGATACAAATGCCTATAACTCAGAAGATAAATTTCAGCACAAATTTAAGCTTGGGTGAGACTGCTCAGAAAACCTGTATAAAAGAGAGGAGCCAGGGCCCAGCCTTGAGGAACAAAAGCATTTAAGAGACATGTCTCCCTCATTTCTACTTTCACCCATGCCACGCCTTCCTGACCCTTCCTTTACCTCCCAAAAGGCCATCTATCCTTCAGGGCCCCATGAAATCTCATTGCTTCCACAAAGTATCTCTAAATACCCCAGTTCAAAATGTATTCAGCTCTTTAACATATGATCTGGAATTTATCTACAAGTTATTCAGTTAACAACATTTTTTTTTTTTAAGATTTTATTTTTAAGTAATCTCTACACCCAGGGTGGGGCTCCAACTCACAACCCTGAGATCAAGGGTCTCATGGTCCATGGACTGAGCCAGCCAGGTGTCCCAGTAACAATTTCTTAAGTAACAGTCTCTCCAGTGTTATTATAGAAAGGCTGCCACAGCAAACCCAGCTAAGAAGCAGATGGCCTTATGTGTTAAAGGTTAACCAATATCAAGTCACCTAATTTTCAAATGAGTTAATAACTATGGCCATATAAGACACAGAGGGTACAAGATCAAATGAAATGATGCAGACAAAAACCCTCCAAAAAGAACAAGTATCATAATTACATAAGACTTTCGGAGCCATTTCCTTCTTTTCTCTACCTCAGTGCCCTGGTCACTGTCAAATAAAAGCAAATGCATACTTGATTATTTCTACCTACCACATCTGCCACTTACTCACCAAGCAAAAAGGCCATGAAAAATCTGCAGTAGCCTCTGATAGCATGAAGACATTATGTGGTACTCGTGAACTTTCATTCTTGGACCATCAACTACACCTTGGTTCTCAGCAGCTAAGCACTGAAAAGGAAAAATGCTTTTAGGACAGTTTTTTGGGCAATTGGCCCCATTTTTCCTTCAATAATTCTCAATCAAAAAAGAAATCTCTTATTCACTTAGTAATTTCTAAATTTCTTTCTCTCTTTCTTTTTTTTTTTTTTAAGATTTATTTACCCATTTGAGAGAGAGAGCACACATATGCATACAAGTTGGGGGAGGGCAGAGGGAGAGAATCTTCAAGGAGATTCCCTATCAAGCGAAGAACCCTATACAGGCCAATCCCAGGACCCTAAGATCATGACCTGAGCCGAAACCAAGAGTCAGACACTCAACCAACTGAGCCACCTAAGGCATCCCAGTAATTTCTAAATATTTATAATGATAAGATAGGCTGCTGACCTGAAAATAGTTGTGAATGTTCTCCAGATGGTTACACATTGGAGCCAGCAGTTGAACAATACTATGAGCAATTTCTTGGGCAGATCTCTGATGGAGATGTGAGAATCCAATATTCCGGTTTCCTTTATTCTATAATAAATTCAGAGTTACTGGGAAAGAAACTGCTGGATAGCTTCTCTGAAACAGAGTTTGTTAAGTTTAGTCAGACCTGGGTCACAAGGCGGGAGTGGACAGAAGAAACTGGTTGCTTGCCTAAAACTCTATTCTGACAGAGGGATCTTGCCCCGTCTTCAAATCACCAAGAGACTGGCTTTTATAGAGTACAAAGTGTTTGATTGAAAAGTATAGACCCATAACTACTAATGAGATAAAGCTTACACAAAAACAGAAATCATTTAGGCTGATGAAAACATTGAGCAAATAGCGAGTACAAAAAATATCAAACAACCGGATAGATTAATGTTTAAATGTTTACACCTAAAACTTCCACATTCTGTTGTTAACATCATCCCACTCTCCACCAGATGCTATGTACACATTTGTACGTTATATACACATATGAGGTTGTAGCCTTCTCTAGATAGCCAGCTATTACTACACTGAGGCTTGGGCATGGGCTGTTTGGGAGGCTTTTAAAAGCAAAACCCAAGTAAAGAACAGGATTCAGGAATGCTCAGGGCATTTAGAAATATCCTGTTTGGGGTGGCTTTTTTGATTTCTCCATTTCAGAGTTCCTTTCTAAAGCAAAGTGAATGGGCTCTGGAAATGAGGCTGCCATCATGCTACCCAGTGACCCAAACATAATGCCAGAGAAAGTGACAACTTATTTATTAAGATCTCCTTGTTTCCAAATTCGTTAAGGCCAGGGCTTGTGCTTCTGCCTATACTAACCTTGAGGAAGGGGATTCTCCTGGCAACAGAGGGTGTCAACACATTCTCCAGTTTCTGGGAGAGATCTTCCAGCAAGAAAAGCAGCTCAGGGGGCTGAAGCTGCACAATTTCTGTAGCCTGTCGCAAGGAGGAAAGAAAGGATAATTCCAAGCATGACCTCGCCATCTTTTTGAAGGAGCACATTTCAGGTTTACTCTTCCCAATGGGTGAAGGATCTGACCATTCCCAAAAAAGGGGGAAATTTCCCCACCTCATATAAATGGCCGTTGTGCTCTGTCAATAAATCAAAAAGTCAAGCGCTCCCAAAGTAAAAGGAATTTCAAATTATTAAAATAGGAATCCAAGTGAGTATAGTTTTAGAAAACATACTTTTCTCTTCTTTTTTTTTTTAAATATTTTAATTTATTTATTCGTCAGAGAGAGAGAGAGAGACAGCACAAGCACGGGGAGAGGCAGAGAAGCAAGGATGTCAGAGAAGCAGGCTTGTGGCTGAGCACGGAGCCCGATGCGAGACTCAATCCCAGGACCCTGGGATCATGACCCAAGTTGAAGGCAGTCGCTTAACACTTAACTGACTGAGCCACCCAGGCATCTCAACACATACTTTTTCTCTAGAAGTAAATGTCTCTGTGTATCCTTCCAGCTGTGGACTCGAGGTGCACTTCCTAAGTATGCTGGGATAAAAAAGGACTAATTCAAGGTAATTTTGCTTTTCTCTGTTCATTAAATAATCCTTTCATATTTTCTTTCCCTTAATGTTTTGCTACTATTAACTCTGTGCTGGATCCCTATAAGGGTATAACACTACCAAAAGCAGAATGAGCCAAATACAATCTCATTTCAAACTGTTCATGCAATAAACATTTATGGAGAATCTCCTAGCTAATGTAGAAAGATTGGGCTGGGGGTAGGGTAGAAACTATCTCTACTGTGAAGGGGTTTACATTCTTATAAAAAATCTATAGCAAATTCCATGATATTTCTCTTTTTGATTTTTACTTTTTTATTTGTTTTATTTATTTATTTATTTATTTATTTATTTAAAAGTAAGCTCCAGGCCCAATGTGGGGCTTGAACTCAGGGCCAGGAGATCAGGAGTTGCAAGCTCTAATGGCTGAGCCAGCCAGGCACCCCCTCCGCCCCGCCTTTTTCTAGCCTGGAGAAACTACTCTGGTGAAATCCCATATCAAAAGTTGTCTTTTCTGTGAAAATATGCTCTACTTACAACTTCATTATACATACCATTCTCTCCTCAGAGTTTCACTGGTACTTGGTTCAGACCTTCAATACAGTACATACTGCTAGTTATGTGTGCTTCCCTTATTAGATTATGAGCTATTTGAAGGCTAGCATCATGCTGTATGCACTACTGCACTGCCAATGCCTAGATTAGTTTAACACATAAAAAGGCCTGGATAAGCATCTGACGGATGCTGAACAAACATCATGAACAGTGAAAACAGTATTAACCTCTAGAAACCAGAACAGTGCTGCTGTACAAGAGTAATCTAAATAGCTTATTAGTAGTAAACTAAAATAAGGATCACATCATTAGCATGATCATAATGTCTAATACATTGTAAAAAACTTATAAACATTGAGATGATGGGGGGCACCTGGGTGGCTCAGTCAGTAGAGCATGTGATTTTTTTTTTTTTTTTTTAGATTTTATTTATTTGTTTGAGAGAGAGAGAGAGAGAGACAGAGAGAGCATGACTGGGAGAGGGAGAAGCAGACACTCTGAGCGGGAAGCTTGACGTGGGGTTCAATCCCGACCCCAGGATCATGACCTGAGCCAAAGGCAGACGCTTAACCGACTGAGCCACCCAGGCGTCCCAAGCATGTGACTCTTGATCTCAAGGCCATGAATTCAAATTTCATAAAAACCATCTATGAAAAGCCCACAGCGAATATCATTCGCAATGGGGAAAAGCTGAGAGCTTTTCCCTTAAGATCAGGAACACAAGGATGCCCACTCTCACCACTATTGTTCAACATAGTACTAGAAGTCCTAGCATCAGCAATCAGACAGACAACAAAAAGAAATAAAAGGTATTCAAACTGGCAAAGAAGTCAAACTCTCTTTGCAGATGACATGATACTTTATGTGGAAAACCCAAAAGACTCCACCCTCAAATTAGAATTCATACAGCAATTCAGTAATGTGGCAGGATACAAAATCAATGCACAGAAATCAGTTGCTTTTCTACACACTAACAATGTAATTGTAGAAAGAGAATTAGGGAATCGATTCCATATACAATAGTACCAAAAACCATAAAATACCTTGGAATAAACCTAACCAAAGAGGTAAAGGTTGTATAGTCTAGAAACTACAGAACACTTATGAAAGAAACTGAAGACACAAAAAGATGGAAACACATTCCATGCTCATGGATTGAGAGAATAAACATTGTTAAAATGTTTACGCTGCCCAGAGCAATCTATACTTTAAACATTATCCTAATCAAAATACCAATGGCACTTTTCAAAGAGCTGGAACAAAGAATCCTAAAATTTGTATGGAACCAGAAAAGACCCCGAATCGCCAAGGAAATGTTGAAAAAGAAAAACAAAGATGGGGACATCACATTGCCTGATTTCAAGCTACATTACAAAGCTGTGATCACCAACACAGGGTGGTACTGGCACTAACACAGACACAAAGATCAATGGAACAGAACAGACAGCCCAGATATGGACCTTCAACTCTATGGTCAACTAATCTTTGACAAATCAGGGAAAAAATATTCAATGGAATAAGACAGTCTCTTCAATAAATGGTGCTGGGAAAATTGGACAGCTATATACAGAAGAATGAAACTCGACCATTCTCTTAAACCATACACAAAGATAAACTCGAAATGGATGAAAGGCCTCAATGTGAGACAGGAATCCATCAAAATCCTAGAGGAGAACATAGGCAGTAATCTCTTTGATGTCAGCCACACCAAATTCTTTCAAGACACGACTTCAAAGGCAAGGGAAACAAAAGCAAAAATCAACTTTTGGGACTTCATCAAGATAAAAAGCTTCCGCACAGCAAAGGAAACAGTTTACAAAACTAAGAGGCAACCCACGGAATGGGAGAAAATACTTGCAAATGACATTACAGATAAAGGACTGGTATCCAAGATCTATAAAGAACTTCTCAAACTCAACACCCCCCGCAAAATAATCAAGTTAAAAAATGGGCAGAAGACATGAACAGACACTTCTCCAAAGAAGACATACGAAGGGCTAACAGACACATGAAAAAATGTCCAACATCATTAGCCATCAGGGAAATTCAAATCAAAACCACACTGAAATACCACCTTACACTAGTTAGAAGGGCAAAAATTAGAAGGCAGAAAACAAGTGTTGGAGAGGATGTGGAGAAAGGGGAACCCTCTTACACTGTTGGTGGGAATGCAAGTTGGTACAGCCACTTTGGAAAACAGTATGGAGGTTCCTCAAAAAGTTAAAAATAGAGCTACCCTATGACCCAGCAATTGCACTACTGGATATTTACCCCAAAGATACAGACGTAGTGAAAAGAAGGGGCACATGCACCCCCATGTTCATAGCAGCAATGTCTACAATAGCCAAACTGTGGGAGGAGCTGAGATGCCCTTCGGTAGACGAATGGATAAAGAAGATGTGGTCCAGGGGCGCCTGGGTGGCTCAGTCGCTAAGTGTCTGCCTTCAGCTCAGGGCGTGATCCTGGCATTCTGGGATCGAGCCCCCCATCAGGCTCCTCTGCTGGGAGCCCGCTTCTTCCTCTCCCACTCCCCCTGCTTGTGTTCCCTCTCTCTCTGTCTCTCTGTCAAATAAATAAATAAAATCTTAAAAAAAAAAAAAAAAAGATGTGGTCCATATATACAATGGAATATTACTCAGCCATCAGAAAGGATGAATACCCACCATTTGCATCGACATGGATGGAACTGGAGGGGATTATGCTACGTGAAATAAGTCAAGCAGAGAATGACAATTATCATATGGTTTCACTTATATGTGGAACATAAGGAATAGCATGGAAGACATTAGGAGAAGGAAGGGAAAAATGAAGGGGGGGAATCAGAGGGGGAGATGAACCATGAGAGACTATGGACTCTGGGAAACAAACTGAGGGTATCAGCGGGGAAGGGGTGGGGGATGGGTTAGCCTGGTGATGGATATTAAGGAGGGCACACATTGCAATGAGCACTAGGTGTTATATACAAATAATAAAGCATGGAATGCTACATCAAAAACTAATGAAATACTGTACAGTGACTAACATAATTTTTTTAAAAAAAGGTCATGAGTTCAAGCCCCAAGTTGAGCCTAGAGCTTACTTTAAAAATAAATAGATAGGGGCGCCTGGGTGGCACAGTCGTTAAGCGTCTGCCTTCGGCTCAGGGCGTGATCCCGGCATTCTGGGATCGAGCCCCACATCGGGCTCCACTGCTAGGAGCCTGCTTCTTCCTCTCCCACTCCCCCTGCTTGTGTTCCCTTTCTCGCTGGCTGTCTCTCTCTCTGTCAAATAAATAAATAAAATCTTTAAAAAATAAATAAATAAATAAATAAATAAATAAATAAATAAAGTTGTTTACCTTAAAAAAAAAAAAAGATCATGAGGATGATTATTTATCATTACTTTCACTATATATAAAAGCTCTAGAAGCCAGAGTCTACCTTCTCTCAATGCCGTGGTGCTCTTTTTACAATAAGAATAGAGCTGAGAATTTTATTTTATTTTTTAAAGATCTACTTATTTATTTGAGAACAAGAGCAAGAGAGAGAGATAGAGCACATGCAAGCATAAGTAGGAGGGGCAGAGAGGGAGAGCGAATCCCAAGCAGACTCTGTGCTGAGCCAGACTCAGGGCTGGATTTCATGACCCTGAGATTGCAACCCAAGCTAAAACCAAGAATCAGATGCTTAACCAACTGCACCACCCAGGCACCCTGAGCTGAGAAATTTTCTGAAATAAGATTAAATTCTAGGATCTCAGCTCTGTGACTTACTTCAGTGTGCATTTCAGTATCTAAGATGAACTTGGTCACAAGCCCACAATGCAGAATAGAGAAGACCTCAATGTCCAGTTCTCGGAAAAAAGCATGGTAATTCTGTAGTGATACTGATGTCTTTTCTTCTTTCCCTTTGACCTCCTGGGGAGAAAGCAGCAGCAACCAACAGAATAAGGATTCTATATTAACCTGATTTTTCAGTAAGACCTCAAAGTACAATTTTACATTCATTTTATGCAGATGTTACTTTTTTAGCAAATCACCACTTTCCTTTCACCAAAGTCCGTAAATATTCCTGAGACAAAAGCACCTAATTAAAAAATGAGATATGGGTCACATATGAAGACCGCTGGTTGGTTTCCACTTAAGTATGAACTACTAGACAAACCAAGGTGTTATGGCATGGCAGAGAAAACAATGAGCTGTGGCACCAGACAGGTCTGGCTTCAAAGCCTTGCTCAAGCCTTATTAACTATGTGATCTCGGGCAAGTCACTTACCTTCTCTGGGTCTTAGTGTCCTTACCTATTAGATGTAGATATTATTACCAATCTTGGGTTTTTAGGAGATTATAGGAGCTATACATAATACACAATAAATAGTAGCCAAAAAACAGAAATAATTGGGATCCATGTGATTTAGGCAATTTCACAAACATATAACCTACTCTGTGATTGGTAGACTTACAGGAAAAAAGAACTACTGTTTATTGATTATCAGAAACTGTCCTAAGCATTTCATGTTATCTCAATTCATTGAGAAGTTGATAATCTGGGATCAGAGGGGGAAAGAGGATAAAAGCAGTACACCTAAAACTAGGTTCTAAAACAAAATTTGATAAATGCTACAAGAGAGAATTCAAAGTACTGCTGGGGTATAAAAAAGGGAGTGACACATTCAAAAATATGACTAGAAAAAAACAGTGTGTGGTGGTGCTAAGGGCTTAGAGTCTAACCCTAACTCTGCTGCTGGGAGAATCGCCCCAAAGCCAAGGAGAGTTCGTTTGCCTCTCTTTTCTCTAATTTTTCTCTCTGTAAAATGCTGGTTCCCTGTTAATCTTACTGGGCTGTCACACAACCTGCACGGAAATCCATCATTCCAGTACCTTTTCCAGCTGGCTTCTATTGGATGGTGTAGGGTCACATTCTGAATTATCCTCCTTTGAAAGTGTGTCAGGAGAGGATGTTTTGCTGCCATCTGCTTTCCGTTTCCTTCCTCCTTTTGTTTCAAAAACAAAAAAGTGACTCAAGTAATCAATAATCATGCTTGTTAAATATCACTGCCTTCAGGCAACAACCTGCTGAAGACTACCTAGAGGTAGCGGAGGTAATTTTATAACCCTACATTATAGTTCATTTTATAACCATGCCATAGAAAGAGTTCAATGACATCATCTCTCCAGTTACTGAAGCCTTGGTGCATATGACCGCTTATGTTAATTCAGTGTCTCTCTCATGGAGGCACAGAAGAAGAAGATAACATACCTATCTTTCCTTGTTTTCTGATTTTTGCTGAAATAGCAGCAGTAGTAGGAGGTGTTACATCTAAAGTTTCCAAGTCAAAGTTTGCAAGGGGAGGAACATAGTCTGGGGTGACTGGAAAAGAGAGGAGACAGAAGCTCAATGCATACCAACCACATATCACTGTTAGACTTAGAATGCATCACCTGATTGGCTAAAAATTAATTTTCAGAACTACCAAGTATGGCTGAATGTCTGTAAGATACATTCAAGTTACCTGACATTAATTGTTTTGGCACAGCAAAATGATCAGAGATGACTTACAGGAATATCATATTAAATGATTATGATCAATTAAGATAAAATTATTCTAAACTTCTAAATAATGATATAAAAAATATCCAAGTAGGGGCGCCTGGGTGGCACAGCGGTTAAGCGTCTGCCTTCAGCTCAGGGCGTGATCCTGGCGTTATGGGATCGAGCCCCACATCAGGCTCTTCCGCTATGAGCCTGCTTCTTCCTCTCCCACTCCCCCTGCTTGTGTTCCCTCTCTCGCTGGCTGTCTCGATCTCTGTCAAATAAATAAATAAAATCTTAAAAAAAAAAAAAATATCCAAGTAGGTTAAGGACTAAAAATAAACTAACCCTTATTTCAAAACTAAAGATATTAATATTTGGTCACACAGAAGTTTGTTTTACACACAATTACTTAGATGAGGGCCTGAGGGAGGCTCTACATTTTCCCCAGAGAATCTAACACTTTATTTTTATTTTTTTTTTTAAGATTTTATCTATTTCTTTGAGAGAGAGAGAATGAGAGAGAGAGCATGAGAGGGGGGAGGGTCAGAGGGAAAAGCAGACTCCCTGATGAGCAGGGAGCCTGATGCAGGACTCGATCTTGGGACTCCAGGATCATGACCTGAGCCAAAGGCAGTTGCTTAACCCACTGAGTCACCCAGGAGGCCTACCTAGCACTTTAAAACAAGTTTATTTAATAGTCAGAGGGTATTAAGAGACCTGTCAGCTTTATTCCTAGTTCATAACTATGTTTAGGAAAGCAAAGGGCACTGAAAGTTTGACTTTTTTTTAAACATTTTTTTTTTTTAAGATTTTATTTATTTATTGACAGAGATAGAGACAGCCAGCGAGAGAGGGAACACAAGCAGGGGGGATGGGAGAGGAAGAAGCAGGCTCCTAGCGGAGGAGCCTGATGTGGGGCTCGATCCCAGAACGCCGGGATCACGCCCTGAGCCAAAGGCAGACGCTTAAGCGCTGTGCCACCCAGGCGCCCCTGAAAGTTTGACTTCTAAAGAAGAAAAGTTACTTAAAAAAAGCCCAACCAATACTTCCCATTTTTTATTTTCTTAAGCAGCAAGATTTCTTGACGGTAACAATGGGAGGAAAATAGATGTATTCTTTTTTTTTTTTTTTTTTTTTTAATTTTGTTGAGGGGCGCCTCGGTGGCTCAGTAGGTTAAGCATCTGCCTTCGGCTCAGGTCATGATCCCAGGGTCCTGGGATCAAGCCCCACATCGGGCTCCCTGCTTGGCAGGAAGCCTGCTCCTCCCTCTGCCTGCCAGCCCCCTGCTTGTACTGTCTTTTTCTGTCACATAAATAAAAATTAAAAAAAAAAATAAACAAATTTTATCTTGTTGGGCAAACATTTTCTTGTCCCAGATGAGTGAGTACAGGATGGCTATCAGTGAGCTTGGCTTACAAGGAAAGTTCTTTATCTCCTCAATGCCATCCCAGCAAAGGTACCATAATAAGACATTTTCTTTACCTGCTAAGTACTTTTCCAGGATTCTCTGAAGCTCCACAATATGCTTTAACCGGGTGAGCACCTTCCCCTTCATCTCAGGTGAGGTTTGCTGGCAGAAGGCATTGACAACCTGGAAAAGTACAAATTATATTCTCATACTTTGAATGGTTCCAATTTTAATCTTATTTACATTATTCATCCAGAGCTAAAAAATGCCATTCAGTGGTAGGATCTGTGAGTTTAAAGATTTTACTTATTTATTTGATAGAGAGTGAGTGAGCATAAGCAGGGGGAACTGCGGGCAGAAGGAGAGGGAGAAGCAGGCTCTCCGCTGAGCAGGGAGCCCTATGTGGGGCTCGATCCCAGGACCCTGGGATCATGACCTGAGCCAAAGGCAGACGCTTAACTGACTGAGCCACCCAGACGTCCCAGATTTGTGAGTTTAGTCTGTAAAGTAAAGGTGTTCTCAGCAAGGTGCTATAGAGGAGAAAAAGCCCTGGGCCAATACAGAAGATCTGACTTTTAATCCCATTTCTACTGATTTCTAGTTATGTAACAAGTAGAATAGCACAGTGACTATAGAGCACACACTTTGATGAAACAAGTCCTATTCTGCTACTTACTAGCTGTGTGACCCTGGCCAAGTCATTATTAGCCTTTCTGAGTTTTTACTTCTTCAACTATAAAACGAGACAACTATAAAATGAGAATGAAGTTGTTATATGGATTAAATGCTATAAATAAAGAAATAAGCCCAGAATTTGGCACAATGTAAGTGCTTGATTATTTTTACTGACTTTGTACTCTCTGTATCTGCAACTGCATAGGTGTAAAACAAGGATAATACCTGTCCTGCCTACATCGGAATACAATTGTGAAGATAAGAAGAGATAGTTTAAGTGAACATTCTCCGAAATAATATGCATGAGAAAGGAAGTGAGGTATAAATGTAAGATGTTACTGTCATTTTCATCATATTTCATTATTGTGCATTTCATTAAGCACAATATATTCCAAAGGAAGGGGAAAACCATCACTCACTTGATCTCACCAAATCGAAACATTAAATGCATACCTATGCAAGGGTGAACAGAATTTTCACAGTGGAGAAGGTGAGTTTATTCCAGGCAAAAGGAAGAGTACAACAAAAAGGCTTGAAGTAGTAAAGCATGAAAAACATTAAGTGAATTCTAAGTATTTTGATTTGGCTACATCAACACAGCAGTTAGTGGTTAGTGGAGACTTTTTAGAGAGTCCCATGAGTATCAGGAAATAGCTTCCTTTCAACAAGAACTCCAGACAAAAGGTGAAATGTCCTAGTAACTCTGCTTACCTCTCGGAACCAGTTAAGAGTAAGAAATATGAGAGAACACATGAATGAATGCTCTTTAACAGACATGGACTCCAGCCTCTCTCCAGGATCCAAGTCAGTGAGGAATATAGGACAATCTGAAAGAGAAGAACAAACATTTCTAACTCCCTTTATTTCAAGTCAACAGAACCTGGATGTTACCCCTAGAGCTACCTACCTCTCCTTCTACTTTCCCCTTTAACTTGTATTTGAAGGTCAAGCTTTGATTAGTCTCAAAATTACTACCATATCATGTAGCAATCATTACATATAATTAAGAAGCCTTTGCAAAACTAGAGGTGAGGACCAGAAAGCAACAAGGAACTATGATGATGACTGATTTGTCAACATGATAGAAATCTGTATGCATTATTGTCTTTGGAATTCCATTATTACTGCTATTCTACTTTGTGAAGTTAGAAAATTCCTTCCCACACACAATGTACTGGTTTGTTCCTTCCCTAAGATTATCAAAGAAAGGTTACAAAGAAGAAAGGATCTGATAAGTTCATCCTATACCTAATAAACCATCAATCTCCTCCAAGTTTCCATTATGTTGTTTCTCCACACAAAGTCTCAGTAACCGGAAATAGGGAGCCAGGCACAACGGAGACACCAATCTGGGAAGGAAAAATCAATTTCTAAACAATACTTTATAAGCATATTAGTCCATGTTATAGGGAACCCGACCTTATAAATAAAGAGTTTTGCCCAAAATAAATGTCTACTTTTAAGAATACATGACAAGGAACTTAATGGATGCTCAGCAAATAAACAATGAACTAACCTGGAGGAAGGCAAAGGCTGAGTAGAGTGAATATCCATGAGTTAGGAGAAGCAGAGATAAGATGGAAGGAGGGAGAGTGGCAGAGGCAGACAAGTATGTCCATGGGGGGGGAGAAAGGGACAGAAATAAAAACAGCCTCACAGAGTACTTGTTGGCTGTCCTTAGGCAACATAAACCCCAACCACAGGGTCCAAGAAAAAACAAGGAATCTGACCCATTCTAGCTAACCCCTCCAAATACCACCTGTATTAGGAGAAAACCACACCCCCTTTTAAAAAGATCTTATTTATTTACTTGAAAGAGAGAAAATGAGCTGGGGGAGCGACATAGGGAGAGGGAGAAGCAGGCTTCCCATTAAGCAGGGAGCCTGACGCAGGGCTTGATCCCAGGACCCTGGGATCATGACCTGAGCCGAAGGCAGACGCTTAACCAACTGAGCCACACAGGCGCCCCAGAAACCTTTTTCCACCAAGTTCTCAACAGACTGCAAGAAGTGTGGAATACCCCATGAACTCTCAAAACTGCAAAAGAAGTTTTTAGAAAAGAGAAAGTACACTGACTTTTGGTCTGATTCCTTTGAAGTCATTCTACCCCCATCTTTTGCAAAGTCCTGAGAGAACAACAGTGGCAGGAGGTTGATGACAATCCCATCGTGACTACTGTATTCTTCTAGTCCGTAGAGAGCTTTCACAGGAAATGGATAGTCGCTGTGGAGAGAACCCAGAATTTGATGCCCCAAGGGTATACACACCTTCAAGGGAAACTGCTAGAACAAACCAATCTTTCCTCTTACAAGAAGAAATGAGAAAGAGAAAAAACAAGTGGAAGCTTTTAGGAATTCTGGAACTGGGGTGCTGGGGTGTTGGGAGGAAAGAAGCTGTGGGACTGGGCCAGACTTAGCTGAGGTCAAGAGCATTCTGATTGATGTCCGTACTAACTACGGACATAATTTCTTCACCAGTACAATCAGGTTGGGGGGTATACAGTACTTACCCTTCTGGAAAAACACAGAAATCCACCACAAAGGCATCTTGGAAATCATTGAAGATGTTCTGCCCGACCCAGTCCTTCAGGAAGCAAGCAAGCAAACAAACAAGGCTGTATAGGTAAGGGTGTACTTGCTATAGAGCCTTAGACAAACTATTACCCTTTCTAAGCCTTAGTTTCCTTTCTTTTTTTTTTTTTTTTTAAGGTTTTATTTATTGATTTGTGAGAAAGAGAGAGTGCACACACATGCAGGCGAGCAGGGGAGTGGCAGGCAGAGGGAAAAGCAGGCTCCCTGCCAAGCAGGGAGCCAGATGTGGGACTTGATCCCAGGACCAGGACCCTGAGATCATGACCTAGGCTGAAGGCAGACACTTAACCAACTGAGACACCCAGGAGTCCCCCAGTTTCCCCATTTCTAAGAAGAGAATATTATGTACCCCATTATTATGAAGTAGAAAACACTTAATACATGAAAAATGCTTAACACAGTGCCTGGCGCAGAATACATAATGGCTATCAACATCATCAACAATATGTCATCATCATCATCATTACTATTATTATTGTTATTATATGAAGGAGGCCTCAGGAGTGAGGTGAGGCCTGGAGTAGGGCAAGTCAGAACTGCCTTCCCAACTAGAATATGGGAGAGCTCACAGGATGATCTATTTTTGCACGGTAATAGACAGAAGGGTTTGAAGAATATGAAGTAAAAAGCAGTTCTCAGGCTTTGCTGCTTTAAGAAAAGATACTGGGCCTTACCAGGGCTTTTGGAGCCAGCTTTCTTCCTTGGATCATATTAGCAAATTCATCATAATAAAGTGCAGAAGCCTGGGGAGACTGCTCACTACAGGAATGAACCAACTGCAGCAAGGAGGTCACCTGGAGCAGCCAAAGAGAAAGAATGGTTCAGCCACTGGACTGCCAACGTTTCCTAAACACTGCTCACTCCATTCAGCAGTAAATTTTTCCTTTCAATTTCACTGGCAAAGCTCTTACTACCACTCACCTGAGGTTTTCTTGAGCTTCCTTACAAGCCTATCTCTTTCTAATATCTCTTCTCCAATCCATCAGACCCACACAACTGGATTATTATTATTTTTTTACAAACATGCTCTTTCTTTTTCTTTTTTTTTTTTTTTAAAGATTTTATTTATTTATGTGGCAGAGAGACAGCCAGCGAGAGAGGGAACCCAGCAGGGGATGGGAGAGGAAGAAGCAGGCTCCCAGCGGAGAAGCCCGATGTGGGACTCGATCCCGGAACGCCAGGATCACGCCCTGAGCCAAAAGCAGACGCTTAACGGCTGCGCTACCCAGGCACCCCCAAACATGCCCTTTCTTTTCACAAATACTTTTATTTTGAGAGAAAGAGCGCACATGAGTGGGGGGAGGGGGAGATGGAGAACGAGAGAGAGAGAGAGAGAGAGAGAGGGAGAGAGAGAGAGAGAACTCAAACAGGCTCCACATCCAGCGCGGAGCCCAATGCAGGGCTCGATCTCACGATCCTGAGATAATGACCTGAGCCAAAATCAAGAGTTGGATGCTTAATCAACTGAGCCAGCCAGGCGCCCCTGGATTAATTTTTCTAAAGCAAAGTTTCAATTATGTCACGTCTATGCTAAGAAACCTTAAAGACTACCGCTATGCAAAAAATTAAATTGAAATGTCTTGATTCACACTCAAGGCCCTCTCTTTGCTACCTTTGGACTAGCTTTATCTCCAACTCTCCAACTGTATGCTTACTTGTCCCTATGCTCCAGTCAATCTCCTATTGTACAAATATGGCTCACTTGTCTTGCTCTCTAGGAATTCACAATTTAATTAAGGAGGTTAGACAAATACAGAAATAAATGTAACTCATGCCAGCCAGGAAAACATATTTTGAAAAAAAAAAAGCACTCTTTCTGGTAAACTGACAGTTATTAGAGCAATTTCTCAGTTATTCATAAACATATCCAACCACATTACAAGAACTCACCTGTGTGTACTGTTCATTGCTCAGGTCTGTTCTCCCTTGGGTCAAATTTGAAGATCTACTTCTAAAAACAAAGAATTTTAGCTTCACTTTTACAATATTTTGTAAGAACTAGCAATATATGTATGAATCCTGCCATCCCTCGGATGTGGGTGGAGATAGAAGTGCATAAAGGCACAAAGGACTATTTACAAAATGTGGATTAGAGCAAACAATGGCTATCTTAGATTTTTTTTAAGGGCACACTAAATTAGTAATAATCTTAAAAGCAAGCACTGGGCATCGTTCTAAGCATTTAATGCTCTCGAGCGGTCTAGCACCAAAGACTGAACTCTTACCCAGTACATTATGTAGCCTCCATGAATTACTAATGCCGATTCTAAGAATGTCTCCTGAGGTCCCAGGAATTCCTAACGAACTATCTCTAAGGAGCATAAACTGAACTCCAATGTCATTTTGCAATGGCAACATCTTATCAAGACCCAACTCTGATGCTCCTATCACCAGGTGCCTTATTTTTATCAAACATGATGTCCTGGACAATACCACAGCAATGGAGAAATCTGTAACGTCCAGTGCCGGGGAGAGGCGCAAATGCAAAAAAATGCATCCCAGGATGTTCAGCATTCCCCTTTTGTGGAAACATTTCTATTACTTTATTTATTAACAATCCCTAGTTTTTAACCATCAGACTGTAATGATTATGATCAAGTTCTGTAAAAATTATATGGGGTATATACAGTCGAGATTAGGAGGGAAAATGGAAAAGTTGTAACAAACATTTGCTTACTTCTCTTATTATGGGCTTAATGTTTACTATTATAATGAAGTCTACACAATGTAACACTTTATTTGTAAGGTGGCAACTTGATTAAGTGACCTTGAGCCACAGAAGTCAGAATTTCCAAGCATACCTGTCTGCTGCCATGATGCCAGCCATGGTGACAGCACCAATAATACCAATGAGTTTGTATTTGAATATGGTGCTAGAGAGCTGCTTTCTTATCACCAGGTGCATGTCATCCTGCAAGGAAGACATGGTAGAGAAAGCTGAAGATGCTGGAATAGTACAGCAAAAGAGCCTGTAGATATTGGAGGCAAAATACCTAAAATAGCAAGGGCTCTATCATTTACTAACTGTGTGGCTTTTGGCAAGTCATTTCATCTCTGAGTCTCAATTTTTTTCATCTATAAAACAGGGAAGGTTTTGTAAGCAAGAGAGACAAATTAACAAATGTCCTAGAACAGTGTCAAACATAGCAGATGCTCAAAAATAACAGCTATTATTGTTACTGTTGTGATACTTGCTTGATAAGGATATGTGAATTACTGTGTTGTTGTTGGCTGCTCAACTAAAATAATGAAATAGAAAAAAATATTTAGGTAAATTAACCAAGGAGGCAAAAGACTTGTACATTAAAAGTATAAAACAATGCTGAAAGATATTAAAGAAGACCTAAATAAATGGAAAGCTAACCCATGTTCATGAATTGGAAGACTTAATATTGTTAAGATAATGATAATACTCAAAGTGACAGGCACATTCTTTGTAATCCTTACTAACATCACAAAAGAATTTTTTCCAGATAGAGAAAAACTCATGCTAAAATTCATATGGAATTTCAAGGGACCCCAAATAGCCAAAACAATCTTGAAAAAGAATAAATACGTTCTTTCAAATTTCAATTTTGAAATTATTACAATCTTTCAACTTCAAAATTACTACAAAAGCTACAGTAATTAAAACAGTGTGCCACCTGAATAGGAAGCACATATACACCGATAAGAGTCCAGAAATAAACCCTCACATATATGGTCAATTGACTTTCTGCAAAGGTGCTAAGACCATTCAAAGGGGAAAGTACAGTCTTTTCAATAAAAGGTGCTGGAAAAAACCACACACAAAAGGTGCTGAAAAAATTGGATACCCACATATACACAAAATGAAATTGAACTCTTACCTTTAACCATATACAAAAATTAACTCAAAGTGAACCAACAACCTAAATTTAAGAGCTAAAACTGTGAGACTCCTGAAAGAAAGCGAAGAAAAAAATCTTCACGACTTCAAATTGGGGAATGGTTTTTTCCTAAGTATGACACCAAAAGCACAGGCAACAAAGAAAAAAGAGACACAGATAAATTGGGGCTTCATCAAAACTCCACCAAAGGACACTATCAAGAGTGAAAAGACAATGCATGGAATGGGAGAAAATATTTGCCAATCATGTATCTCATAAGGGACAATACCCAGGAAGTACAGAGGATCCCTATACATCAACAACAAAAAACAGACTTAAAAAAATGAACAAAGGACTTCAATAGACATTCTCCCAAATAAGATATTCAAATGACTAATAAGCAAATAGTAAGATGTTCAACATCATTAGTCTTTAGGGAAATGCAAATCAAAACCACAGCGAGGCACCCAGTAGGATGGTTATAGTTAAGAAATGGAAAATAAGTGTTGGTGAGGATGTAAAACCGCGGAGTCCTCAATTGTTCACGGGCACATAAAATGGTGCAGCTGCTGCAGAAAACAGTTTGGTGGGTTCTCAAAATGTTAAACACAGAATCAACATATGATTCAGCAATTCCACTCCTAGATAACCAAAGACTTGAAAATAGGGACTCAAACAGCTACTTGCACACCGGTGTTCATAGCAGCATGATTCACAATAGCCAAAAGGTGAAAAAAAGCCAGTGTCCATCAATAAATGAATGCACAAACTAAATGTGGTCTATACATACAATGGAATGCTAGTTCGCCATAAAAAGGAATGAAGTTTGATATATCTTATACCACGGGTGAACCCTCAACAGACAATGCTAAGTGACATAAGCCAAACACAAAAGGAAAGATATTATATAACTATTTTTTTAATTTAAATTTTGTTATTTTTTTTTTTTTAAGAGGGAGAGCGAGAGAATCTTAAGCAGGTTCCACACCCAGCATGGAGCCCAACGCAGGGCTCAATCTCACAACCCTGAGATCATGACCTGAGCTGAAATCAAGAGTTGGCCACTTAACTGACTGAGTCACCCAGATGCCCCTCATATGACTATTTAAATGAGGTACCCAGAACAGACAAATTCAGAGACAGGAAATAGATCAGAGGTAACCGGGGGCTGGAGGAAGGAAAATGGGCAGTTACTCCTGAATGGGTAGAGTTTGTTTGGGACGACAAAAAGTTCTGGATATAGACAGTGGTGACAGCTGCACAACATTCTTAATGAACTTAATGCCACTTAAAAATCGTTAAAGTAATAAAATCTGTTATGCATATTTTACCATCATTAAAAAATAAAATAATGATGTAGCTCTATATTACTGATGTGAAGCCATCTCCAAAATATACTGCTAAATGAAAGAAATAAGATGCAGAACAAAAGGGTAAGGAGTGGAATATAGGTAAATACAAATTTGTAAATGCTCAGAACATCTCAGAAAGCTATAATGTCTCAGGACAAACTCAGAAAGTGATTGCCTTCAGAGAACCAGATGCCTAGAGGACTGAGAAGGGGGGACACTTATTTTTCACCACTTCTTATACCTTTTGAATTTTGTGCTACATATATATATTATCTAGCTTTTTTTTTTTAATTAAGAAAAGGTGTTGGTTGTTCAAAGTCACAGTCCTGTATGGATTACTGCCACGGGGTGGCACTAAAGATACAAAAGAGCTACGAGTTCTGATTGCAATGTAATCTCTTGTTTTAGTCCCTTTGCCTGACTTTCCCAGTGAATGGTGTCTACCGATGAAAGCAAGCCCAGATGAAGTTCACATTAGATGTAGATGTTCCCTAGGAAACAAGGTAATACTGTGTCCCCACAGCACTCAGTTTAGAACCTGAACAGCTTTTCTTACTCAGGTCCATAGTCAGCTAATTACAGACCCACTTCTACCCTAATAGACTAAGCTACTTGAGGGTAGAAGGTCTAATACACTTACTATCTCAGGGCTTGGTACACAATAAACACTTAATGTTTGTGGTAAGAAAAGAATGAGAAAGTGCTCAGACCATGGCTGTGTACTTGATTTCTATTAGTACACAGGCTAAAGTGATTTTGTTCAGTGAATTTTAATTAAAGAAGTTTAAAGTTTTAAAGGTTTCTCAACGCACTGCCTGTTACCTGGATGTGACTGCTGGCTTCATGCTGTTTGCTAAATGCCAGTGTGCTGAGAATATAGAAGAGTTTTCGTATCTGCTGAGGGGACATATTATCCAGATAATCTAAAATGCCCTATGAAAAAAAATGCCAACAATAAAGTTAGCCACTAATATTTTCTTCCATCAAATAAAAAAATTAAAATCCTTTTAAGAGACATAAGAGGCATCCAGGTACCCACAAAAGCTCAAGTTCTCTCAAGCTGCGCTCAGACCCCAAAGAGTTATTCATCCTAACATACCTCCTAGTTCTCCCTATTCCTCTTCTCCACGCTTCCCTTCTTAGTGAATACATTACTCTGCCAAAAGTTACATCTCGGACCTTATTCCTTACAACATCCCTTCTCGGTTTCCACTCCATGAATTACTTACTCATTCTCTACCGATGTGGAAGTAGTCACAAGGGAAATACTTATTTTTTAACGTTGGGCAAAACCTCAGCTTTCTCATCCCTAATATGACGATAACATGACCTACAATTACCTTTCAAAGCCCAGATGTGATTACATCAACCCCGTGTTAAAAGCCTATCGAGCTCTCTATGGTCTACAAAATAAAGTTGAAACTCTTCAGCATGGTATCTGACACCCTTCATAATCTGACACTGTCCTATGTCTTCCCAACCTCACCTCCCACCACTTCTCACCATATGTCCCATTTGTCAACCATGCTAGTCTACTTGTCATCCTTCAGGTATACCATGGAGCTGGATGCCAATTTGCTTCTGTTTAAACTGTCCTCTGCCTAGATGCACTTCCTTTATTTTCTCTTATCAAATCATGCCCAAACTTCAAGAATCACTCAAATCTACTCTTTGAAAAGTACCCAGTTTCCTAGGCCAAATTAATTATTCCTGCTCTGGTGCATCAATACCACTTTATCTTTCTAGAGATTTCTCATGTTGTTTTTACAGTGACTTGTTTATTTGTTTTACTATCACCAAAGGTAAGAACTAAGTTTTATACACAGACCACCCAGAATACAGCCTGCACATAGGTACAAAGAAGTATTTGTTGAATGTATTAATATATACAAGATGAGTTATTTTTTTTCTATTATTTGCCCATTACCTCACCTCCTTCCCACCCCCTCCTACCACTTATAGCGCTCAATATCTAGAATATAAATTAAACTGCTGCTAATTAGTGGATGCCAGATATCTCTCAGATACATGCAAGAAAGAAAAATGATGCAATATATGTCACCGGAGAGACAGATACCTTCACAAAGACTGCGTTCAGCCTCATAGCAGATAGGTTTAGGACTACCAACTCCAGGAGGACATCCAACGCAGTATCAACTTCAGCTTCATTTCCACTGCAGATATGGGTCACTAGAGCACCAACCACTTCCTGTATGGGAAAGAGGCAATAGGACAGTGTAAATAAAAATATGACATGGCCATCTTAAAAGGGTTAATGCTTGAGACCATTCCAATCTCAACTTGCTTAAAATCCCAACCTACCCTATCCTATTGCCTAACTCTATTATCTACTTTTCATTAATGTTGGTTTCAAGAGGTTGAGGATTATGCCAATCTAACTACGTGACCATCCACTCTTGACTTATTTCCTAAAATTTATCAGTGAGCGCTATCTAAGCCCCCCTGATTTTGTTCCCTGGCATAGTCTCTTTCTTTTTTCATATGGGTTAAATACTACCCCTCAAGCTACAGTTGTACTTAATCTGTTAAAATTTACTATAAAGATGGAACTAAGGGCGCCTCGCTGGGTCAAATGGAGCATGTGACTCTTGATCTCTCAGTTGTGGGTTCAAGCCCCATGTTGGGTGTAGAGATTACTTAAAAATAAAATACTAAAAAAAAAAAAAAAGATGGAACTCAAGAAGCTCAAGGTTTTAAAGGTTTTTACAGGTTAGACTTGTATGTTTCAAGCAAACATGAGCCATGATAGTAACTCTTAAGACATTAAGATGGTTCCAAAAAAATACCTTGTATGCCATTCTCCCTTTCCTTTATACTGCTGCTCCATACTGAATCATATGGTTTTCTCAACTGCAGCAGCTAGCCCATGACAGCTGAATCTATTGCTCTGCTTTAAATTTTTAAAATTTTGTCTTTATTTTTACAAGTTCCATTCAAATGTTTTGACATTGTTAATACTAAGTATAGCATGTACAAAAAAATAGAAAATAAGACACTCTGTTCTTTGATTTCATAATCACTTTCCACAAGTACAGCCTTCCCTCTCTGGATATGTGCTATTAAATTTTGTGTCTCATGTTCATGGGAATAGGGTTACGCCCTCAGGCATTTCTCCTTCATTTGTTTTCCTCCACATTTTTTCTAGAGAACAACTCCAGGATCAACTGGCAGTTGATCAGTGGCAGCTAAATTTTAAAACAGCTTTCTGTATACTATGAAAACAGCCCAATAACCCCAGCCCTTTTAGCCATGGTTTATTTAAAAAAGACTGGATGTGGACCTTCATTTTAAAGTCAGAGAATTTTAGAGCTCAAAATGCAGAGTTAGATCCTCCAGTCTAGTCTCCCACATTTTATTAAGACTACGACTAGAACTAAGTTTTCCCAGCTCCCAGTTCTGAGCTCTTTTTCCTTCAATGCCTTCCAACCAACAAGAAGTAAACATCATATCACATGCAAGCCACTTGGAATCGCATTTCTTCCTGTTCCCTGTTCCCTCCTTTCCAAAATAAATATTTCGACATACCTGCTGACAGTAAGTGTCAAAAAACGTAAATGCATATTTGTATAGGAGACTGCCAAACAAAATGATACTCTGGTCTAGGGAGTGCAACAAACTCTGCGCCAACGAGAGAATGGATGGACAAATATCCTTAAGGACCTTGAGGGGGGGGAAGAGGAGAGAAAAACAAAAGAAGCTGTGGGAGGAATTTAGTTATTACAGAACCAAGACTTGCTAAGCCTTATAAGATGTCAGAGTTCTCCTCACTAACTCTCATTTTAACTTAAGGTAACTTAATCTTTGTTTTACTCAAAATTATCTTTCATCATTCTGAGTTTTCACTCAGGATCAATGGGATTGGTTGTATGAATAAGAAGTGACCTGGAAGCTGAAAGAAGTTAAATTATAAGCCTAATAGTGTTGTCCCTATCCGCCCAATTTGGGACTAGAATCCAGACCTTTTTAAAATTTATTTTATTTTTTTATTTTTTGAGAGAGAGAGAAACAGAGCGCGGGCGCGCGCACAAGTAGGGGAGGAGGAGAGGGAGAAGCAGGCTCTTGGCTGAGCAGGGAACCCGATGCAGGGCTCAAACCTGGAACTCCGGGATCGTGACCCAAGCTGAAGGCAACGCTTAACAGACTGAGCCACCTAGGCAACCCTAGAATCCAAATCTTCTAAATCCCAATTTCTTTACTCAATCATACTGTCTCCCTGCGCATATACTGGGTCTGTTCTGCCTTGGTTATGATTTGAAATCAATCTATAAGGTTCAATACTAATTAAATTGATTTCTCCTAAGATCAAATAGAGAACTGATCGTGTCTTAGCAAAAGGGCAGAAGATGGACATTAATGGACCCAAAGTAAATAACCAGTTTAAGTCCAGCTTCTTTACCAATACCATCACAACAACAACAACAAAAAATCTTAAATTAAGCCCTGAATTGGGTATAATACTTTGCTGAGAAAATGCAATAAAAAATTACATATGGGGTGCCTGGTTGGCACAGTTGGTTAGGAGTCTGATTCTTGGTTTTAGCTCTGGTCATGATCTCGGGGTTGTGAGATTGAGCCCTGCACTGGGCTCCACACTTAGCACAGAGTCTGCTTGGGTTTCTCTCTCCCTCTTTCTCTGTGCCCCCCTAAAATAAATAAATAAATCTTTAAAAAATATATATATATAGTTTCTGCCTTCTGGAAAATTATAGCCCAAAACACATATCATTGCCAGAAATAGGCACGGAAAGCACTATAAGATAAAATAACAGAAATATCAAATCCATTTCTAAATACAAAATCTTAAGACCCAACTATATATTCTCATTAATACCTAAGTCAAGCCCAAACTACTGGTTATCCAGTTTTCTAAGGTATATATTGTTAATATCCTGAAAATTTACCAGGAAATACCATTCCTAACTTACAAAATTCTAATCAAAGGGTTTATATTTCAACAGAAAAAAATCACCCGAGAGTCACAGCACTGAAAGGCCAAATACAGATGGTTCAAAAGATGCATAATTATGTCTCTATTAGCATTCCTCTGGTCCTGTTATGCTCAAGGTTTTTAAAAACTGCTTAGAACAGGATACAGAAGGCAAGTTTGTCAAAACTGCAGATCACAAAGAGCTAGATAATTAAAATGATTAATGCAAAGTTCAGATTTGAAAGTCTCAATGCACTTGAACAATGGGTTGACACTAACATGAAGAAATTTTTATATGGGAGCTGCAAAGCCTTCCATTTTAAGTTAGAAATCAAGTTATATAAGTATGTAATTAGAAGACCTGAACTAAAACATTTCCTGTAAAAAATAATTTGGGGCTTGAGTTTAATCAGTTCAATATAAACCAATTTTGTCACCTTTTTTCTAAAGAGATGAGACAACAATCTTAGGTTGGTTTTATTAACATCATAATGTCTCAATCTAGGTAAGTAATAATCCTATTATATTCTGAAATATACTGAGCTGTCAAAAATCAACATCCAGCAAAGGTGGTATTGTCAAGATTTCCACAGGGAGTAGGAAAGGTTAAACGACTTCTCTATAAGTTTCAGACTAATGTTGCTGATTCTCTGACACTTACCAAGTAATGAATATAGAATGTACTCTGCAGCAGCTGTTCTTGAAAGCAGCCTGATCGAATCTTATTTCTCAGCACCCTCTCAATGTACTTCTTTGTCTGAGTGTTGGTGCTATAGATGATGAGAAGCATCGCCAAGTCAAAGGTCTGTTGTCAATAAACACGGCAACAGAGAAACAGTTTAACAAATCAGCACATTTATTTCCACGAAATAGCAGCTCACAACTTTTTCCCATGAAAACACAGAAGTGGTGATACTTATTTGTTCAACACACTCCATGGGAATACCTACATTTTTTTCACAAAACCCACAAATGTTTTTCAGAGAAATAAAGTGCTACAACTATTAACTACTGTTATCTTTTATGAAAACACTGAATATAAGCTGAAGTGATACTATTACAGAAATAACTTGGAATATCTTCACATTTATTAAAGAAAAATCACTTGCCAACCTTAGTATATATTTCATTATTATTAGGAAAACTACTTTCTGAAAAGTTGAGGAGACTGTAAATGCCTGTCAATATGAAAAAAATTAAATTCTGATAGTCATTTTCAGAATATTATACAGTCACTAAAAATAAGCTAGACTACATTTTTTAACAGAGATTCATGACATTGTGAAGTTAAAAAAAAAAGCAACCTGCAAAACAGATTTTATGTAAAAATAATATACGAACACAAATACGTGTAAGTATAAGAGTAAGAATGCCTGCACTCACATACACATACAGCTTGTACTGGAACGGGAAAAAGTCTGGAAGAAGAATTATTCATGAAGAATGGAACAGAGAGTGAAGAGAAACCTTATTTTTAACATTTTTAGACTCCTTGTGGGGTTTTTTCTCCATAATTAGCTTGTATTAACCATGTTAAAAAAAAAAAGGTTAAAAAAGTCAAGCAAGACAAAAAAAAAAAAAAACTACTCGGAACTCATACAACTCAAGAGCAAAACACTAAACAATCCAATTTAAAAGATGGATCAAGGATCTTTTTTTCTTTTTAGATTTTTATTTATTTATTTATTTGACACAGAGAGAGAGAAAGAGAGCACACACAAGCGGGGGAGCGTCAGGCAGAGGGAGAGGGAGAAGCAGGCTCCCCACCGAGCAGGAAGCCCAACATGGGACTCCATCCCAGGACTGTCGGATCATGACCTGAGCCGAAGGCAGACGCTTAACCGATTGAGCCACCCAGGTCCCCCACCAAGGATCTTAAAATTTTTTTTATTTTAGAGAGAGCAAATGTGAACGAGGGGTGGGGAGGAGGGCAGAGGGAGAGAGAGGCTCAACATGGGGCTCAGTCTCAACACCCTGAGATCATGCCCTGGGATGAAATCAAGAGTCAGATGCTTAACTGGTTGAGCCACCCACATATGGTGGCTGGACCACCCTGGGCCAATGATCTGAATAGACATTTTCTTGACATACTAATGGCCAACAGACACGTGAAAAGATGTTCAACATCACTAATCATCAGGAATGTAAAATCACAATGAGATTTCACCTCACACCTGGCAGAATGGTTATCATTAAAAAAGACAAAAGACAGTAAGTGTTGGTGACGATGTAGAGAAAGGGAACCCTTGTGCACTGTTGGTGGAATGTGAATTGGTGTAGCCACTATGGGAAACAATATGGAAGTTCCTGAAAAAATTAAAAGTAGAAATATCATATGATCCAGAAATTCCACTTCTGGGTATTCAAAAAAACTAAAATTAATTCGACAAAATATCTGCACTCCTATGATCCCTACACATTATTTACAATAAAGAAGACATGGAAGCAACCTAAGTGAAAAGAAAATGGGTAAGTACACAGACACATACAGACACACATACACAGAGATACACGCTGGAATATTATTCAGCCATAAAAAGAATGAAATCTTGCCATTTGTAACAATATGGACAGATCTTGAGGGCATTATGCTAAATGAAGTAAGTAGGACGGGAAGACAAATACCTTATGATCTCGCTTATGCATGGAATCTAAAAAATAAATAAACAACAAAACAAAACACACAAAAAACTGAATTCATTGACAGAACAGATTGGCAGTTGCCAGAGGCAGGGGGGCTTAGTTGGTAGAGAATGCAACTCTTGATCTCGCTTGTAACTTCGAGCCCCACATTGGGTGTAGAGATTATTTAAAAATAAAATCTTAAAAAAAAAAATGGGTGTGCGAGATCAAAAGGTGCAAATTTCCCATTATAAAATAAATAATGGGGCACCTGGGTACCTCAGTCGGTTAAATGTCTGACTCCTGATTTTGGCTCAGGTCATGTTCTTGGGGATATGAGTTCAAGCCCCTCATTGGGCTCTACGCTGGGCATGGAGACTATTTAAAAAAAAAAAGACATAAAGACATTGCAGATGCATATAAAATGTATGATATAATGTCAAGAGAAAAAAATCAGAATGCAAAATTATATAATAATTAGAAATCTGTAAAAACAGCAAAACAGGTATGCAGGTGACTAAGGGTTATGCAAAATGAAATGAAAAAAGGGTTATGCAAAAATGAAAAAAGAAAAGGTCGTGTTAGGATTTTGATCCCTCCCCCACAAAAAACTGAGTTTCTCATTGTTTTATTCAATATCATAAAAGCTTTTAAAATAGCCACCCAATAACTGGATAATCTAACAAAACCCCACAAAACAAAACAGATTCCAACTAAAGGAAAATCCTTAATGGGAACAAACCAGTACACAAGAAACGCAATCATCTGGCTTCCCAACAGAAGAAAAAATTTCCGTAATTCAGACAGATTCAGTACCACTGCCTTGACAGTGAACGGATGGACTATTTGATTCATTCTGGTCAGGCTGACATGGGCAAAGGAAAGTAAAACATGCAATGCCATTATCTTGACAATTCCGTTTGGCGGAAGGAAGGGTTATCAGATAGATACAGAGACCGACTCATGCCCCAAGTGACTCCTGTCTTCACTTCATCTATGGGGAATTGGCTTCTTGGGACCGCAACTCACTGTGCTTGTTTGGAATGTTAGTATTTCCCCTTATGGGGGGAGCTTAGGTTTATTTTATTGCCAAGATGAGTAGGAAAGACCATGTAGCAAGTCATCTCCTCAGATTATCTTCCCCACACAGCTAATGTTTGTTAGAGAAGCTACAGAAAGCACAGAAGGGATGACTGGAGAGAGTGAGAGAAAAAAAGGAAAACTAGCCATATAATTAATTTTAAGTCTGCAGTACATAAAATTCATAGTACATAAGTATTTTACCTTGTGTTCAGACTCTGAGGCAGTGCTTTCAATTGCCTGGAAAAACAAGGGTCACGAAATATTATAACACATAAGTGGAACACGTTTCACCTTATTCAGCAGGCCCCATTCTCCTGAGAAGCAATCTGCCCATCTGGGAACTTCATCTATCATTTCTACCTGACTGACTTTAACACTTTTATTTCCACCTACCTTTACTTACATACCCATCCCTGATTGCCGCCTACTTCCTCCTTAATGTTCAAAGTCATAAAGATCTCACTCACCTTAATCCAGGCTTCTGAAATGATTTTCTCATATCTAACAGCTGACTTTATTACATCAAAGAGGAGAATAACACAGTCCTGACCGCTGTTTTCTTGATTTCCTGAAGAACTACAAGGAGCAGAGGGGAAAAAAAATCATTCCTCCACTTACCAGAGAGGAACCTATAAAATCTGGTCCCTGTTTACAAGCCAAGTGCCTGTTCCAAGGCACAACTTCATGTGTAAAATAGCTAATAAACTTGTACTGTAGTTTATCTAGGACTGATCTGAATAGCCAGGAGAATACACCCCATCCGCCCACGTATACACATACACACACACTACATGTACCACATACATATGATTTGAAGGACTGTATAGTGGTACATGCAAACAATATTATTACCATTATTTGTAGTTGCAAGTATTAAGATCTACTGTCCTGGCTTCAGAATACATGTCAGAAAACTTGCCTTGCCTATATGAGAAAAAGGGTGGTAACTCTCAATGACATTATACCTTTGTCGTCCTTTATTTTTCAACTTGCTTTGGGAAGCCTGCAACCGTGATGGCAAAATACAATGCTGCAGATCCAACTTCTCCCGCAGCTCAGAAATTACCTGTGGAAAATAAATATTAAGCTATGTGTTCTGCTCATTCATAATGGATAGGCACAGTTCGTTCTTTCAACAGAACCGTAACAATCCCCTGAAAGACTGAATAAGAAGAATCACTAAATGTCAGACAAGGCTTTTTTTTTCCTTAAGATTTTATTTTTAAGTAATCTCTATACCCTTCATGGGGCTCAAATTCACAATTCCAAGATCAAGAGTCGCATGCTCTACTGACTGAGCTACAGGGTGCCCCTAAGCAAGGCATTCTGAAAAGGTGAGTAGATGAAAATAATTAATGCAAGGATAGTATGTCATGCCCTTCAAAATCCCAGAATTCCTTGAAGTATTACACTGAAACAGCAAATGTAACTGTGTAGTGGCTTATATGCAACAATAAATCTGGTTAATTCCATTCTATCCCCTGAATACTATCTGGGTTAATCAGCATTATCAAATGGTTTGGGAATAGAGAAGAGCAATTAGAAGTTATTAGCTTAAATAATGTATCTTGATGTATCTTCCTCTACGTATGTTTCTTTTCCATTACTGACTTTCACAAGGGCACCACTGCTATACTCTCTACTACTCTCTACTCCCAAGGATCTAGCACGTGATTGGTGTTTGTTGGGAAATAATAGGGTACCTCAAGTGCATCTGCAGCTGTTACGGAATGAAGAATGAACTTGATTATCACAGGTAAATCGTCCAGTTTGACAGATAACAGCTTACCCATCACCAGCTGGCGGACCTAAACATAAAAAGAAGGAAAATCTTAAATATTTTTATGTTAATACCTCAATCTAGTACTGACCTGTTAGGTAAAACAGAAAACCTACTTCTCTCACTCAGTTTTCTCACTTGTAATTTAGAAAGAAAAACACCTCCTTTTATTTTCAATTTTATTCCAAATTACAAGCTTTCAATTGTTAATGCCACAGTTTCTTCAAAAACAGATAGATGATAAATGTAAAAGTGTTATTATCTTAGTTTGGAGCCTGAATTTTCCACTGGATGAAGACATACAAAATTGTAATTCCTATGAGGAGCAGTGTGTAAATATTATGCAAGATAGAGATTTCCACTAAAACTTACTGCTTTGAAACAGAGCAGCAAATCCATCGTACTAGGGCATATGAAGTTCATCAAAGAGAAAAAGAGATGAAATGTTATTCAATATCATTTCAAAAAATTTTTAAAAAGATTCTATTTATTTATTTGAGAGAGAGAGAGAGAACAAGAGTGGAGGGGAGCGGCAGAGGGAGAGGGAGAAGCAGACTCCCTGCTCATCAGGGAGTCCAATGTGCAGCTTGATCCCGGGACTTTGGGATCATGACCTGAGCCAAAGGCAGACACTTAACCAACTGAGCCACCCAGGCACCTCTGTATCATCTCAAAATTAAACTTTCTTATGTAGCTGCTACAAAGCAATGACTGACTGACATTGGTTCTGGGAGGTAAGAAAGCTGGCTCTGCTTCTGGAGAGCAGAGTCCTTCCTACCTGAGACAGGAACTTCGGGTCAAGTCGGAGGCTGGAAAGGACATCCAGGATAGGGACAGTGAGTGGAGTATTCTCCGTTAAAAGATCACTGCGAATGGTGGAAAAAGAGAAAAGCTGTGTAACTTTTAACAGGGTTGGGCAGATAATTACTCGGAAAAATCACTCAGAATATGGGAAGAGAAGACATCTCAGTTCCCACTGAACTTAATAGTATATTTCATTAAAAAAATTTTTTTTTAAAGATTTTATCTATTTACTTGAGAGAAATAGAGTGAGAGAGAAAGAGCACAAGCAGGGGGAGGGGTGAAGGGAGAGGGAGAGGGAGAAGCAGAATCCCCGCTGAGCAGGGAGCCAACATGCGGCTCAATCCCAGGACTCTGGGATCATGACTTGAGCTGAAGGTAAGACACTCAACGGACTGAGCCACCCAGATGCCCCTAAAAATTGTTTTGATTTTTAAAAATACATGCTTGAGGTGCCTGGGTGGCTCAGTTGGTTAAGCGTCTGACTTTGGCTCAGGTCATGATCTCAGGGTCCTGGGATCAAGTCCTGCATCAGGCTCCCTGCTCAGCAAGGAGTCTGCTTCTCCCTCTCCCTCTCCCCCTCCCTCCACTTGTGCTTGCTCTCTCTCAAATAAATAAAATCTTAAAAAAAAAAAAAAGTTCATTATAGAAAATTCAAACAACAAACAGAGTAGAAACGAGAAGCCCTTTCCTCACGATCTCCATTACCCAGAGGTAACCACTACTGATTTGGGCACATATCCTTTATGAGAAAAGGAAAAAGAAAACCTACAACAATTACAGTGAAGTATGAGACGTATGACAGATGTACATGCAGGGCATTATAGGAACACAGAATAGAGAACAGTGATGGATTCTAAGAAAAGGCTATGCAAAAGAACAAGCTGGAATTAAGCAGGCAAAGTAGATGGTACAGTGCTCCAGAGGGAGCATCCTACCCAAAAGCACAAAGGCAAGAAATCATTGGACATTTTCGGAGGTAGCTTTGCAAACAACTAAAGAAAAGGAAGTATTACAAACTGAATTTTTAAAAACTATTTTGAGGATAAGTAGGAAATTGCATTAAAACAGAAATCCTACTATGCAGGGATATTGTTCTCCCTTTTTAAATTACTGCCCTACCAATTGCTATTTTTCATGTAAACAATAGTAAGCAATGCTCTTAGCAATGGATCTGATGTGATGTACATCATAATGAATCATTTAGAGACCAAAGAATGCAGATGTTTGATAAGCTCCACAAATGATTTGGATTTGCAGTCACAACTGAGGACTCCCTGGGTGGAAGAAATGCTAATGAAACAGATGGATCATGTTTAGGTCTCCACAGACCAAATTTGTATGCCTAATCCTAACCCAGACTTCATATTCACAACCACTATATTGTTTATAAAAAATTGGATGGGTCTATCCAAATACATACTCATTATTACAAAAACAAGTCAAATCCCACACCTACTCATGGAAGGTAGATACCATCCTCTTTTACATAAATAGGAATATGCTACTACTACTGTTTTCATTTTTTTTTTTAAAGATTTTATTTATTTGACAGAGAGAGACAGCCAGCGAGAGAGGGAACACAAGCAGGGGGAGTGGGAGAGGAAGAAGCAGGTTCCCAGCAGAGGAGCCTGATGTGGGGCTTGATCCCAGAATGCCAGGATCACGCCCTGAGCCGAAGGCAGATGTCCAACGACTGCGCCACCCAGGCACCCCTGTTTTCAGATGAGATCAAGTACATTTCAGGGTGGTATGGCCGTAGACCTATTACTGTTTTCATTCTGCAGTGTTAAGGCTCCCACAGTGGGAGCTTACCCACCTGAGTTCTTTCCCCACATCAGCATGCTGAGAATCCCCTAGGATCTCAGGCAGGCTGGTGACGAAGTCATGCTGCAGGTACAGTGGAGCAATACTGATCAGCTGCATGAGCTTGGTGGTGAGATCCTGCGGTGGAGGAGACTGTTAGAATTGTTGCACGTGACCCAGAACAGAGAAAGACTTCCTCCACATGAAATGCAGAGTTGGAATTATTTTATGTACAATATGGCACCTATATATACATTCAAACTCAAAGCCTGAATTCCGAGGTAAATGACCCAGAAATTTTCACACATGGGATGGTACAGAGAAAACAAGTACGGTGGATGGTATGCTAGTGGGTCTGTTATATACTTTACTGCATTTAAGATTTTATTTATTTGAGAGGGAGGTAAGGGAGAGAAAGAGCACGTGAGCAGGTGGACAGAAAAGCAGACTCCCCGCTGAACAGGGAGCCTGACATGGGGCTGTATCCCAAGACGCTGGGATCATGACCTGAGCAGAAGGCAGCTGCTTAACTGACCAAGCCACCCAGGGGCCCCTACTTTATTTCACTTTATCTTCACAACTCTATGGAGTCTGTGTGACAATTCCTTTTTTTTTTTCTTTAAGTAGACTCCACAGTCAACATGGGGCTTAAACTCAACCCAGAGATCAAGAGTTGCATGCTCCACCGATTGAGTCAGCTAGGTGCCCTGACAATTTCCATTTTTAAAATGTGAGGATATATATTGCCCAAAGATATACAATAAGTAGAATACAATACAATAAATACACAATAATACAAAATTCCAGTCCACATGAGATTCCAAAACTCATGTTCTTTCAAATAAAGATTTAGCCTTGAAATACCTGACAAAAATTTATAGAATGATTTAAAGAACTCTGAAAAGAAAGAGCCCTTACACACTAGGCTCAAAACAGACTCAATTTTATCAAGGTGCTTAATAACAAATCACATAACTGTAAAAACTTCCTAAAACTTTCCTCGTATGTAATCAAATTAAACATGTGCAGCATGGTAGGTTGGTCTGGGATCTCACTGCTTCTGAGAAATAAAACGTAGTCATCTGTGCACTTTGAAAGCTACTTCTTTCCAAATATTTATTTACTAGATATGTAGTCATCATAATTAGAAAAACTTTTTTTGGAGAAATTTAAAGGGTGAAATACCCATGATTCTCAAATTATGAAAGATGAAAAAAGCTAACAGATAGAAAAACATAAATTTTCAGTTTAGAAAAGAAAAGGAAAAAAAACCCTGCAAATTCCAAAAGTTTGGTTAAGTGGGGAAAACAGACTCTCTAAACCAAGAGACAGAACAAGTCCCAAAGCCTACCTTGCCATCCACAATTCTGTCAAGCCATTTCAGCTGACTGATGATGAGTCTAGGCATGTTAAGTCCATCACTGTTCACACTGAAATGTTAGGATAAGAAGACAGAAACTTAGCCTTACTGATTTACACAACAGCAAGCATTAATACTGCACAAATCATTTCAGACATTCAATTAACACTTACTGAACGTTTACATATTGCAAGCTGTGTTAGACACACAGATGATACGAGAAAAGTATGACACCTGTATGTTAAGATGGAAGAAGACACATTAAGCTGTTAACAGTGGCTGCATCTGGGGAGGGTTTAGAAAGGTTAAGGAAGGTCTGGAGAGTATTTCTTAATAACAATGTAACCAGAAAAATAAAGGCAATAAATGAACAAACTGAACAAGAAAAATTTTAAAAGGTAGAAAAGTGATAACTATTGAAAAAAGCAAGATATACTACTTTGGAAACACAGAAGGGCAAATTAGACTATGTTTGTGAAAGTACTGAAAACCATTTACAGATAAAGAGATGCTGGGGGCACCTGGGTGGCTCAGTCATTTGAGCATTCGACTCTTGTTTTCAGCTCCTGTCATGATCTCATGGGTTGTGAGATCAAGCCCCACAAGGGGCTCCATGCTCAGTGAGGAGTAGGCTTGAAGATTCTCTCTTCCTCTGCCCCTCCCCCCACTCATGTGCGTGCTCACATGTGACACTTGTGTGCTCTAATAAATAAATAAATCTTAAAAAAAAAAAAAAAGAATTGCTGGCTTAGTTGTTATTATTTCCCCAAAATGACAGCATCTGCCTTCCTCCCAACCTCCTATGTCTGAAGTTTTGGACTACCTCCAGTTTTTTTCTTGACAGCATTCTCAGTCTTTGTTTGGCACAGTCAAATTTAACTACTGAAAAAGACATAAAGCATCTATGTGAGCCATTCAGGCAAAGGACAAATTTTTAAAGTTCTACCTTTAAGTGTATTATTACTATACACAAAACTTAGAAAAAACACATATTAAAAAAGAGAAAGTAAAAATGATTTATAATCCTGTCATCCAGAGATGTCTATTACTAGTATGCATATGTATTTGTATCTATAGTATGGTGTATCTATTTTTTTAAAAGATTTTATTTTAGAGAGAAAGAAAGAGACAGAGAGAGAATGCATGCGCAGGGGGAAGGGGGAATGGGAGGGAGGACCAAAGGAAGAAGGAGAGAGAAAATCCCAAGCAGACTCCAAGCTGAGCATGGAGCCCGATGCAGGGCTCAAACTCATGACCCTGAGATCATGGCCCAAGTTGAAACCAAGAGTCCGATGCTTGGGGCGCCTGGGTGGCACAGCGGTTAAGCGTCTGCCTTCAGCTCAGGGCGTGATCCCGGCGTTATGGGATCGAGCCCCACATCAGGCTCCTCCGCTATAAGCCTGCTTCCTCTCCCACTCCCCCTGCTTGTGTTCCCTCTCTCGCTGGCTGCCTCTATCTCTGTTGAATAAATAAATAAAACCTTAAAAAAAAAAAAAAAAAAAAGAGTCCGATGCTTAACTGACTGAGCCACCCAAGGGACCCTGCATTTTTTTTTAAATAAAATACTGAGCTAAACTGTAAATACTGATTTGTAACCTGACCTTTTTTTCCCAGTTAATGCAAGGCATTAAATAGTCTTCTGTATAATTTTTAATGTCCACATAATATTCTATTACAGGGATGTACCTCATTTACTTAACCAATCCCCTAGAGCTGAACATCTCAGTTGTTTACAATTTTTTGTTAAACAGTAATCTTATTCATTACTGTTTTCATTTGGTTATGACCTTAAGATAAATTAGAAGATGTGGTTGATCATTAAAGAGTATACAAAATCAAAGGTTTTTATACATGACACATACATACACAACCTACTGCCCTTCAGAATGACTTGAATCAATTGATTATATTTATCAGCAATGTATAAGCATGCCTGTTCATTACACTCAATAAGGGAAATCCTTTGAAAGTGGAAAAAATGTATGTATTGTTTTAAATCTGATGAATGATAATGAAACTGAGCAATTAGAAAAAAATGTTTGATGCTCCTGTATTTCTTTGTGAACTGTCTATTCATGACCTTTTTCTACTTTCCTACTGTTGTTCACTTTTTTCTGACTTATTTTTTAAAGCAAATTAAACAAAATTTAATACACATACACTATAAAATTGAAAAGGTAAAGAACAGTATTCATAGAACATCTGATTCCAGGCAATTGGCTACCCTCGTTGGAGACAACCACTATTGCCAGTTTATTGTATATCCTAGGAACATGCAGTTATATGAATAGATGAAATTAAAAAAAAAAAAAAGACCCCAGCAAAATTTTTAAGAATCTGGTGTCATGATCAATATGACTTTCTGAGAAACCAATGATGTTTCAGAGTAATCTTTTCAGAGAGAAACTTGAGTACACAAAGGTAATTTAAGCATTCCAGAATAATTCCACTTACTTTTCAAAAAGAAATTCTGGTAACTTTTCAAATAAGGTTTTGATAATGGCAGGCTAAAAAAGAAGACATAAGGAGTTAGGAGATGGTCCTTAAATACATAACAGAAATATATAATTAACCACAATTTGCTCCAACAAAAGCTCTTGGAGGAAAACCCTGCTATAATTGAAATCCTCTTATTTTAAGAATGGCCGCTTGAATGCTGCCTATATTTTGAACATAAGCTGTTGGAACACAGACTTGTCAATGATGCGTCTTCTAAAAAATTACAAAATGATTATGAGGGCATCATTAAAATAATCAGATCATCAAAAATACTATTAAGTATGACAACTGTTAAAACATGAAATGCAGACTTAAGATTATCAACTAGTTTACAAGAAGAGAAGATTTCTCTCCAAAGGATGAAGAGGGCTCTTAAATGTAAGCTAACTAAATTATATTGAAGATTTCCAAAGAAAAGGAAGGGATAGGAGTGTGGGAAGATTAACAGTGGGAGAGAAGAAAAGAGAAAAAATGGAGGACAAGGTAAGACAAGACTTTCCATTGTATGTTTTTATAATTTGAAACATTTAAAACATGTCAAAGCATTGTCTATTCAATATATTAAAAGAGAAGAGGAGGAGGAAAAGGGCAAAATCAAGTTAATCAGCAAGTAAAAATTTAAAATGGGAGATGACACAGATGTGAATATGGCAGAGATATATAAGGTACTCAGAGCACAAGAGAGTTAGCTTTACAAATCAGGTATCAGGCTGAGGGAACAAATGAGACAAAGAAATGTACTGGGCTAATTAGCTCAGTCCAAAGCCGCAGATATTGCCCTACCAGATGTTTGTCAGCAATGGGGCTATGGTAGACTATTGCAAATCCAAACTCCCTGTTAACTCTACTTGACCCTGTGCTCCAGGCATTTATACTTGGGCATACACCACAAATCATGTCCATCAAATGTTCGCAGAAAAAGTGGCACAGTCTCACCTGTAATATGTCAATTCCCAGAAGCAATTTAATGAGGCTCTTAGAATAAGATGTGCCAATGCTGTAAAAAAGAAAGAAAGAAAAAGATTTGTTTTCTATTTTGTTTTCCTTGTTTTAATGTTTTTATCATCTTTTCTTCATAAAATCGGTTAAATATACAATTTTTTAATTTTTTTAAAGATTTTTAAAACTTTTTATTTATTTGTCAGAGAGAGAGAGAGTGAGCGTGCGAGTCCACAAGCAGAGGGAGCGGCAGACAGAGGGAGAAGCAGGCTCTGCGCTGAGCAAGGAGCCTGATGCAGGACTTGATCCCAGGACCCCAGGAACACGACCTGAGTTGAAGGTAGACGCTTAATCTACTGAGCCACCCAGGTGCCCCAAATATACAATATTTAAAGAGAAACTATCCTGTTATATCAGAAACACAGAATATGAGAAGATGGCTCTTTTTTAAAAGATTTTATTTATTTATTTATTTATTTATTTGATGGAGAGAGAGAGGGAGAGAGAGAGGGTGTACACAAACAGGGGGAGTGGGAGCGGAAGAGGGAGAAGCAGGCTCCCCACTGAGCAGGGAGCCTAATGCAGGGCTCAATCCCAGAACCCTGGGATCATGACCTGAGCTGAAGTCAGACACTTAACTGACTGAGCCACTCAGGCACCCCCGGCTCTTTAGATTTTATTTACTGATTTATTGATTTATTTTGGGGGGCGACAGAAAGAGCGAGCACAAGCAGGGGAAGAAGCAGAGGGGGAGGGAGAGAGAATCTGAAGCAGACCCTGAGCTGAGCACAGAACCTGACACAGGGCTCAATCTCACAACTCTGAGATCACGGCCTGAGCCAAAAACAGGAGTCGGACGCTCAACCGACTGAGTCATCCAGGTGCCCCGAGAAGATGATTCTTAAACAGGGAGAAGTAGAGAGTTAAAATTCTATCAACACAGATACGACACACTCTAGAAAATATTCTGGTTCTTAGTATCGTAAACATAAATTAATAACTTAAAGGTTAGGTTAAAACTGAGGAAAAAACAGTTATGAATAAAAAGTGAAATTCAAAAAAATTCCTTTCTCCCCCCCATCCCCACCCCCCATTCCAGTTAGTATAACAGATTAAATGTCAGCAAGACTCCAAGCCTCCACTCCACACCTGGCTTCCTCATCCTGTAGACGTTCACATGACAAAAGGCAGTTCCTGAAACTGTCTTGGTCCTCAATGTAAGACTCCAGGCCACTAACGAATTCTTCTATTATCTTAATGATATTGAAAAAACAAAGAGTAAGATTTTCAGTTTAACATTTGCTATAGGTCAGCTAAAAATCATTCTAGTCCATTCAACTTTATGCCAGCGTCTTAATATTCCCAATTCCAGAGTAGGGCTGGCAAAAGCAAAAGTACCAGAAGGAAACACATACGTTGGGATAAGAAGGATGTTTCCTCAGAGTCTGAAAGAGCTTCTTTTGGAAAACAACTTGATCCACAGCTAAGAAGAAAAAATAGTTGGTCACCAGAGTCTTTAATATCTCCCACCATAGTTTTACTTTCCTAAAGAAGTTTCCTGTCTTATGAAACCAATAAGGATATTTTTAACCTAATTTCAGAGCCAAATTTTCTAAACCCATGGTAAAACAGATTTAGCTTTGACAGAGGATAGCTACTAAGCATTCTAAAAAAGATATGGAATGGAGTAATCTATGCCCTAAAAGTAGGACTTTAAATGGCTTTATAAATTTTCTTCTGAAATTACTCTGACACAGATCCAATTATTCTCTTGAGTATTATTTTTCCACAAGAAAACACAAATTACTACTGGTATAAGACATTTTTTTCTTTAAAAAAAAATATATATATATATAGAATTACTTTAAAAAATAAATAATTAATTAAAAATTAGAATTACTTTACTTAACATGAATTAACCAGAACCAAAGACTACAAAATTTTCTCTAAAAAGCAATATCATTGTCATCCTTGTCTCAAGATGGCTGGTGCTCCCATTTTTAATCTTCACTGCCTCTCTATTTTGGAATCCATGATTCAGTTCTGAGCCCCGTACTGAACCCAGAGAAAAGATTTAAATTAAAATATTACTTAGTTGATTCTGACTCTCTCCTGTTTTAAGAATAACTCCTGATGTTTTAAGAAGCTTTACAAAAACACTGTCGTTTTCTTCCACTTCATTGTGAACATGAGATTTCTTTGTCTTCTTGGAAAGTGGTTGCTTCCTGGCTTCTGAAAACAGACAAAATTTTCAAAAATGTGACAAATAGTAAAGATTAAAAATGTGAACCCTAGAATAACCTTAAGAGGACAATTGATGGGTTTTTGAAGAATTGTACTGGAATTGACGTTGTAGTAAAATTTTATCTCTAACAACAGTCAGCAATAGTGGCTTACAAACAAATCAACAAATAGAATTATTTTGGCCTATTTCATTTTCATTTGAAGAATTCAAAACGTGCCACTTCTAACAAAAATAACCATGGAAATGTTTTCCACCCAAAATTCTAAATGAGTCAGGGTTCCTCAAGCAAACCAAGGCACTCGAATCACTGAGAAGCTTATTAAAAGCACATTCTTAGGGGCGCCTGAGTGGTTCAGTCAGTTAAGCATCAGTCTTCGGCTCAGGTCATGATCTCAGGGTCCTAGAATCAAACCCCACATCAGGGTCCTTGCTCAGCACGGAGCCTGCTTCTCCCTCTGGCTCCCTGCTCTGTGGGGAGTCTGCTTCTTTCTCTCTGCTCCTCCCCACCCCCCTCTTGTGTTCTTTCTCTCTCTCTCTCAAATAAATAAAATCTTTTAAAAAAATTAAATAAAAGCACATCCTTAAATCATATCCCATAGTTACTCAATTAAAATCTTGGGGATTGGGTCTGAGAATCTGAATTTTTAAAAAATTTTCCAGGTAATAATCTTGATGCACACCAAAATGTGAGAACCAATGATCTTGATGCAGGGGTAAAAAGAATCAGGCAGGTTCTCTTACATCAAGCCTTTAAGTACAAAGCCTAGATTGGTTTTATCCCAAGGCTTTCAACGCAAGAGAAGTAAAAAAACATAAACAAAAACAAACAGGTACTTGAAATTAAGTAGGATTATTTCCTCTTCTCCCTTAATGATGTAACAAGTTAGAACTCCCTTAACAGAGTAGATGAGTATAATAAATGGAAAAAAACTATCAACCTCTTTTCATCAGAACTAAGTAAGGGCCTCTGTCAACCACATTCTCACACGGACAGTCTACACTGTTTCTTCGTCCTTGGCGTGCTTGCTTTGATATAATGCCTTTCCTTTATACATCACTATCATAGTTTTATCTGTACTATAATTTTTTAAAGATTTTTATTTTTAAGCAACCTCTACACACAACGTGGGGCTCAAACTCACAACCCTGAAATCAAGAGTCACAAGCTCCGGTGCCTGAGCCAGTCAGGTGCCCCCATACTATAATTCTTTTTAAGAGAGGAAAGAGGACTGTAAGTCTTTTTAAAAGGATAGACACTATGTTGTACCTTCTGTCTCAGCACCTAGATGATGTACGTGGATAAGCTCTATAATACTGATTCCTCTTACGGATGTGGAGACTGAGGCTTTAAGACTGTGGGCATGCCCAAAGTCATACATGGAATTAGAAACGGAAACTCAATCCCAAACCTCCTGATACTAGATTCTGTGCTCTAACCATTAAGCCCTGATGACTCCCAGGACTTGAAAGGAGGAACTTTATCTCTCTTTAAGTGCCTCATATATTTGCTACCGGAAATAAAACAACAAATGACTAGATACTTACTAGAGGCATCTTCTATCAGGCTCTCTTTATCCTCTGATTTTGACAGCCTTCTTTTGGAAACCATTTTGACTGGAAGTCTTCTGCAATTAAACTACTTTCTAGAGCAAAATCAGAGAATAGAAGTTACCCTCTAGAAGCCAGATAAATTTTGAGAAGTTAAAGCTATAGCTCAAAGAAAACTACCCTATCCAAAACCAAAGTGGTTCTACTTTTTACACTAATGTTATCTAACTCCAGGCACTAAAAGAATTTCAACTCCTATATCTGATCAATACTCCCTTCCTTTCTGATCTTGTTTACCTAGTTGCCTCTTTAGCCAGACCACTTTCCTCTTGCTGAAGGATGAAATCCAGTTCTCGAACATTCCAGATCCTTCATCATCTAGCCCCAACCTACCGCTCCTTTAACTCATTAATCCAATATTGTATGTTAGAGACTGCACTGGGTGCTGGGGTTACAACTATGAACCAGACATTCTCACTGCCCTCAGGGAGTTTACAGTACAGTAATGAGTAGTCTTGAGGTAGTTACTTAACTACAGTTATGTAAGTGCTATAAGAGAGAATCACAGGGTGCTATGAGGGCTTACAAGGAAATTTAGTCTAGTTGGGGGTAGGGGAGATGAAGAAAAGCAGGGACAATTTCTCGGGGATAATCTCTGTGAGAAAATGATTTTAAAGCAGGGACCCGAAGGCTCAAACTGGAGTTAGCCCACAGGAGATGTATGAGAAGAGTAGTCTGGGCAGAGAAAAACTAAACACTGAACCAGTAAGGAGACTGTAGAGTTAGAAATGAAACTGTACAGGTAGGGAATGGCCTGAACCATACTAAGGGCCTCCTAGTGTATCTTGTAAACCGAAACATTCCTGGTCTCAGTGCTTTTGCATAAGGTGTTTTCACCTGAAATGCTCTAATCTGCCTGGAAACTACTATTCATCCTTAAAGACACAGTCAAATTTCATCTTCCTTGAAAAATGTTCCTCCTATCCCCAAAGGAGCTTGCTACTCCAGCCTCCCTGTTCCATAGAGTGTATCTAGGATCCTAGGATCCCCTACCACATCACACTAGACTGTGGGGCTCCTTGAGAACAGGAACCCAGTCTCACTTATCTCAGGATCCCTAGAGCCCAGCACAGTACCTGGCATAAAATTTCTGAGTATATTCCCTAAATGAGAAAGGTTGGCAGGCAGGTAAATAACTAAAAACCAGAACGATTTTAAGTGCTTTATAATTAACACTTCATTTCTCACAAGCCTTTTTAAAGTAGGTACCCTTATTATTCTCATTCAGTGGCGGAGTTGAGTTTCTAAGTCAGGCAGTCTGACTGCAGAATCTGCACTACCTACCAACTATACTTATTCTTGCTTATAATGAAGGCTTCCAACAATAGTTAACATTTACTATGTACCACGCACAATGCCAAGGTTTTTTGTTTTTTTTTAATCCACTGCCTGGTTAAATACTTATAACCATTATCAGCCATTATACAGACAAAAATTAAATTAAGGTCGTCTGACTTCAGGGCACAAGCCCATAACAAGGCTCCTTTCCAAAGAAGCCTGAAAGACTGGTGGGTTGGGCCGACTGTCTGGACCAGGTCGTTCGGAAAGGAGTTGGGGGTAAAAGCCCTTCTCATTTTGTCATTTTAACGACGCAGGGAGGTACCTGGGGGGATTATCCCACGACAGGACAGATGAGGAGGCCGCGGTTCGGGGCGCGGAGCCCCAGAGGGAAAGGCCGAGCTCGGCCGGGGCCCAGCGACCAGGCCACAGTGGCGCGGGGCTTCGAGAGACGACGACCGCTGCTCCACTCACCCGCCGAGAAGCCGTCGCCGCCCCTCGTTTTCGACTTTCCCGCCCGGCAAGACGCCACGCTGACGCCACCGAAGCGCGCCTCGCCGTGGCGCTAAACTTCCGCGCCGGAAGTGGGCGGCCCGGAGGCCCGGCTGGGGGCAGTGCGCGAGGGTCGAGGCTGGAGGAGGGCCCCGGGCCAGCCAAGCTGAGAGGGGTGACGAGGCCCGTAGGCGAAATCCAAGAGGGGCGTTCGCGGCCCGGGGGGAGAGAAACCCGGCTACACCGGGTGGGAGCCGGCTCTCTGTGAAGATGGCGGGGCCGGAGCTGCTGCTCGACTCCAACATCCGCCTTTGGGTGGTCCTCCCCATCGTTATCATCACCTTCTTTGTGGGCATGATCCGCCACTATGTGTCCATTCTGCTGCAGAGCGACAAGAAGCTCACCCAGGAACAAGTCTCCGACAGGTCAGCGCCTTTCCTCTCCGGTGGCCTCACTCCCCCGTGACCTTGGGGAAGAAAGTACAGGGGTTTTGTCGGTTTGTCCGGGTTGACATCGCGCCCCCACTGGCTGGGTGACCTTGCCTGTGTTACCTCTGTATTTCATTTTAGTCATTTGTAGAATGAGGATAACAGATGCCTCATAGAGCAGCTGCGAGGATTAAATTTTGAATGAAGCCTACAAAGCCTTTAGTACAGGGCTTGGGACGTATTAAGTGCTCAAAAAAATTGTTGCTGTTAATTGTTGCTGTTAATTGTTAGGCCAGTCGCCAACCCTTTTATCCATGAACTGTATATAAGGTGGGTGTGTTTACACTACTCGTTTTACCAAATGTGGTGGTCAGCTGAGATACCAAGTAACCAAGTGCTGTGCCAATGTAAAGTCGCCATAGAGATGTGAGGCATTGTAATTATCATTTCTCCTTCAGGAATAGAGGCAACTTGTTCCTCACGTGCTTCATTACAGTATTTATCTGTGGAGAAAGGTACTTTGAGAAGATTTTAGGTATCTAGACTTCTGCCCTCCTCCATATTAAAATTAAAAAAAAATTTCCCGTCAATCATTTGATCATTTTCAGAGATCATCGCAGGTTAATGTTGCTATGTCTTTTAACACTTCGCTATCACTTATTAATCTCATTTTAAGAAAGAGCAAGCCTTGGGCTCAGAACTTTCCACAGGCAACAGTATCTTACTAAAATTTAATTATGTTTTGTTTTTATTGTGTTTATGTTAAGTTTCTATTTGTGGCGACTAATACTGGTTTTCCATTGGCTGGCAACTTAAAGATTTATTTTATAAACTTACATAAATAGAAAAAGTTGATATATAAAAAATACTGTTTTTAATAGTACAGGTGCAAGTGAATAAAACAAAAATCATAACCACGGAATGAGAATGACTGAAGTTTGGGAAGCACTGCTTTATCATTTTCGGTTGTGCTTCCCAATTAGGCTGAGAATAATAACAATAATAATAATAATAATAATAATAATAATAAACCAACATTTATTAAGCACTTTTTCTATGCCAGGCACTAAGTTAAGCCCTTATATTCATTAACTTATTTAAAATACAGAGCAACTCTTATGAGATAGATGCTGCTGTCCCATTTTATAGAAACTGAGGCTTAAGAGGTTCCATGGTCACACATGATGACATTCGCGACTTGAAGCCAAATTTTCTGGTTCCCAAGTCTGGAGTTCTTTCCACTACATCACAGCGGCCACTTCGATTATTTTTCTGTGGCATCAGTTCCAGAACTGATGAGAACCAACCTCCGGAAGAGAACCTAAAGTCAGTTCACCACAGAAAGGACGGCTATAATGCAATGTGAAGAGAGCTCAGATATTTAGCATTTATTTATTGACACCAATAAATTGTTCTCATTTTATCCTCACAATCACACCAAGTTAGATAATCTTGAACCTATTTTTACAGTTGACAAAAAGAAAAAGTTAAGTAGCCTACCCAAAATAACCAAAATTGTAAAATATTGTGCCTGTACTTCAACTCAGATCAGTCTCACTCCCCAAGTTAAATTCTCTTGACCACAATTATTACTGTCATAGATGCTCTGGCACGGTTTTCTGCTCTTGGTTCACTATGTGATTTCAGAGTGATGTTTCTGAATGATATCACAGCCAGAGCTCCTTTTTTTTCCTTTTTTTTAAGATTTTATTTATTTATTTGTCAGAGCAAGCACAAACGGGAAACGGCAGGCAGAGGGAGAAGCAGACTCCCTGCTGAGCAAGGAGCCCGATGTGGGATTCCATCCCAGGATCATGACCTGAGCTGAAGGCAGACGCTTAACTGACTGAGCCACCCAGGCATCCCCACAGCTCCTTTTTCTAACCCAAGATGAAATTCACAGTTCATGCACTCTATAAATAAAAATACTTTAAAACAACAACAGCATGTTTGCAACAACATGGATGGGCCTAGAGGCTACCATATGTTAAATGAAATAAGTCAGACAAAGACGATCACCATATGATTTCACTTATATGTGGAATCTAAAAAACAAACAAAGAAAAGCAGAAATAGACCCATAAATACAGAGAAAAAACTGATGGTTGCCAGAGGGCAAGGAGATAGAGGGATGGGTAAATGGGTGAAGGGGAGCATGGGAGGTACAGGCTTTCAGTTACCGTGTGAATCATGTGGATGAAAGGTACAGCATAGTTAATGATATTGTAATAGCATTGTATGGTGGCATATGGTCGCTACACATATGAGCATACCATATAGACTTATCAAATCACTGTTTTGTATGCCTGAAACTAATGTAACATTGTGTGTCAACTATACTTCAATAAAAACAACAGAATGCCCTAGTTGTGACAATAAGGAGAACTAAAAGAAAAATAATGTAATTTCTATTTCATAAGTACTTGTTCACAGTGGTCCTCAAAAGTGTAATGCAAAAGTCAAAGCATGCACCTCACTATAAAATCACCTTAATCGGGACAGGTTCAACTGTAAGTTGATGCAGTATTTGCTACTTAGATATTACAGAAGGCAGTGCTGTTTTGGATGTGATTTTACTAAATGAGGAACTGCTCTTGATAAAGTTTTGAACAAAACAAAGTGCATTTTTCCCTATGGTTGGTTGCATACCTGGAAATTGAATGTATATAAAAATCACTTCTTGGCGCGCCTGGGTGGCACAGCGGTTAAGCGTCTGCCTTCAGCTCAGGGCGTGATCCCGGCGTTGTGGGATCGAGCCCCACATCAGGCTCCTCTGCTATGAGCCTGCTTCTTCCTCTCCCACTCCCCCTGCTTGTGTTCCCTCTCTCGCTGGCTGTCTCTATCTCTGTCAAATAAATAAATACAATCTTTAAAAAAAAAAATCACTTCTTCCTTCCCTACGGAAAAGAAGATGGAATTAGGTTTGAGGCTCAGATGATTAAAAGCAATTCAGTGAGACATTCAAAAAGTAGTGTGAGACATGAGATGGTTCTTTGAATTGCCCACCTGTCTCCAGCATTGAAGAATACTTAGCATCCCTTACCCCTAACCAATGACCGTTACATTCTCTTTCTTCTCTACCCCATCATTTTGGCAATCCAAAAAGTTCCACAGATTTCCAGAAGTCCCCTAGAGGGCAGTACCACCTCCATGGAGAACCACTGCCTTAGAGAAAACTCAACGTCTCTGGTCATGATTGTTCCTTTATGTGAGATGTCTGGATCATGGCAGTTCTGATATGGTGTGACAATACCCCACCAAGTCATCCTGTGAACTTGGAGAGAATGCTGAGCACTTGGTTCTGAACCTGCCAAAAACCAAGGCAAAACATGTTTTCTGGTTGTAAAACATTCCTCTAAATATAGTATAAGTTTCCATTAGCCTGAATGATCACAAAAATGGAATGTTTGGTTTCATAAATTATTAAGCTTTTGTTGCCTCGAAACTTACTAAAATTTTTCTAAAATATATTAAACCAAAACTGAAAGATAAATGAATAAAATATATTAGACCATAGTTGGGGATAGAATGGAAAAAATGGTGCTTAAGTTCAAAGAATATACTGACTCCTAGGAAAGGAAAAAAACAAAGTCAGGTCTTTAATATGAGATTAAACTCCAATTTGAGACCAACTTTAAAAACCAAAGCTTTCGGGGCGCCTGGGTGGCTAGGTTGGTTGTCTTACTCTTGATTTCAGCTTCGGTCTTGATCTTAGGGTGGGCATGGAGCCTACTCAAATTAAAAACAAAAACAAAAACTAAAGCTTTCTTTTAAGAAAATGTCTTTCAGGGGTGCCTGGGTGGCGCAGTCGTTAAGCATCTGCCTTCGGCTCAGGGCGTGATCCTGGTGTTCCGGGATCGAGCCCCACATCAGGCTCCTCCGCTGGGAGCCTGCTTCTTCCTCTCCCACTCCCCCTGCTTGTGTTCTGTCTTTCTCTGTCTAATAAATAAATAAATAAATCTTAAAAAAAAAAAAAGTCTTTCAACTGCAAATTATCAATGCAAAAGAGCTTTGTCTTTATAACCAGTGTAAGGACTTATTTTTCAAGAGTAATAGAAATGGAAATGCAAAATTAAAAATTTCTTGTAGCATTTGCAGACCTCGGAGAAACTGAATATTTAGAATATACAGGATAATTTAAGCTTGCCTTGATTTAGGGTTGAAATGCCTCAAGGTCATGGTTCTCAACCCCAGTTCTACAAAATTGCTCAGCAGTGAAAATATAGGAGATGTAGATGTATTTCAGTTGATTACAGCACCTGAAGAAGGCCTGAATTATCTACAGTGAACAAGTTTTTATTGATGATCTACCACATGCCCTGCACTGTACATACGCTATAAGGATACAAAGTATGACAAGGCCAAGATCCTACTTTCAGGGAGTTTCAGTCCAAGTGACAAAACATGCAGAAGAAAAATAATAGATACCTTTAATCTAGTGCTTAGGATATGCCACATGCGGTGGTAATCACTTTAAATGAGATATATATGAAGAACTCAGCTTAAAATCCTCAGTATTTCCCTTTTGCTCCTTTTTGTTGTTGTTGTTGTTGTTGTTGTTGTTGTTGTTGTTTTAAGTACTCTCCACACCCAACATGGGGTTCAAACTCACAACCCTGAGGTCAGGAGTCACACGTTCCACCAATGAAGCCAGCCAGGTGCCCCACTCTTTTTTTTTTTTTTTTTTTTTAACTATTTGTAAGTGTACAATTCAGTGGCATTAAGTACATTCTCACTGTTGTGCAACCATCCCCGTCATCCATTTCCACAGTATTTTCGTTATCCCAAACAAACTCTGAACATATTAAGTAATAACTCCCCATCTCTTCTCCACCCAGTTCCTGCAACCAGCATTCTACTTTCTGTTTCTATGAATTTGACTAGTCTAGGTACCTTATGTAAGTGGAATCATACACTATTTGTCCCTCTGTGCCTGTCTTGTTTTACTTAGCATAATGTTTTCAAGGTTCATCCATGTTGTAGCATGTGTCACATTTCAATACATTTTGTAGCTAAATGAAATGTACAGTGTGACAATTTGACATACATATACTTTCTGAATTGATACCGCAATCCAGTTAATTAACATATACATCACCTCACATAGTTACCTTTTTTTTTTATCAGTGTTAAAGAATGCTTAAGGTCTACTCTCTTAGTAAATTTCAAGTACATTACACAGTTTTATTGACTGTAGTCACTATACTATATGTTAAACCCCCAGAGGTTACTCATCTTATATCTACCTTTTGGCCAGCTTCTCCCCATCTCCCTCATCCCCCGTAACTACCACTTTACTTTCTGTTTCTGAGTTTGACTTTTTTTTTTTTTAAAGATTCCAGATATCAGTGAGATCATACAGTGTTTGTCTTTCTCTGGCTCATTTCACTTAACATAATGCCTTCAAGTTTCAACCATGTTGTTGCAGATGGCAGGATCTCCTTTCTCGTGGCTAATATTTCATTGTTTGTGTATATATATATATACATGTATATATATATATACTACTGAACTGTGTGTTTAAATAGGATTACAGTGGTAAATTTTATGTTATGTATTTTTTACCACAATTTAAAAAAATACGGTGGGATGCATGTGGCCTTATATAGTATGTCTCTTGCACATTTCTCAAGTCCTGTAGTTCTCTTTCTTGTAGCATGTGGCCTTTTCTCAGGTCCTCAGAAACATAGTCTTTATGCCTGCTGCAGGGCTTTTGCCCATGCTGTTCCCTCCAGCACTTTGCCAAGGTAATCTCTAGTTGTCCTTAAGGTTCCACTGTAGTCATGCATCATCATCAGAGCTTTTTCCCAGACCTTGACTTCCTAGACTAGGTCAGATCCCCATATTATACACTCCCATCGTACCATCCATCTCTCCTTCCTAGGACATAACAGAATTTCACATTTATTCCTATGGTTATTTAATCGATGTCTCTCTGTCCCACTAGACATTAACTTTCATAAGATATTTGCTTTTTTTTTTTTTTTTTTGAAGATTTATTTATTTGAGGGGTGCCTGAATGGCTCAGTTGGTTAAGTGTTTGCCTCTGGCTCAGGTCATGATCCCAGGGTCTTAGGATTGAGCCCTGTGTTGGGTTCCCTGCTCAGTGGAGAGCGTCCTTCTCCCTCTGCCTGCTGCTCCCCCTGCTTGTGCTCTCTCCCACTCTCTCACTCTTGCTTTATCTCAAATAAATAAAATCTTAAAAAAAAAAAAAGGTTTATTTATTTAAGAGAGAGCAGGGGGAGGAGCAGAGAGAGAAGGAGAGAGAAAATCCTCAAGCAGACTCCCCCCCAGGTATGGAACCTGACGCAGGACCTGGTCCCAGGACCCTGAGATAATGACCTAAGCCAAAATCAAGAATTGGCCGCTTAACCGACTGAGCCACCCAGGTGCCCTGAGATATTTGCTTTTTGATCACTGTTGTTCATGTCACCTCATAGTACATGGCATTCAGAAGCTCAAGAAGTATTTTTCCAATGAGAGTAAATCTGTTATTATGCAGAATATGAAAGGAGGATTGGGGAATTTAAATGACTCACCCAAGATCACATAGCTAATAAGTGGCAGAGCCAGGATTTGAACCCATCTGTTCAACTCCAGAGCTTAAATTTTTATCCATTACTCTAGACCCAATGCTGCCTAAACCGTCAGTGATGAAGGACCAGTTTTTGGTTTGTTTTTTTTTTTTTTTTCCAATCTATTATAAACTGATGCTTTTGTAAAATATTTTAGTACATATTTATTTGGATGTTGTGGAAATACCAAATTCTTATAAACGTTTCTAAACCTTTACTCTCAATGTCTGCATTTAACCTCGTCACAGACCAGCACTGGCACATAGGCCACACTTGGAGTAGCTTTAGACTAGCTCCCAGGGACAGAACATATTACATGTCACCTCGGTAGGCCTGTGTATAGAGCAGTCATCTGCACAGTGCAACGAGGTCAAGAGGAGGAAGACGAGAGAGAATTCCATGAAGGCACCAGGCAGAGTTTCATGGGAAGGCGGGGTTTGAAGAAGGTGTTGTGGTGTGATGGGGTAGAACTCGTGAAGGAGAGGGGCACTAGAGCGTTCCCAGCACATGGAGAGGCTAGAATATGCATAAGGTGACAAGGGGACTCTGATTAGAGCACGTGGTTTATACTGAGGAGTAGAGAGAAAACCAAGCAGTTTTCATGTTGTTTATTTCTGTCTGCATTTTTTTTTTCACTTTTCAAGAAGGATTTCCATTAACTTAAGGAGGTTTTTCCGCTCCCATTGAAACAACTTTTGAAAACCTAGCAGACATTAGTATTTTGATCTCTGTTCTGTTTGGCATCTGTATCTTAGCACCACCCACTTGTATCGCACCCTGTTATCTTTAATGATCAATTATAGTCAGATATCACCAAATAATTTATTAATTCAGTAAATGTTTATTGAGAGTTTACTAACAGTCTGAATCCTGCTGCAATTTCTATTTGTTGTCTGGCGGGGAGCAGCCCTGTCAAACCCTGTACTCATTTCTCTGTGGGGTTTTAAAAGTTCTTTCTTTTATCCTCACCCTTCCTCCCTCCTCCTGCCCCCAGATTTTCTGAGGAGCATCTAACTGTTACTCTTTTTACTCAGAGAAAGTTCCTTCTTAGCTTCTTATAAAGTAAGAAAAAGCTGAGTGTGATGTTGCAAACGTACCTTCCTCAGAAATCTTTTGTTCATAAGCACAGTGACTTCTGAAAAAGGCTTTTTTGAAAACCTGATTGTTGGGTTAAATATGTTATATTGGTTTTAAGGACATTTGTATTTTGAAAAGTGTCCCCACAGGACTGTTGCCAAATAGGCTCTCTCTTGTGTTTAATTAGGTCTTCTACTCTTATTCTCTCATTTTCTTCTAGTGTTTCGCTTTTAAAAATCTCATTGTCTTGGTTGTATTTTTCAGTCAAGTCCTAATTCGGAGCAGAGTCCTCAGGGAAAATGGAAAATACATTCCCAAACAGGTACTCATTTATCTTTTATTAAAAGCTCCACGATTCACTTTGAGGGCAGTAGATATCTGAATGTTTAATAAGGGGACTCTTTGGGGAAAGCTGAAGTCTGGCAAATCCGTAATTAAGCTGTGGCCTAGTAGTGTCTGCTGTCATTGTGACCTCGCCCTTCTTAGGAAATCGTTTTTAAATGTGACTCAGCTAAAGTGTCAGGTTGGCTGCCAAGTAGGCGGCCAGCTCTGAGTGTAACAGCCTATTCCAAGGGCCTTCTGACTAAACCTCTGGGGAATAATATGACAATTTGCTATGTCACAGTTTTAAGACTTAAAAAGCTCTCTTTTCTACTAGTCTTTCTTGACACGAAAATATTACTTCAACAACCCAGAGGATGGATTTTTCAAAAAAACTAAAAGGAAGGTAGTGCCTCCTTCTCCCATGACTGGTATGTTTACTCCCTTCTGTCATCTTTAAGGAAGATTCTTAACATGAGCTGGGGGGAGGGCAGGGAGGATGTGGATTTATTTAAATGTTAAATTGTATGAGATAGTTATCTAAGGGGCCTTAGAGATCATCTAGTACAGGGATCTACACAAGTGGAGCTCTCTTTTTCAAATAAATCATCTGGGAACCCCAGTGTATAAAGTAGATTTTTAAAAAAGAACCGTTGGCTGGAGGGTGAGAAAGCTAGAGCCATTGTCCCTGTGTCTCTTCCCTTTGCTGTTCCTCAGGACCCAGGGCTCCGCAGAGCACAGTTGGAAAAGCATCCCAGCCCCAGCTCCCACCCAGTGCCTGGATGCCGTGGCTGACAGATGGCCACCCAGCTTCTGTCTGAAAGAGGAGGAGCTCTTAACCACTTCCTGAGCCCTGCCATTTCTTTGTCAGACATAATTGTTTGGCCCACCCTACAGTTTTTGCTCTAACAGATTTCTTACTTCCACTGACCCTAGTCATGTGAAAAAATGCAGCACTTTTAAAGTAAAACAAAATAATTTATTTTTCTGTGTTGGCTGTCCTCTCATTTTAATACCCATTTCTCTAGGTAAGAAACCCAGACAGAAGTTACTGCAATTGATTTTAATAAGTCTTTTAGAAAACCCACAAGAAACAAAAGACCAATTTGTGTATGAAAAGATACTTGACTTCACTAAAATCGACGGAATGCAAATTAGAACAAGATATCCTTTTTATTATTTCTTTTAAGATTTATGTATTTATTTGAGAGAGGTGTGCACACATGCAGTGGCGGGTGGAGACAGAAGCAGAGGGAGCCAGAGACAGACTCTCAAGCAGACTCCCCGCAGAGCACAGAGCCCAATGTAGGGCTTGAACACAGGACCGTGAGATCAGGACCTGAGCCAAAATCTGTCATCAGATACTTAAACAACTGAACCCCCCGGGGTACCCCTAAGATGTCCCTTTTAGACAGTTAAACTGGGAAAGCTTCACAAAGCTGCTACTGTCAAAGTCATGGGAAGTTAGGGCCTCTCATTATTATTGAAGGACAATCTGACAGTATTTGTCAATTTTAAATGTTCAAACCCCTTGACCCAGAAATTCTTCTAAGAGTTTCTCTTACAGAAACACATCAACATGCAGATTTATGTACTAGGTGGTTCTTGGCAACAGTGTTTATAAAAAAAAAAAAAAAGAAAGAAAAGAAACAATCTATAGGTCCATCCAAAAGTAATAAGTATGACCACACAGTAGAGACTTATGCACACACTGAAAATAGTGAGAGAGAGAGATATTATACCAATGTGAAAATACCATTTATAATATAGTTACTTTTTCAAAATTAAGCAGATTAGTAAGCATAATATCCCTTTATTGTGTATATATGGAAACTGTTGTGTGTATACATATACATCCATATTTATACACGTATGTATAAATACGGAAGGATATACAGCAAACAGTTAAACGTATTCAGAGAGTGGGCTCAGAAAAACTGTCCACATCCTATGTTTCCACATTATTTGAATTTTTTACAGTGAATTTGTATTACCTTAATTATCATATAAATTAAAAATTTACAGAAAGTCAGGGGGAAGTCCCTGCCAACAGTGGTAAAATGTTGTGGTCTCTTGTTTTTGTCATAGATCCCACTATGCTCACAGACATGATGAAAGGCAATGTAACAAATGTGCTACCTATGATTCTTATTGGTGGATGGATCAACATGACCTTCTCAGGCTTTGTCACAAGTAAGTTACAGACCCGGAAGACTTCAGGTTCACTTATCTATGATCCTTTCCCATGTCCCTATTCAGAGAAATCCAAGTGCTGCTGAGACACTAATACAATGGGTCCCATATTCTTTACTGGAAACTAATCACATTCTTTTTTTTTTTTTTTTTTAAGATTTTATTTATTTGAGAGAGAGAGAGCATGAGAGAGCGAGTATGAGCAGGAGGAAGGGGAGAGGGAGAGAGAGAAGCAGACTCCCCACTGAACAGGGAGCCCAACGTGGGGCTCAAGCCCAGGACCTTGAGATCATGACCTAAACTGAAGGCTGACACTTAATCGACTGAGCTACTCAGACACCCTGGAAACTAATCACATTCTTTGAAATAAAATTTATACCATGATTTTTATGGCTCTTATCCCAAATTCATCATTAGTTCATCATGTGGATGCTTTCTTTCTTTTTTTTTTTTTTTTTAAAGGTTTTATTTATTTATTTAACAGAGAGAGACAGCCAGCGAGACAGGGAACACAAGCAGGGGGAGTGGGAGAGAAAGAAGCAGGCTCCCAGCGGAAGAGCCTGACATGGGGCTCGATCCCAGAACCCCGGGATCACGCCCTGAGCCGAAGGCAGACGCTTACCGACTGAGCCACTCAGTCGTTAAGATGTGGATGCTTTCTTACAAATAGGAGCTTAAGTGAATGGCTTGCTCATTTGTATCCAAAACTAATTCTAGTTAAGTAGGATGAAGGGAAACAGGTTTCTATTTTGACTTCATTTTCTAAGTATTGGAGTGAGTTGTTTGTTTATAATTTGTTTTGAATCAATTTCATTTCTCAGTAATGTAGTTCTCTATGTGTATATATTCCACTTTGGGTTTAACAGATTCGTGCAAGTTTCTTTTCTAATTTTAGGTCATAATTCAGTTAGAGTCCCTGATTCTTAAGCAATAGAGAAGCTGGTGTTCAAGGAACTATAACAGAGTGACATTTGACTGTTATTTTTTTCAGAAATTGAGACAAATTTCCTGGTAGAAATCATTTTCAAACTGCGTATGGTCAGAGTTTCCACCTCCTCGGGGAAGGATTACATGCATTCATGCTTAAACTGTTCTAAAAACAGCGAGGAGAGATTGAACTTTCTCTCTCTTTTCTGCAGCCAAGGTCCCATTTCCACTGACTCTCCGATTTAAGCCTATGTTGCAACAGGGAATTGAACTACTCACACTAGATGCATCCTGGTAAGAACTTTCTTTCCTTTATAAAAATACAAACCAAAATCTAAAACCGATGTCCCTTAAAGAACAGGATTTCCAATTTGCATACTTCACTGGAATAGGTTTTTGGTTTTTCTCATTGAAGCTCCACTCAAAATGCCATGGGTGGATTATGACAACTTTCAGCCTACCCCAGGTGATTTCTTTACATACTCTTTGGGTGATAGAAAGTGTGAACTATGTTAATTCTAAAATAACTACCTATGTTGTTTTACTTCTGCTTTCCTAGGGTGAGTTCTGCATCCTGGTACTTCCTCAACGTCTTTGGGCTTCGGAGCATTTACTCTCTGATTCTGGGCCAAGATAATGGTAAGAAGCATGTTGGGTTTATTTTTATTTATTTTTTTTTATTTTTTATATTTTTTTTTATTTATTTATGTGACAGAGAGACAGCCCGCGAGAGAGGGAACACAGCAGGGGAGAGGGAGAGGAAGAAGCAGGCTCCCAGCGGAGGAGCCCGATGTGGGACTCGATCCCGGAACGCCGGGATCACGCCCTGAGCCGAAGGCAGACGCTTAACGACTGCGCTACCCAGGCGCCCCTCATGTTGGGTTTAATAAGCAAACACTTTGATAGACAATCATCCATGCCAGGGCCAGAAAACTCATGTAGGCTGTTTTATTTGTTAGCATAGTTAAAACAGTGCTTCACTCCTTAAACTTCTTAAGTTTCTGAGGTATTCTGCAAGAGTCTTAACAATTCGAGGGTCGGGGTGCCTGACTGGCTCCATCGGTGGAGCGTGCAACTCTTGATCTCAGGGTTATAAGTTCAAGCCCCACGCTGGCTATAGAGATTACTTAACATCTTTAAAGAAAAAAACATTCCAGAGTCAACTGATGATCTGAATTCTCCCTGGAAATTGCGGGGACAATATTTAGTTCCCCGAAGTCTGAAAGCCTCATGTGAGGAATCCAGTACCAGTAACGTGAGCCTGCAAACTGAAGCTGAAACAAGGCCTGGTTTGACCAGTTAGTTCTTTGACTAGAGTTCTGGCCAGGACCAATCCCAGCTCTCTTATTTAATGGCTGGGACCGCGGGCAAGTGACTTAACCACTCTAATCCTGTGCTCATTCGTAAAATAGAGACCTTAATAATTAACTTCAGAGTTTGTTGTGAGGAGTAAAGGAGGTAGAGTGTGTAAAGCACTTAGTAAAGTACCGGCATAAAGCAGTTGCTCATAATGGTGGCTGTAGTTATCGTTGACATCTGAAAGAAAGTTTAGCACTTCCTCCAGTTACCTTCTGTTATCCTCATGCCCATTTTTCAGGAGAGGTAGAGTGACTTTCCCTAGGTCACACAGCCAGTATGTGGGAGGGCCAGTCAGTGAATCTGTCGTGCGGTTCTCTCCTCCATTCCTGAGCATCGGTCAGTGTTGTGTGAGGAACGTTCTTCCCGGAGGGCGCTGGGTGCCTGCTGAGCCCTGGCACTCATGTAGGTGTGTCTTACACTGCAGCCGCTGACCAGTCACGGATGATGCAGGAGCAGATGACTGGAGCAGCCATGGCCATGCCCGCAGACACCAACAAAGCTTTCAAGGTACGCTCCCACCTCGTCCTAGCTTCACTAACGCTCCGAAAGGCATTAGCAGACAGTTACTTTAAAGACGGGTTTCCCTGAAGTGAGTGTAGTATATGGTTCCATCATTTAAATTTAGCAAAAATGAATTTTTGTTTACATATGTCTTTTTTTTTTTTTTTTTTAAGATTTTATTTATTTATTTGACAGAGAGAGACAGCCAGAGAGAGAGGGAACACAGGCAGGGGGAGTGCGAGAGGAAGAAGCAGGCTCCCAGCAGAGGAGCCTGATGTGGGGCTCAATCCCAGGACTCCGGGATCACGCCCTGAGCCGAAGGCAGACGCTTAATGACTGCGCCACCCAGGCGCCCCTGTTTACATATTTCTTATTCCTGAGCCAGAGTCAGCTGTTAAATAAATTGGAGATTCTTGGTAGTTTTATTCGTTTTTAAATGCTCACTCAAATTTAATCCACACTGTAAATGAAGCTGTAAAAAGAGTCCATTCAGAGATACCAGGTAAACATTTAGACTGGTTTTTTTTTGTTTGTTTGTTTTTAAGATTTTATTTTTATTTATTTGAAGAGATAGAGACAGCCAGCGAGAGAGGGAACACAAGCAGGGGGAGTGGGAGAGGAAGAAGCAGGCTCCCAGCAGAGGAGCCTGATGTGGGGCTCGATCCCAGAATGCCGGGATCACGCCCTGAGCCGAAGGCAGACGCTTAACGACTGCGCCACCCAGGTGCCCCTAGACTGTTTTGAACTATTATGGACCCTGTGGATATCAGATATAAATTTCATTTAAAAAAAACATCAATACTTACCTTTTCATGAAGTGATTCTGCAATATGTAAAGTCCAGTATAGTTTTTGTATAGCAAAATCTCACTAATTTTTCATGATGAAAACTAGAAATAGAAGGGAATTTGCTCGTCTTGATGAAAGGCATCAATGAAAAACCCACAGCTAACATCATACTCAGTGGTGAAACACTAACAGCTTTTCCCCTAAGATTAGGTATAAGACAAGAATGTCCATTCTTGCCACTTCTGTTGAACATTGTGCTGGATGATTAGCCAGGGCTGTTAGGCAAAAAGAAATAAGAGGCATTTACGTTAGAAAGGAAGAAGGAAATGATCTCTGTTTGCAGATGACATGGTCTTGTATATAGAATATTATAAGCAACCCACAAGGAAAACTGTCAGAGCTAACAAACAAGTCCAGCAAGGTGTTAGAAGATGCAGGGTAAAGATGCAAAAATCAGTTCCATTTCTACACACTGGTAATCAAGAATCTGAAAATGAAATTAAGAAAAAACTTCCATTTAAATAGTATCAAAAAGAATAAAATACTTAGGAATAAATTTAACAAGAGAAAGACAAGACTTGTACACTGAAATGACAAAGCATTGCTGAAAGAAATTAAGGTAAGACCTGAATGAATGGAAAGACATCCGTGTTCATGCATTGTCAAGATGGCAGTACTCCCAAAATTGATCAACAGATTCAATACAGTCCCTCTCAAAATTCCACGTACCTTTCTTACATAAATTGACAGGCTGATTCTGACGGTCATATGGAAATGCAAGAGAACCAGAATAGCCCAATTAGAGTTTAATATGAATAAAGTTGGAAGACTCACACTTCCCGATTTTAAAAGCTACTTCAGAGCTACAGTAATCAAGACTGTGTGGTACTGGCATAAGGATAGAGCTATAGATCAATGGAGTGGAATCGAGAAGGTCAGAAAGAAACCCATACATTTAAGATCAATTGACTTTTGACAGAGGTGCCAAGTTCAGTGGGGGAAAGAATAGTCTTACTGCTGACTGGGTACCGAGTTTCTGTTTCCGGGGATGAAAAATTTTGGAAATACATAATCTTGATGGTTGCACAACATTTGAATGTAATTAATGCCATTGAATTGTATACTTACAAAAGTTAAAAGTAGCAAATTTTATGTTATATATATTTTACCACAATAAAAGAAAAAACTTTAAATGGTGTAAGAGCTAAAACTATAAAACCCTTAGAAGAAAACATAGGTGTAAAATGTTTGACACTGGATTAGGCAGTGACTTCTTAGACATGACATTAAAAGTACAAGTGACAAAGGAAAAATGGATAAATGGAACTTTGTAAAAATGAAAACTCGTACTTCAAAGGACACGATCAAGAAAACGAAAAGACAGTATTAGAGAACATGTTTGCAAATCATATCTCTAATAAGGGTCTAGTATTCAGAATAAAGAACTCCCAGAACTCAGCCATAGTAAGACATCCCAGTTAAAAATGGGAAAAAGTTTTGGATAAACATTTCTCCACAGAAGATAGACAAATACCCGGTAAGCTCATGAAAGCATGCTCAACAGTTGGCCATTGGAGAAATGCAAATCAAAACCATAGTGACTCACTCAGTGACTATAATGAAAAAGGTGGACACTAACAGGTGTTGACAAGGATGTGGAGAAATTGGAATCATCCTACTTGCTGCTAATGGTGCAGCCACTTTGGAAAGCAGTTTTTAGCCTGTCCTCAAAAAGTTAAACATTTTACCGTATGAACAGCAGTTCCACGCTTAGGTAAATAGTGAAGGGATTGAAAACCTATGTCCGTACAAAAACTGACACAAGAATGTTCGAGGGCGCCTGGGCGGCTCAGTCAGTTAAGCGTCTGCCTTCGGCTCAGGGCATGATCCCAGGGTCCTGGGATCGAGCCCCATATGAGGCTCCCTGCTCTGCTGGGAGCCTGCTTCTCCCTCACCCTCTGCCTGCCACTCCCCCTGCTTGTGCACACGTTCGCGCGCTCTCTGTGTTAAATAAATAAATAAAATTAAAAAAAAAAAAAGAAAAGAATGTTCAGAGCACTATTCATAACAGTCCAAGACTAGAAACAATCCCAATGTCCATCATTTTATGAACAGATGAACAAAACGGAACATTTTGGAACGTACGTACAGTATATGGAAAATGAAAGTGTTCAGTGGACTATTCAGCAGAAAGGAATGATGTACCGATACATGCTGCAACAGGGAGGAACCTCAAAAACATCCTAAGTGAAAGAAACCAGGAAGAAAAAGCCACATATTATATCCAGAACAGATGACTCCAAAGATACAGAAAGTAAAGTAGTAGTTGCCAGAGGTTGGGGGAGGGGTTTAATGGGGAGCATCTGCTATTGGAAATAGAGTTTCTTCTTGTGGTGATGAAAGTGTTCTGGAATTAGGTCATGGTGATGGTTGCATTTCTTTGTGAACATACTAAAACCCACTAAATTGTACATATTCCAAGGGTGAAGTTTATGGCATATGAATTGTATTTTTAAAAAAATAATGGAGGGGCGCCTGAGTGGCTCAGTTGGTTGAGTGTCTGCCTTTGGCTCAGGTCATGATCCCAGGGTCCTGAGATCGAGCCCAGCATCGGGCTCCTTGCTCAGTGGGGAGTCTGATTCTCACCCTTCCTCTTCCTCTGCCCCTCTCCCCCTGCTCCTGTTCTCTCTCTCTCTGTCTCAAGTAAATAAAATCTTTAAAAAAAAAAAAGATGAATGGATAAAGAAGATGTGTGTGTGTTCACACACAATGGAATATTACTCAGCCATCAAAAAATGAAATCTTGCCATTTGCAACGACGTGGATGGAGCTAGAATGTATTATGCTAAGCAAAGTCAGCCAGTCAGAGAAAGACAAATACCATATGATTTCACTCATGTGAAGTTTAAGAAACAAGAGAGATGAACATATGGGAGGGAAAAGAGAGAGGGAAACAAAGCATGAGAGACTCTTAATGATAGAGAACAAACTGAGAGTTGATGGAGGGAGGTGAGTGGGGGATGGGCTAGATGGGGGATGGGCTTTAAGGAGGGCACGTGTTGTGATGCGTACTGGGTGTTGTATGTAAGTGATGAATCACTGAATTCTACTCCCGAAACCAATATTGCACTGGATGTTAACTAACTAGAATTTAAATAAAAATAAAAAAAACAGCCATGAGCTAACATTTGTATTGCATATTATATTTCCTAAAGCATTTTTTTAAACCTGCTAACTAAAGGCAAAAGTAGTCAGTGTTAATAGACTGTTTAAAATGTAATTAGTTACTAGCTTTAGTCACCTCAGACAAATTATTTTACCCTTTTTAGCCTTATTCTCTTTGCCTACAACTTGAGCATGGGGGTGCACAGGGCAGGTGGCGGCACCTACCTCGTATGATTAGATAAGTTTATACGTGTAAATAGCTTAATCCAGCTGCTGGCCAGAATCGATGCTCCCACATCAGCGCCGCTCTGAGTAACAGCCCTCCTCTCCCTTCCCTGGTGTCCTCTTCCTTTGCAGACAGAATGGGAAGCTTTGGAGCTGACGGACCACCAGTGGGCACTAGATGATGTCGAAGAGGAGCTCATGGCCAAAGACCTCCACTTCGAAGGCATGTTCAAGAAGGAATTACAGACCTCTATTTTTTGAAGACCGACGCAGGGATTTGCTGTGTCAGGAACTCAGAGTAGCGGTTTCCTTTGTAACTTTGGTTTGAGCTGGAAGCCCCTCAGAATAAAAAGAAGGATGCATGAGCTGGCAGGTGTTCAGCAAGAATTGTTCTTATCTGAGCCAGGTTCCCCTGTATGTCTGAAGCTAGAAGAGATTTGAGGAGTCTGTGCTAGATGACTTACCAGAACAGCTATTTTTAAAATGTTTCACATTTTCCTTCTGGTGACTCTGATAATGAAAGTCAAAGAAAGGGGGAATACTCAAGCTAATAATAATAATACATAAAACTTAGCAAAAATTCAGTCTTTGGAAAAACCATTGTCAATTATTACCTAATTATTAAGTGCAGTCAGCCTGACTTCTAACCACAGTGAACACCTGTTTTCTTGGGATCCAAACACCCTGTGTTTTACTTTTAATTTTTTGTTAGTATTTGTACAACTTTCTTTACACGAATAATACATTTTCATTACTGATAATTTAGGAGCTGTGGATGAGCAAAGTGAAAGCTCCCTGTGTTGTTCGTTTTGAGCCCACAGAGTGACATAAAGAGCAAATGGGTCAAAACCTGATGCAAATAAGCTCTTTTCAGAGTGAAAACCCAGGGCTAGGACAGACTTAGCCAGCCTTCTATCTCAACACTGAGACACTGCCGGATTCTCAAGTGCCTTTGGGATCATCAAAGATAGGATACATAATCTGAGGTCTTGAGCTGGAGTTCAGAATGTATCAAATCCATTGACAGATCAACAGTGCTATAGCGAATATGGCTACTCAGTTGAATGAAAGACCTCATTTCCCAATTATTCTGGATAAGAGAGTTTGCATGTCGCTGTAAGAAGGGAGAAAGGGCGATTGCTGGCAGACACATAGTTAAGGTTGGCCCGGGAATCATTCTGTCTGGATTAACTGTCCCAGGGAAGTGGCAGGGTGCCATTTCTGTACCAAGAGGTGAATGTAATTTGCATGTTGAACGCTGTAATCAAGAACAAACAACTCTTGACTCTACCGATTAAAACATCCTGTTTTCTCTGCTTATAAAACATTGCCTCTGGGTCACTAACAGCTTTCGGCCAGTTATGAGTGTCTTGTGGATCAGTGCTGAAGAGTCAAAGATGAAAAAGATGTAGGGCACCTGGGTGGCTCAGTCAGTTACGCGTCTGCCTTTGGCTCAGGTCATGGTCCCAGGGTCCTGGGATGAAGCCCCACATCAGACTCCCTGCTCATCAGGAAGTCTGCTTTTCCCTCTCCCTCTCCCCCTTCCCCGTCTTATGAGTGCACACACTCTATCTCTCTCTCATAAATAAAATCTTAAAAGAAAAATGTGACCCTTGCCCTCAAGGAACGCATTAGAGAGACACATAAGAAACGGGTGGTTCTGAAACCTTTTTTGGGTCACAGAACCTCTTTGGGAATCCAGTGGAAGCTCTGACCCTCCCCTCCAGAGTGATGCCCGTGGGCATAGACACACAGAGTTCCCAGGTAACACGGGGCTGTTGATGGATCTCCAAAGCCTAGTCACAGGGACCTATAGACCACACTAAGAAAGCCTGACCTTTAAAGATATTTAAAATAGCTGCTTAAAATATTAAAGGAGCAAGGGTTCACAGGGGTGCTAACCTTTGACCTGGGTCTCGAAAGAGTTGTACAGTGTAGAAGGGCATTCCAGGCAGACAGAACTGGCAAAGACCCACAGATTTAAATGTCCACAATTTGCTGGACCCTAAGTGGGGAGTGGTATGGTATATACCAAAAAGTATAGGTTGGACTGGAATGCAAGCAGTAATTGATGACTGAGTGATATCACCCGTGTTCCCAGGAGGCATCTCAGAGCATTTCATTTTGCCTCTTCACCCACACAAAGTTTGTCCTTTTCCCTGCAGCAAAGTTGGGTGGATAAAACGTGAGGTCTTTCTCAGCCATCATGTTGATGGTAAATGCACATGTCTTTGGCAGCAGCCAATCAAAGGGAAAATCCAGGGGCGCCTGGGTGGCACAGCAGTTAAGCGTCTGCCTTCGGCTCAGGGCGTGATCCCGGCGTTATGGGATCGAGCCCCACATCAGGCTCCTCCGCTGGGAGCCTGCTTCTTCCTCTCCCACTCCCCCTGCTTGTGTTCCCTCTCTCGCTGGCTGTCTCTCTCTCTGTCGAATAAATAAATGAAATCTTTAAAAAAAAAAAAAAAAAAAGGGAAAACCCAAGTCTGTTTTATCAGGCTTTTCCCAGAATCAGCGCACAAGTTCAGCATGCAGTGCTTATCGTGTGTGTTTCCTGGAGTTCAACTTGGGCCAGGCTACTGAATGAGCATCTTACCTTTTCCATCAACCTGGGCTTACACTCAAAATCACTTAAGACAATCTGAAATGTCCATTTACTGATCGTGGTGGGGAAGGTACCATGCATGGAAGTCTAAATATTGACAGATGTACAACACATCTCTGAAAAATAATGATGATTTAGATTTGAGAATAGGTAAACCTGCACTTAGGGGCAAAGTCTGTGTGGTTCTTTTATTTGGTTGAAAGGACCAAATATGGTGGGCAGGTGTATAATTGAACCACATGGAGGATTACGAACTATAAGAAATATTGCAGTTGCAAATGACAGAAACTGAACTCAACTTGGCTTAAGCAATATTTTTAAAAGGAATGTAAATGGCTGAATAACCAAAATGGTCAGTTGGCTTCAAGTTTAGCTGGATCCAGTTCCTCTAGTGATGTCATCAGGACTCAGTTGCTGTTTCTCAACTCTTTTCCTTTTTTAAAAGATTTATCCATTTTAGAGAGAGCTCGTGAGTGAGCAGGGGGAGGGGCAAAGGGAGAGGGAGACTGCAGACTCCCTGCTCAGTGCAGAGCCTGATGCAGGACTTCATCCCAGGACCCCGAAATCATGACCTGAGCCGAAATCAAGAGTCGGCTACCTGACCGACTGAGCCACCCAGGTGCCCCTCCACTCTCCTACTCTCAGGCAGTCTATGAAGACCCTGGCTCAGTGAAAAGAAAACACTCCTTTCTGAAACTTTCCAGTAAGTCAGGTAATAGACCTGATTTGGGTCACGTGCAAATACTATGACGTGTTTAGCCCCACCTAAACTGTAAGGACCGAAGGTGGGATGGAGGCAGATCCTTAGAGGAAAACTGGGGTTTTGCTGCCAGAAGAAAGTGGCAGGGGTACCAGGCAAGAAAAAACAATAATTTTTACACTTTAATCACCCAAACTGTCTGGAACGTTACCAAAAGGAGGTATTGCCCCTGTCCTAGTACGCAATAAAGTCTGCAAACATGTACTGGATTTCTACAATATGCTTGGTGTCGCATTAGATATTTTCAGATCTTTCTATTCACTCCTTTACTGACCATCTGCCAGATAACTGCATTCCCAGGCCTTAAGAGCTCAGACTGCTGTGTCACGTGCCATGACAGGGCGACCCGGGGAGCCTGTGGGAATGTCCTGCAGGTCATCCGACCAGGCTGGGTGGTCAGGAAAGGCTTCGCAGTGGAAGTACCATCTCAGGATATGAAGGATCACAAGGAAATATATACAGAACCAAGGAAACATATAAGGAACGACTATCCCAGGCAGAGGAGACTGTGTGCAAGGGCCCAAAAGCAAAGGTGATGGCATTTTCACAAAACCAGAACAAGGCCCACGTGGCCCTGAAGGGTAGAGAATAAAAAGATGTGACGAGCATTGGGTTAGACATTTTAAATGGGTGAATGGTCTGGTATATGAACTAGATTTCAATACAATTGCTTAAAAAAAACATGAGATGAGGCAGCATCAGGTCCAGATGGCAGCTTGTAAGTCATCCCTCAGAAGTGAACTTGATCCTGGCGTGGCAGCAGGGAGCCTTTGGGAGGGACTGGTGTGAAGGGATTTGCTGCTGGTCGGCAAGGAATGGAGAGGGTAAAATGGGGTGCAGCAGGGTGAGAGTGGGGTGGGACCGCGGCCATTTACATGCTTGGCTCCTGCTTTCTTGCACTAACTCAGGGCTGTGTGTAGCTTTGCTTAGACGCTTGCTTTCTCTGGGCCTCAGTCTCCCCAGCTGTCAAAAGGAATCATAATGGTGTAGCCCTTTGGGATAACAGTCTGGCAGTTCCTCAAAAGCTTAAACATAAGGTTTCCTTATGACTCAGGAATTCCACTCCTAAATAGATCTACGTCCAAGAGAAATGAGAACACACATCCACATGAAAACTCATACTGGGGGCCCTGGGTGGCTCAGTCAGTTAAGCGTCTGCCTTCAACTCAGGTCATGATCCCAGAGTCCTGGGATCGAGCCCCGCATCGGGCTCCCTGCTTGGTGGGGAGCCTGCTTCTTCCTCTCCCTCTGCCTGCCGCTCCCCCTGCTTGTGTTTGCTTTCTTTCTGTCAAATAAATAAATAAAATCTTAAAAAAAAAAAAAAGAAAACTCACATGAAGTTCATAGGAGCATTATTCTTAATAGCCACAAAGTGGAAATGACCCAAATGTCCAAAATAAATAGTTCGATCAATCGATAAATATAATAGGGTACGAACACACAGCGGAATGTTATACAGCAATAAAGAAGAATGACGTACAAATACAGCCTACAACAGGGATGACCCTTGAAATACATGAAACGAAGGAAGCCAGTCACACAAAAAAACACATTTATGATCCTGTGTTCTATGAAATGTCCAGAATAGGCAAACCCACAGAGATAGAACATAGATTAGTGGTTGCCAGGGCCTGGGGGGAGGGAATGGGGAGTGACTGCTAATTGATAGAGGTTTCTTTTTGCCGGATGAAAATGTTCTAAAATTGGAAGTGGTGATAGTTGCACAACTTTGTAAATATACTAAAAACCACTAAAAGAGTACACTTTAAATAGGTAAATTTTGGGTATGTGAATTATATCCCATTAAAGCTGTTAAGGCGGGCAGGGATCGTAAGCCCTTGGCAGCAGACATCAAGGTCTCTCATGATCACGGCTATGAGAGGCTCTTGTAGGCTATCGTGACTGCAGAGGGAGTCTGGCTGCAGAGGGCAGAGGTCAACCAGCATGTTCCTGAGCCTCCTACGTGCTTTCACCCCCAGCCCTGCTACCCCTCCTGCTGCTCCTGCTCTCACCCTGGCCCCACCCACCCACTTTCCTTCCAGGACTCTCAGCTCTGCCTCCCTGGAAAGGGCCTGGGAAGACGAGCACGGTTCAGAAGCTGGGTTCTGTATTCATGCTTCTCCAAGACAGGCTAGTACCCAATAAGTAAAAATATTTCATTTTTGTAATCAGCTCACAAAATGCACATCCAGCCCTGTGCTACCTTTTCCTTTCTCCCATTTCTTTGTGAATTTCTTTTTCATTTTTAATTTTTTATTATGGAAAATTCCAAATATATCCAAGAGTAGAAAGAATAATATAATGATATACCCACCACACTGCTTTAATAATTATCAGTATTTTGCCAATCTTTCTGTGTCTCTCCCAAACCCACTTTTTTTTTTTTTTTTGGAATGTTTTAAAAGTAAATCCCAGATACACTATTATTCACACAGAAATATTTTAGTAAGTTGGGGCGCCTGGGTGGCTCAGTCTGTTAAGCGTCCAACTCTTGATTTTGGCTCAGATCATGATCTCAGGGTTGTGAGACTGAGCCCCACACCCAGCTTTGTGCTTAGCAGGGAGTCTGCCCCTCTGCCTCTCCCTCTGCCCCTCCCCCACTCGAACCTATGCCTCTCTATAAAAGAATATTCAAAAATATTTTAGTAAGTATGTTTGACAGATAAGGAATTTTTAAAACATAACCCACAATGCCACCATCTTACCTAATTAGACATTCTTTAGTATGTTCTAAGGCCCAATCATGTTCAAATCTCTGGTTACCTCGGGGCGCCTGGGTGGCGCAGTTGTTAAGCGTCTGCCTTCGGCTCAGGGCGTGATCCCGGTGCTCTGGGATGGGTGCTCTGGGGTCGGTGCTCTGGGATCCTCAGGGCGTGATCCCGGTGCTCTGGGATGGGTGCTCTGGGATGGGTGCTCTGGGATCGAGCCCCACATCAGGCTCCTCCATTAGGAGCTTGCTTCTTCCTCTCCCACTCCCCTGCTTGTGTTCCCTCTCTCGCTGGCTGGCTGTCTCTGTTAAATAAATAAATAAAATCTTTAAAAAAAAACAATTTCTGGTTACCTTAAAATGTCTCTGTCTGGTTGGATTGTTTGAATGACGATCCCCAAAAGGCCCCCACACGACATTCGATTAGTGTCTCTTAAGTCTCTTTTAAACAGGTCCCCCCCCACCACCCATTTTTCAAGCCACTTATTCTCTGTAGAATTCTGTGAGTCTTTTTTGAAAGTATTCTTATCTTGATGGGAAATCAAATCTTTAGATTGTTTTTCATTTCAAGAAAAGATTAAGGAGACTGAATTGTGACAGATGCACCGAAAATTAAACAAATAAAAAACCAAGGATCACCCCAGGAGAAAACAGAACGTCTAGCAAAAGAATTGTAATCGCAGTACACCTCTTGAGTCAGCCTGACTCATTGTTTCACGGTTCCAGTGTTGTAAATGCAGAATTGGTATCAACAAAAGCAGCGCAGAAAAACGTGGAAATGTGGAAAGCGAAACCTTCATATTCCTAGATGGTGATCAATAGGTAAAAATCTAAAACTGAAAGAAAAATTAACATGAGCAGTACAAGTCTGGCACTTAGATAATAGATCTAGAAATCATCAGAAATACCAGAAAGAGTTGAAAGGAATTGGAAGTGAGAGGGACTGGAATAGGGAACAGTTGGTTTTAAAGTATGTACCAGATTATCAGATTTATTAACACAAAAGTATCTTTTTAAAAGGCTCATTTAGGGGCGTCTGGGTGGCTCAGTAATTAAGCGTCTGCCTTCGGCTGAGGGCGTGATCCCGGCATTCTGGGATCGAGCCCCATATCAGGCTCCTCTGTGGGGAGCCTGCTTCTCCCTCTCCCACTCCCCCTGCTTGTGTTCCCTCTCTCGCTGACTGTCTCTCTCTCTGTCAAATAAATAAATAAATAAAATTCTTTAAAAAATAAAAATTAGAAAAAAATAAAAGGCTCATTTAACCGATAGCCATGGAGGCTAACATCTGAGAAAGAATGAGTTAAAAGTCCAGGAACCCTTGAGGCTTAATTTGGCAAGTTTAGTGAAAGAGTGTAACTCTCCACTCACCCCACCCTGGAACGGGACAGCAGGCACAGAACAGAGAAGGCTCGCCAGGCTGCACCCTCTCCCACCTGTTCTGCCTTTTGTTTCTTTGCTCGTGCCTGTCAGGGACCAGCCAGAAAGAAAATGCCAGCCAGCTGTCCTGGGCATTGTCTAAGCAGGATGCCTCGTCCTTGCCAGCCACAGCACCTTTGCCATTTCCTTCTCTCTCCCCTTCCTTGGGACCTCCCAAGGTACTTTCAGGTGGGAGCTCTCAACACCTCCCAAACCCTGTGGAAGTCCCTTCAAAAGCGAATCCAATTCGGAGGCCTATTTTCATAGACTCAGACCCCTAACACAGCAGGGCCACCTGGAAGGCCTAAGATGTTCATCTCCCCGTCTCCCTTCTCTGAGGTACTTCCTCAGGGGCGGATGGAGCCATCAATATTAAGAGTGCTGGTTTTAAAGTCAGTTTAAGGCTTGGCCTCTTATGTGCTGTGTGACCTTAAGGAAATTACTTAAGCTCTCTGAGCCTCCGTTTGCCAGCTATAAAATGGAGAGCATAACGATACATAGGTTGTTGTGAGGACTTAAAAAGAGTAATGGACGTAATAAGGTGTATAGCATAGCCCCTGACCAACTAAGTGCTTCATAGATGGAGCTATTGACCATCTCCCATAGACTTACATCATCCCCCCCACATCACTGAGCTCCCAGAGTCTCCAGGATGATGCCGGCAGCTCCTTTTGGAGCCAGGATCCTCCCCACCTGTACCTGGCACTCCATTTTCCCCACTTATATTCACCTCCACCCCCAGCCAGTCTCCTCTTTCCAGAGGATCTGCTTTCATCTTGGCCTCTGGCCAAAGGGATCATAATCTCTCTTGACTTTGTTTGGAATCTCAAAACCCCTACCAATCCGTGGTTTGGAAGTGCAATGGGATTGGGGCTCCTGCCTCTAAAGAGAGCAAGCAGGGAGCAGCTGGATGGAGCGTCCTCCATGGACTGGGGGGTTGGGCACTGTCAGACCAGTAAGACTTTGCAGGGATGAATGGGTAGTACTCCTTGGGGGAAACTGAGGAAGGGAACCAGGCCAGCTCTGAGCCTGCTAAGGGAATCTCAACATCTCCAAAGAAGTCTCACCAGAGAGTTCACAGGTGGCAATGAGAGGAGGGATTGGGACTCCTCAGCTTCTGTAGTGGGCCCCTAGAGCTACCCTCCCTACAGAACTGCCCATGAGGCAGAAAACATCAGTTCCTCGAAGGAAATTAGGATGCCGCCAGGAAGAGAAATGGATCTTGGACAATGCTAAAAAAAAAAATGTCAGTTATCTATTATATGTAGAAGCAGGGTCCAGATGACTTCCCCAAAGATCAGAACAACCGGCTAGATCTAACAAGAGAAAAAAACAAGACACAAATGTCAAGCCCTACGCTGAGGGTCAAGAAACCAACTGCACACAAAGAGGTGGGGAAGACTTAATAGATCAATATTGGGCAACAGAGGGATGTGGCTGCCAGAATCATTAATTCAGTGTGAGGCCGTATTAATGGAGGAGAATCTAGGAAGGGGAGGTGAAAGTCCAGCTTTGTTTCCAACTGGGTTCAGTGATCAGAGACAGGAATGATCTCACAACCCTGAGATCATGACCCAAGTCAAAACCAAGAGTCAGACACCTAACTGAATGAGCCACCCAGGTCCCCCTCCAAGAGTTACACTTGAAGGGGGACATCGTTGACTGGGTAAGAAGCCAACAGAGGAGAGTTGTCACAATGGTGAGAGCCCAGAATCCTGTCCTTTGAGGAAAGGTTGAAAGAATCGGGAGGGTTTGGCCTGGAGGGAGAAGATTCTAGAGAAATGAGAGGTGCCTTTACGATTCTGAAGGGGTTCCCACAAAGAAAACAGTAGAGCTGGTCAGATGATAAGGTGAACTGGGAAAAGCCCAATCCTTCTCCTAGAGTCGGAAAAGCTGGATTCAGGCTCTGAACACATTTCAAGCTGCGGCATGTCAGACACAGCTGAGTGTTGCTCTTCTGTGAGACCCAGAGGTAGGCAAGTACCGGGAGGGACATCTTAGCTCAGCCCTAGGAAGAATTTTCTTTCTTTTTTTTTTTTTTAATGATATTTATCTTTCCTGTCTCTGATCACAAAAGAAATATATAGTTGTGTAGAATATTGGTAAGCAGAAAAGCAAAATTAGATAAAAATCACATCAACCACCATTTACCTTCTAATAATTAGGAATAGGATAGGATAGGTAGGTAGGTAGGTAGGTAGATATTAACAAAAATGGGGTCATACAAATAATTATCCGAGAGAATTTATAGAATCACCATGTAAAGATGTATGTATTGGTGTATAAGGATGTCGATTGCAGTATTGTTTCTAGTAGAAAACAACAGTTGTCAGCCAGCTATGCCGCCTTCAGTAGGGGCATCTGGGCACATGAGTAAGTGCCAGCGCTTCCACACCGCGCAGCACTGTACAGCCCGCTGGAGGAAAAGGGTGGACCTAATATGTATGTATTGTCTTCAGAATGTTTCCAACATATATTGCTTAAGGCAAAAAAAAAAGTTATAGGATAATATGCATAGTATGGTCCCATTTTTGTGAAAAGAAAGATAAGCACATATGTTTTTTATAAGCACACATGTTTTTAGGTAAAAGAAACAATATGATGCTAACAGTGGGCACATCTGGGGAAGCCAACTTGAAGAAGCCAAGAGTAAGACAGTGAGGGTGTTCTTTGAACATTTTTGTGTTACTTAACTCGGGAGAATCAGCATACATTATTTTTGTATCGAACGACCAAAATTTAAATAAATAAATAAACAAAAATCTACCCTGGAAATTTCTCCACGGCATTAAAGATTTTACATCACGTTTAACGACCACATCTATTCCTTGTGTAGATTTCTCTTAATGTTATTGAACCCAGTGCTGGACATTTAGTCCATCAGGAGCTGTCCAAAGAGGGACCAGGGACATCTGAGTGTCTATCAGAGCTGAAAATGTGCAGGCTCATAGATCTAACCATACCTTAGGTAGGAAATTATCTGACAGATACACTAGTGCTTGTGCACAAAGAAGTCTCTACAAGAATGCTCCCTACCTTATTATTCCTGCGAGCAAGAGGCTAGAAACAACCTACATGTCCAACCTCAGGACTGGATCAATACAAAATTACAGGCTGACTATATGCTTGAGTTCTCAACAGCGGATACAAGAAATAAGATGGATCTGTAGAAATTTACATGGAAAATGTGCCAGGATATATTTCACAGTGAAGAGAAAAAAGGCAGGTTACAGAACAGTATGTACAGTATGATCTCATTTCTATTTAAAACGTATATGTGACTGTGCATTGAGAAAGATCTGAAGCTACATCTGAACCTAATAAAAATAATTTTTTTTAAAAAAAGGAAAAAGATCTGAAGGATAAACAGCAACTGTTGGTAGGATTTACCTATAGGTTTGTATGTATCCCTATAAGAATACAGGTATATAGGTATAAAGGAAGTGAGCTCCACGTCCCATGGGGAGTGCAAACCAGGATTGGTTGTCCCTTATTCAGGGATGCTGCGGAAGGAATTTCCAAATCCCTCGGAGGTACCTCGGTTCCCCTCTGAGCCCTGAGAATCTCTGAGAGAGGGGAGGTCAGGACTGGGAGAAGAATCCACCCCTAAGGGGAAAGGGTTAAGTGGGGATGGTGTTCCTGTGGGCGGGCTGCGCGATCGGCAGCGCCGGGCTCTGTTAGCTGCGTCTGAGCATCTCGGAGGATGCAGCGCGGCGAGCGGCTGCAGGGACGCGCGCAAGGTGAACGCGGGGGCTGCCGGCGCGGCGCCCAGGTGAGGAGCTGGCCCAGGGAGGGGGCGATGGCGGGGCCCAGGCAGGGAGCGTGGCCTGCAGCCCCCTTTCTGGGCACGAGCGGCAGGGCCTGCACCAGCGCCCATCCCCACCCGGGACACTGCGGGAAGGCGCGGAGCCAGGGGAGAGGAGCCAGAGGAGGAGAGGTAACCCGAGATGGACCAGCTCCCGAGGCTGCCCTGCGGCAGCCCTCGCCCTGCCCCCAGGCCGGCCCCTCCCCAGTCCCTAGGGAGGGAGATACCCCCTATCCCTCACCCCAGCCCCCCCCCCAAAATCTCTCCTGTAGCGGGAACCTAGGACTGGGCAGCCCCCTCCTTGTCCACAGATGCCTACATCTTGTTTGAATTGAGGGTGGTGAGCAGATGGCATAGGCTTCTCATAGAAGGCCTAACTCAACTGTCTCCTGGGAAAAGCTTTTGGACCCCCTGTTCAAAATGAGCCACTGCGGGTTTCACAACCCCTCGTGTGGTCATTGGCTGGCTGTGTGACCTTGGGCGATTTGCTAAACCTCTCTGAACCTCGCTTTCTTCCCCTATGAAATGGTTATACCCACGCCTGCTTGCGTTAGGAGGGTTGGATGAGATGGAGGGCAGGCAGCTAATCTTAGCGCAGGAGCCTAACTGGGTAAGTGCTCAGCACAGGAGCACTATTATTAACCAGGACATGTTAGTGGCCGTTCAGTCCTTCCTCCTCAGCTGGCCCCAACTCCCTACACCAACTGAGGCCTCTCTGTGGGTCCCCAGCACGAAGTTTGGGCTAGGAGCAGGGCCTGGGGCTCAGTGAATGTTTGAGAAATGAACAAACAGGACTTTAAGGCAGAATCTAAACTCAGTCTAGGGAATGGGTTTAAGGGATCTTTGAACCCCCTGAAATTGTCCGCAACCTTTGATGAACCTGGGCATTCTCCTGGAGAGAGCACCTGGAGTTTTCGGTGGCTTCTCAAGGTGTATGTGAGCCACCAAGGATGCAGAACCAGGGAAGCTCTGGGCACACCTGCTTCCCAGAGAGGAAAGGAGCAGGGCCTCTGCCCCTAAACACACCCAGGTCTCTCCTCTCTCACGGTTGCTGTGCCCCTGCCCCCGTCTCCTGGCCATGGGGTCCCTTCCTGCCTCCCTGGCTTAACTAGGGACTCTCAGGAAGAGGAACTTCAGGGCATATCTACCTGGGGCCAGGCATATGCAGGGGGCTGGAGACAAGAAATAAAGATGCAGATGCAGCCCTTGAGAAGGCGCAGGCCAGTGGAGGAGACAGGAGATTACATTATGCTACCAGGACGATGAAAGAGTACAGGGGGTGTCAGGGAAAGAAATGTCAAGAGCCACCACCATATCTTACAGATTTCTGGACTGGCCTCTCTCCCCCTTTTGAAGATTTTATTTATTTATTCATTTTATTTGAGAGAAAGCACGCGAGTAGGAGTGGGCAGAGGGAGAGGGAAAGAATCTCAAGCAGACTCTGTGCTAAGCACGGATCCCAAAGTGGGGCTTGATCTTACAACCCTGAGATCATGACCTCAGTCGAAGCCAAGAGTCGGACACTTAACTGACTGAGCCACCCAAGTGCCCCTCTCTCCCTTTTAAAACACTTACCGGACCTTGTGGCTCCCATGCTTAACATCTGTGTTGGGTCCCTGTGATACTTAGAAGAAAATCCAGGTGCCTCACTGTGGTTTACAAGGCCTCTTGTGATCTAGCCCTACCTTCCTGATTTTATCTCCCTGTGCTACTTTCTCCTTCAATTGCTATGCTCCAGCCACACTAGCCTTTTCATTTCTTGAATTCATTTGTTCATTCTGCGTCAGGGCCTTAGCACTTTCTGTTCCCTTTGCCAAATACTTTCCCTTCATATCTTCAAATAGCTGGCTCCTTCTTCTCATTCAGCATCTAGCTTAAATGTTACCCCAGAGAGACTTCCTGCTACCCACCGTGTAAAGTAGCCCCCATCCATCTATCTCTTAACCCTGTTTTATTTTCTTCCTAGCTCACCTTGTTTAAAACTATTCATTGTCTGTCTCTTACCCTAGAATGCCAGCTCCGTGAGGGCAGGAATCTTGTCAGTCTGTTCACTGCTTTATCCCCAGGGCCTGGCACACAGTATGCGTTCAAATTATTTGTTGAAATAGTTAAGGGGGCTGGTGGGAAAGAAAGCTTTCTGGATAAAGGGAAACGTATAAGGGCCCTAATGCTTACTAAACTCCTATTATGGGCCTGGCCTATAATCAGTTTTGTTAGATAAGTCTTGTATGAGCTCTTTTGAGTTAGGTACCCATTTTACTGATGGAAAAACCATGATTTGGAGAGGTGAAGTAACACCCAGGAAATGGCAAAGCTGGGATTCAAACCCGGATCCCTCTGTCCCTCTCCCTCTCCACCTCTCTGATATTTGAGCCAGGCCTTCAAGAATAGGATTTCCGAGGGCGTCTGGGTGGCTCAGTAGGTTATGCGTCGTAGGGTCCTGGGATCAAGCCCCACATCGGGGTGTCCCTGCTCAGCGGGGAGTCTGCTTCTCCCTCTCCCTCTGCTCCTCCTCTGCTTGTGCTCTCTCTCTCTGTCAAATAAGTAGTAAAATAAAATCTGTTTTAAAAAATAGGATTTCAGCAAGTGAAGGAGAAGAGAGAGGGCATTCCAGGCTGATGGAACAGCAGGAGCAAGGGATTGGGGCATTGAAGAGCCCAGTGGGTATCGAAGGGTAGGTGGGCAGCCTGGTGTGCCTTGGAAGGCTAGGAGAGGAACTGATATTCTTTCCTGAGGGTGATGGGGAGCCACCGAAGGTTTGGAAGTAGGGCAAGTGGCATGACCAGCGATTTAAAGGTCATGACCAGTTTTTAAAGGTCACTCTGGGTAGCATAAAGAGGTTGAACAGAAAGGGGCTGGGGGGAGGGGAGCTTCTTGTGTCTCTCCTCTTTCTTTCCCAACATCCCTCTTGGGGCAGCTATGGGCACTCCCAATGCTCACATGTCATCCCCCTTCTCCTTTTTTTAGGCTCATCCAGTGAGGACTGGAAGTTGAGTGTTCTAGGCCCAGGCATCAGAGTGGACCATGGCTCCCAGCCCATGGGGCCGTGTATGTGGCCCCCTGCTGCTGTTGCTGCTGCTGTCCCTAGGGGCTGGCCCTGCCCTGGGCCGGGGCCTTCCCAAGCCACTTGAGGACCTGGAACCACATCTGATCCCAGGAAACCACCCCCGGGGCCCGATGGGCACAGAGCCTCAGGCCCTCGACTTCCTGTGGGAAAAGTCCAGGGATGAGAGCCCTTGGAACTCCAATGTTCCCCAGACCCCTGCTAAGGAAGTACCCAGGGAGCCCGCAGACTCTCCCCTTGGCCCAGCCCTGCATGGACCTAAAGCATCCCATAGGGGCCAAAGAGAAGGACTCCCAGTAACTGATGACCTCCAGATTGCTCAAGGGTCAAGTTCTCATGGCTGGACAGGACCTCCTGACTCACAGGAGCCTATAGAGCAAGAAGCACCAGCCCCCCATCCAGGAGGCCTCCCCCATCTCACTTTCATCCCCATAACTCCCAGACTCCAACTTAGGATAGCCACAGTTCCTCCCTCCCCAGGGCCAGGGGAGCCTGGAGGCCAAGTGGAACAATGGCCACCTAGAGATGAGGGTCTGGTGGACAAAGCCAAGATCAGAGCCTCAGAGATATCCCCCTTAGAGCATCAGGGCCCTCCCCACACTCTTGCTCCCCACTTGGGCACTACCAGGAGGCCAGTGCTGGAAGAACAGGGTGGGGGTGAGGACTTCCAGGAGGCAGCTCGAGGCCCCCTCTTCACCCAACAGGATCTAGCAGTCCCTCATGTTGGCTTGGTATCCCCCGCCGAAGTAGCATCCTCTCAGGAGCCCGGGTCCCAACCAGACCTGGTATTGGCCAAAAGCCTTCCTCCTGCTGAGGAGCTGCCAGTTGAGCTCCCCAAGAAGACTGAAGGTGAAGAGAGCTGGGAAGTCAGTCTTCCAAGTCCCTCGCCCAAACAGGCATCTGAGCTTCCTGATGTTAGGGGCTCACCAAGACCCCAGCCCTCAGGTCCCCCAGCCACAGAGACTCCTGATGGGCAGCCTAAGCCAGGTGGGTATCAAAGTGAGGGTGCTGAGCAGTGCTGGGAGGGGGCGGTGTTCCAGGGTAGCTGGGTGCCCCAGTTTCTGTGTGACCTCTGGTCCCTCTGGGTACCATTTTCCTCATTCTGGCAAATGAGGGTGATTGTGCCTCCCTTTTGGGCGATTAGACTTTGGTACTGCTGGAAGGTCAGGCAAAATAATGACTGCTTTTGTTATTTCAGAGATAGCAGCAATGAATGGAGCAGATCCCATCTCCCCCCAGCGGGTGAGAGGAGCATTGGAGACCCCAGGTACCCCCAAGTCCCTCATCCCTGGCCCCTTGGACCCTGGCTCAGCTACAAATCGAACAGAGAGCCCTGTGGGGGCCCTGCAGCCAGGTGAGGGCATGGCTAGGGGTTTGGGGGAGAGTGGGTACTCTGTCAAATAACTAAAAACCTGTGTGAGGTATATGGGGGAAGTGAATGGGGACAAACACCTGCTTAAAGGAACTAACCAGGACCTCCTTCAAAAAACTCAGGATAATAAACTAATGCTCACTGGGTACTCTGGGACAAGTCATTTGCCCTTTTGGGGCTGGAATATTCTTAAATGTGACTTGGATGTATTTAGTGCAGTTTCTCCAATGCCCATAAATCAGTGGAAGAGATTTTTTAAAATTCCAATACCCAGGCCCCATTGCAAGGAATTCGGATTCACTTGGTCTCCAGGTGATTCTAATGGGCAGCCAATGCTGAGAACTGCTGGCATATTATTAGTAAAAGCAATAGGTCGCATCGTTTAACATTATTGGGTGTTGGGCACTATGCTAAACACTTAATCCTCCTGAAACCCAATGAGGTAGGTGCTATTACCATCCCCATTTTATAGATGTGCTTAGAAAAGTTAAATAACTTCCCACCACACTAGAGAATGTGGAAAATCAAAAGCACGTTTCAAAGGGCTATTTTGATATTGTTATTATTGCAGATGAAGCCGAGGAGTGGCCGGGGCGCCCCCAAAGCCATCCCCCAGCACCCCCAGTCCAGGCCCCCTCGACGTCACGCCGGGGCCTCATTCGGGTCACCACGCAGCGCGCCCTGGGCCAGCCACCCCCTCCGGAGCCCTCAGCCAGCTCCGTGGCATCAGCCCCAGCCACCAGCCCCCCGGCCAATGCCACCGCACCCCCTCTGCGCTGGGGTCCCCTGCGGAGGGTGCTGAGCTTTTCCTGGGAGCTGCACGTCTATGGGGTGGGGGTGCTCTTCCTGTTGCCCGCATTGTTGGCACTGGCCTGCCTGGCAGCCGCGCCTTCCGGGCCCCGGCTGGCTCTGGTGGCGGCGGTGCTGGTACTCGTAGCATCTGGGCTTCGATCTGCCTACATGCTCGCGGACCCGTATGGCTCCCAGGCACGGCTGGGCTTACGCGCCGGCCTGGTACTCTACAACCTGCCCTTCCCCTTGCTGCTCACTGCTCTGGCGGCCCTCACCCTGCTCGGGCTGGGCGCAGGGCTGCCCCAGCAGCTGCAGAACCCACTCCTGCTGGGAGCGTTGGCGTTGGTGCACGGCGTGGGGTTGCTGACTACTGACCTGCTGTCGGTGAGGCCTGCGCTCAACCTCCTGGCTCAGGGCTTGTCGTGCGCCTGGGGCGCGGCCGTGTCTCTGGGCACGCTCTGCCTTTGCCGTCGCCGCCTGCTGGATGGGCCTCGGGGCTGGGACGCCAGCCCGGGCCCGCGGCTGCTGGCCGTGGCGGGCGCGCTGGGGCTGCTGGCCAGTGGCTTGCAGCTGGCGGCCGCGCTCTGGCTATACCCGGGCCCAGGCCGGGTGGGTCGCTTTTCGTGGGCCTGGTGGGGTGTCCACTTCTGGCTGCGCCTGCTGGAGCTGACATGGGCCCTCGCCCTAGCGCTGGCCGCTGTGGCCGCTGCGCGGCCCCGGCCGCCCACGGAGCATGCTTGCTGGGCTAAGTTGCTACGCCTGGCGTGCCCCACGCCCTCGGGCAAGAGCGAGGTGCCTGAGCGACCCAACAACTGCTATGCGGGGCCCAGTGGCGTCGGCGCAGGCGGCTTGGACATCAGCAAGAGCCTCATCCGCAACCCGGCGGAGGGGGGGCCGCCTGCTACATCCAGTTCAGGCGCCTGGGGCTCGGCTGCGTCTTTGGGCCGCGGCCCCCAGGGTGGACCGGGAGTGTCTCGCAGCAGCGTGGGGCCGGCGCCGTCGATGAGCGAGCTGGACCTGCGGCCGCCATCACCCATCAACCTGAGCCGCAGCATCGACGCCGCGCTCTTCCGAGAGCACTTGGTGCGAGACAGCGTATTCCGGCGCTGTGGCCTGCGCGGCCTGGCCTCCCCGCCGCCTGGGAGCGCACTGCGGCCGCGGCGGGGCAGCCACCCCGACGCCGAGCTGGAAGGCGCCGGCTCTTCGCTCCTGCGAGGCCGCTGCCGGTCTCTCAGCGACGTGCGCTTGCGCGGCCCGGTCCCACCACACGTTGCGGATGACCCTGAGGGGGCGGCTTCTCGCAGCTCCATGGACAGCTTTTCCCGGGGCTCGCTCAAGATCAGCTGGAACCCGTGGCGTCACGGGCTGTCATCGGTGGACAGTCTGCCCCTGGATGAGCTGCCCAGCACGGTGCAGCTACTGCGTGCCCCAGCCCCTGCCCCTGCCCCGCCCCCCGCCCGGCCCGGGGAACCTCAGAGTGAGACCCAGCCTCGCTGCAAGCCTGGGGACTCCCGCAGCGCCTCCAGTGACACCATTGAGCTCTGAGGGGTTCAGGAATGCAGGACCAGGGCCCCACCCTCGATGGCCATATGGCCTGGCCCATTGGGACAGCTGAACATTTGAAAAACTGGCCACCCCTGGAAACAGCCGGGCATGAACCTACCCCGTTTTTTTGTTTTTTAAAAATACCTATTTTTCCCCCCAGCGGGTATTTTGCACAGAGGCTGTGACTTACACGGAATACAGGGTGGACATGCATGGATTTGGGTGTGGGATATGGGGTCCATGTACCCCCAGACACCCCTCCAGACTCCCCAGTGTGGAGAGATGAGGCTTGCTTGTCCAGACTGACTGTCCTCTATGTGCCAAAGAAATAAACCCTTAGGAGTTGGCTCATGCCTCCCTCTGGCCATGCCAGGATCCTGATCAGAGAAGAGTTAGCAGTCCCTGCCCCCCAGCAATTCCAAGTCCTGTGTATGGTGGGGAGGGAGGACTTAAAAAGAAAAGGGCACTTGACCCTAGGAGGCTTTAGGACTAATGGCTACCATTATTTTATAGCACATCTGTCTGTCGTGCACTGTCCAGCTCTTCACGTCTATCATCTCATATTAAGCCTGATGGAAAGCATTATCGTGCCCATTTTATAGAGAGGAAGTTCAGAGAAAAAGTCATTTGTCCAGGGCCCTTTGACAAATGGTAGCTGGCACTGGACCCAGGAAGTTCCACCCCAAAGCCTGGTTCCTCCATCCCTCTTCTCCTAACACCGCTTTAGGACCAAGCCTCTCTGTCCTCCCTCTACTGCTCCTCCGTCAGGGTAACCCTCGATTTCCCAGGGTTTTAGAAAATGTCCCCAAGGGTGGAGCTCTCAGTAGCTCAGGCCAACCCATGGGGAGTAGGAGGCAGGTAGTAAGACTGAAGCTTCTCTATTTTCCAAGGCCTTTATTTCCTGAGATGAATAAATAATCAGTGGCTGAGGGGCAGGGGCGAGAGTACGGAACAGGAGCTGGCAGCATGCAGCTGGCAAGAGGGGGCTGTGATGGGCCCACCCCTGGAAGGAACCCCCCTCGTCCTGGGCAGGGGCCAAAGCCCATTAGCAGCCACCACAAGGAAAAATTCACACACGTGAAGCCTGCCCAGTTCCCCCAGGGCCAAGATCTCATGGCATCCCTATTTAGAGTTTCTTTCTCACCCCAAGGGCCTCACCTGCCCAGGCCTGGTGGGTAGGGCGTGCTTACCCCACTCAAAAATAAAGCAAGCTGCCTCAAGTGTCCAGGCAGGAGAGAGGTCTGACCTCTGGGGACAGCCTGGATGGGAGGAGATCCTGCAGGTGTGGCAGAGATTATCTGCCCTTGATGAAGCCCTCCAGCACACGGTCACTGCGCTCTGACAACCAGTAGCCGGTCATGGCCGCCACAGCCCCGATGAAGATGGCGGTGAAGACCAAGTCACCCTTGGCGGCCAGTGTGGCCAGCGCACAGATGATGACCCCAAAGAACATCTGCTGCAGCACCACCAGCTCGTCCTCTGTCATCTCTGAGAAGAAGCCTGCTGACTCTGAAGAACGAGAGAAGCACCTGTTACTCATCCCCTATGCCTGGAGCTTCCCACATACCTCATCGCTGCTACCACATACCTGTGTGCCTGGCCCACGATGTCATATACTGCCGAGAACAACTCCGACAGGGGCAGTCATTGTCCCTATCTCACTAAGTGGGAAATGGAGGCTCAGAGAGGTGAAGAGGTGTGCCCAAGGCCGTGGGGTGGGCAAGTTGGACAAAGCATGTGTACTAACCCAGCTCCAGAGCCAGATTGCCTGGCTTTGACTCCCAGCTCTGTGACCTGCTTGTCACGTGGCCCTGGGCAAGTTATTTCATCTCTCTGCATCCTAGTTTCCACTATGTAAAATGGGGATGAGAATAATACCAACAGCACTGGATTTGTTTTAGAAGTGAAAGAAGTTAATCCATGCAACATGCTTGGAACAGCATCTGACACACAGGGAGAGCCGTGCAGGCGGTCCCTATTGTCATCACTGTGATTATCCTTCATCTCATCACACCTACGGCCTGCAACCGCTCTCAGCAGCCCAGGGCAAAGACTGGTCCCACTGCATAGATAAGAATGGAGGTAGGGTGATTTGACACCAAGAATGATTTTCTTTCTACCTTGGGAGGTGTGAGGTGGCTAAAAGTCAGCCTGGAGATAAGATGAAGCGTTTGGGTCTCAGTGCAGCCTCACGGGGGTGGGGGCGGGGTGGCCGTGGGGATGAGGCTGGGCCTGTGGTTGCCTGGAGTAGGGGTTTGCCTGCCCTCCTCCTGGATAAGCACCTCCCCTCCTCAGGCTTCTGGGGGCCACTAGGGCGCTCACCTGGGATCTGTTCCTTCACACAGATGCCCTCAATCTGTTTGTAGCCCTCGGCACAGGCACAGCGATAGCTGCCCTCGGTGTTCTCGCACTGCTGGTTCTCTCCTGGACAAACCTCTGTCTCACATTCGTCTACATCTTGAGAGAGGGTAAGGCGGGGTCAGGCTGCCACTGCCAGGGTCCCACATATAGCGGCCCTGATTCCCATCTCGGTCACATCCAGACACTCCCCTCTGCCCTTGCCCAGACAACGTTCCACGCCCCCCTTCCTTCCCCTGCCCTGTCCATATCCTCCCAGCTGTTTTCAATTCGTGGTGGGCAAGGCACTGCACGCTGTCTGTGCCCCGCTGGCAGGACACTCACCGAGACACTTGGAGCCCACCTGCTGGTAGCCAGGGCTACACTTCTTACAGCGGCCTGGCCCTGCCCCCATGCAGCCCAGGCAGGCCTTGGCACAGTCTGGAGAAGGGAGAGGAGAGACAAGGGTGAGAGCTGCCCTTAGCCCCAGGGCAGAT
>NW_024423786.1:8273887-8292881 GCF_017311325.1 Ursus maritimus
TTCTGGTGCCCGAGAAGGCAGAAATTTGGGGCAAAAGGCATGGAGCAGCACTTCCTACCCTCCCCACCCCCTCCCCTACAGGACTGGCACTTACCTCGGCACTCATAGGAGCCCTCTGTGTTCACACAGAACTGGTCGGCTCCACAGCTGGCTCGCTCTGTGCCACACTCGTCGATGTCTGCAGAGAGGCCGGCAGGGCAGGAATTTCGATTCCTATCGCACTAGCCGGGAAGCCGAGGCAGGGTTGTTGGGGAACGGACCTGCCCACACTCCGACGTGGGCCAGAGACCACAGGCTGTGCGCCCACACGGAGGAAGAGGTGCAGCTGGACTTCGGGCTGCCCGGCTAGAGACTACACTTTCCAATCTGCCTTGCAGCTAAGTGTGGCCTGGAACTGAGTTCTGGCCAACAGGATGTAAACAGAAGTGATATGCTCACTTTTAGCTTGGCCTTAAAACAACGGAATTGGACTCCTCCGTGCACTTTCTTCCCTTTCTAACTTCCTGAGTGTCAGGTCTTGGAACGTGGAGGTACCTGTACCCCAACCTCAAACAACAGAAACATCCCAAGGGGACGGCCACATGGTGACGGGAAGTACTGGGTCCCTGAATGACTGTGACAAGCAGAAGTTCCTTGCCAGCCCGGACCACTTGTTTTGAGACTGTGATAGGAGATAAAAATAAAGCTCTATATTCTTTAAGCCACAGTCTTTGGTGATCTTTTTGTTCTGGCAGCTTAGCCTTTACCCTCGTGTATATAAATCGCAGGACAGAGACCAAACCAAGTCTTGAATCCAGGCTTCCTGACTCCAAGGTAAGTATTTTCATTTCCCTGGCTATCCTTCCTCAATTTTCAAGACTCGGCCTAAGTGATACCTCCTCCAAGAAGCCTTTCCTGATTCCCCGCCACCACAGAGCTGGCTCAGGAACATCTCTAACTGCATAACGATCAGTCTGTACTCTAACTGCCTGGTTACCCTTCTGCCTTTCCAACCAGGTTGAGCTCTCCATGAAGATGGGGACTGTGTTGGTCTAGGCCAGAGATGTGTGTGTGTTGATGGGGACCACCTCCCCACACCTACGGCAGGGCCTCACTCACCTACACACTTGAGGTGATGCAGGGCCCAGCCCTTCTTGCACTGTAAACAGTTCGATTCCTCAGGTCCCGAGCAGCGGGCACAGGGGCCAAAACAAGCTGGGTGGAACGGGGAAAGTGTGAGGATGGGCAGGCAGGCACCCCATCTGCTCCTGCCCAGCCCCACGCCTCTTGGCTACCTACCCGAACATACCAGATGGCTGGCGTTGCGCTCTGCCTCAAAGTAGCCGAGGCCACACTGGCCACAGGCCTCGCCCCCGTAGCCGGCTTGGCAGTCACAGTGCCCGCTGCCCCCTCGAGTCCCTTCCCCTTCACACTGCCCGTAGCCACCGCAAGGCTTCTCTGTGCCCCCAGGACAGGCTGTGGGCAGACACCAAACCAGGTAACATCACAAATACAATCGTGAATACAGAGAATATTCCCCCATATTATTAAACACTTTTGGAGACGAAACTTAATTTTAATGGCAACATTAACAGCTTGTGTGACATGTATTTAACCAATACCTCCTGTGGAACAGATTATTTACAAATCTTTCCTTTTATAAACACTGAATTAATCATCTTTGTCACTAACTCCCTTTTTTGTTTGTTTCAATTTGTTTATTTTTTATTCTTTGTGTCACTAAGTCTATATCTGAAGTTTCCAGAGAGATTTTCCTAAAAGGGGCTGGTAGTTGATTCAGCTCCTCCTTCAGGACTATGTGTAGAAAAAGGTGACAATGACAGGGCAGCACCTGCCTGTCCCTAGGAAGATCACCTTAGTCCAGGGGATGGGCCTGATCTGATCCAGGCATGGGAAATGGGGGTGAGGCTGGGGGCATTTCTCACATGCATGATAAAAACCACAGTCCCAACTGACTGCCTAGCCCTGTTGTGTTTTTCTCACAGCCACTTCCCACTGATTTGCTCATCTCAACAGCCCTGTGAGGCAGATAACTAAGGTCCAGAGAAATTATCTGAGCAACCTGAGCTCATGCCGCCAGCTACAGGACAGAGCCAGGACTGGATCTCTGGCCTTGCCAGTCCCCTCTCATCCCCTGAGAGGAGCTTAAAAACTCACGAAGGCAGGAGGGCCCAAAGGTGCCTGCGGGGCAGCAGAGCTTCAGTGAATCTGAGCAGAGCCACTGGAAGAGATCTGGGGCTTCCTGCTGCCTGAAGGGGTGGGGTGGGGTGACAGTAAGGGGGGCTGAGATAGTGCCAGAGGTGCTGCCCACCTCCCCAACCTCCCAAAGAATCTGTGACACAACCCACCTTGGGTATAAGACCCATAAGGCTACCTGACCAACACCCTCTCCCCACTTGGCAGAGAAGTAAACTGAAGCTCCGAGTGAGAACGTGGGTCCCCCCACAAGTCCTTGGCAGATTTAAGTTTGGAAGAAGAAGCCAAACCAGGACACAGACCCAAGCATGCAACCCCCTCCTTTACCACCAGGCCCTGCCTGTGGTCCCCTCCCTGGGAAGGCGCCCAACAACTCACTTGTGAAACCACCAGCTCTCCACCAGTTCCTCGCTCAGCTCCAGCAGGCGGTGGCACTCAAAGTCCGACTTGCTGCACACGCTCTCCAGCACCTCTACCAGGCGGGTCTCACTAACCAGACGGGGCGGGGGTGGTAGGACTATATTCTACCCCATCCACCACCCTCCTTTAAGGTCTCCTCTCCCACCCCTCTCATGCCATGACATCAAAGGAAAGGCCATAGGGCATAATGGAAGGGGTACTGATTTGGGGAGCTTTCTGACTCCTAGTACGTGGGTTCGAATCTAGTTGAGTGACTCGGGCGAGTCACTTAACCTCCCCTGAACCTCTGTTTTGTCATCTGTAAAATGGAGACAGTATCTGCCCTGCAGATTTGTTGTAGGATACCTCAGTTCCTGCATTTGCACAATGGAATATAATACCCTTGCGGGATATATGTGATTAAAAATACATCACATAACAAGTGTTGGCAAGGATGTGGAGAAATTAGAACCCTCCTATGTTGAAGATGGGAAAGAAAAATGGTGCAGCCACTGTGGAAAACGGTTTGGCAGTTCCTCAGTGGGTTAAACACGGAATTACCATATGAATCAGTAATTCCACTCCTGGTTATATACCCCAAAGAATGGAACACAGGCGTTCAAACAAAAACTTGTACACAAACGTTTGTAGCAATACTATATACGACAGCCAAAAGGTAGAAACAACCCAAATGTTCATCAACTGAAGAATGGATAAGCAAAATGTCGTAAATCCATACAATGAAATATTATTAAGTTTTAAAAAGGAACAAACTACTGATATATGTTGTATTATGGACGAACCTCGAAAACAATACACTAAATGAGAGAAGCCAGACACAGACAGATTCCAATGGAATCAGCAAATCCACAGACACAGACAGCAGAGTAATGGCTGCCAGGGGCTGGGGGAAGGGGAGAATGGGGAGTGACTGCTTAATAGGTATGGAGTTCCTTTGTGGGGTGATAAAAATGGTCTGGAACGAGACAGTGGTAAAGGTTGCAAAACACTGTAAATGTACTAAATGTCTCTAGTGGTAAATTTTACGTTATATATATTTTACCATGATAAATTTTTTCTAAATACGTATACACACACACATACACACACACACACACACACACACATTTTATGATTTTAAAGGGTCTGACATGTGCCTGGCATATGGGAGGAGAGGACTTAAAAAACAAAAACCAAACAAACAAAAAACAGGAGCCGTTATACAGCTAGAAGTGCCCTTCAGGTTATCTTGGCCAATCTCCTCATTCTTAAATGAGGAAACTGAGGCCCATTAAGGGAAAGGAAAATGACCAATGTTACATAATAACAAAACCTTTCGTTTCTAGTGGGCATCATGGTTTAATCCTTACCACAATCCTGTGAAATAGGCAAAGCAAGTATTAATATCACCATTTCACTGATGAGGAAACTGAGGCTCGGAGAGGTTAGATGACCTTCACAAGGGTACACAGAGTCAGAACTGACAACCAGGTCTGTCTAACTCCAAGTCTTCCTGATTTGTTCTCCTTTACTTAACTTTGAAGAGTGGGAGGGCCTAGGACTCAGGCCTTTCGTCTCATGGTCTCATTTCATCCCACGGCTTTATAATACTGACTATATGCTGATGACTCCCAAATTCAGGTTTCCAGCTCCCACTTTTCCCCTGAACCACAGATGCCTAAATCTAACTCTACTTAGCTGTTTAATGGACATCTCAGCCCAGTATGTTCAAGGAGAACACCTAATCCCACCCCTCCCCTAAATCCTCTCCTGCCTCAGCTTTACCCATACCAGAAAACAGCTCCACTATTCACCCAGTTGCCCAGGCCCAAAACCTAATACTTTTTATTGTTTTTCCTCTCCCACCCCCTAGTGATTCCTTCATCAAGCCGCATCAGTCCATGTGCAAAACATACCCAGAATTTGACCTATTCTCACCATATTCACCACTAGAGACCACACTAGCTCATGCTGCTGTCATACTTGGACTAGCCTCCCATACTTGGAAGCCTCCCTGCTTCCTCCACTCTGGCCCCTACAGTCCTTTTGCTACATTGCGGTGAGTGATCTTTAAAAGGTATAAATAAGACCACATCACTTCTCGCTCCAAGCCTTCCAATGGCTTCCCATTACACTCAAAACGAAATCTAAACACCATTCCGTGACCTTCAAAGCACTCTGGCTTCATGTTCTACCACTATCGTCTGCTCACTCCCATCCAGCCTCTTCTCAAATACACCAAGCTCAGTCCCACTCTGTCCAAATCCGTTCCCTGACTGTCACATAGCTTGCTTCTTCACTTCAAGTTTGCGTTCAAATGTCACACCTTGAACTCCACGCCTCCCACCATTTTGTAGTCCACCCTGCTTTCCTGTTCCTGGCTTGATATGACATTATTTATTTACTTATTCACTGTCTGTCTCCTCAACTAGAATGTAAGCTCCCTGATGATGGGGTTTGGCTTGCCTTCTTTACTGCTGTACTACAGATGTTCAGTGATATTTGTTGAATAAGTACTCCCCAAGACTCTCTAGGCCCCCACCAGTAGAGCAGAGATTGGGAGGTGAGGTATACAAACCCACCTCTCCAGCCCCTTACCTGTCTTTGTATTTGGACAATTTCTCTTCCTCCCAGGCAGTATTTCCACCTCCAAAGTTGTCCCGAATTGTTCTCTCCAGGCCCTGGAAATGGAGAACATTAGTAATAGCTAAGTACAGTGCCTGGCACATTCCAGCACTTCGGTATTTCACTGACCAGGGGACTGGGGCACAGAGAGGCAACCTGCCCAAGGTCATACAACTAGTAAGCAACCAAGCTGGTACTTGACTCATGCAGACTTGCATCCCAGAACTCCTCTCAACCTCTGTGCTGTCATGGTTGGGCCATCTGCCATCCCACAAGGCTGCTGGCGCACCCACCTTGTTGAAGCTGTCGACCAGTCCCCGGCAGGTATGACATGGATGGAGCTCAGTGGGGGGAGAAGCCTGGGGAGGCGAAGAGGGCTGGAGCCAGATGGGGCCTGGGAGGCTAAGGAAGAGACTCAGGCCCCAGAGAAGAGGTGGGACCAGGCCCCTCCAGGGCAGTGAGGCCATCTTTTCCCAAGCTGGGAACCTGTAGATAGAGGAAATGGGAATGACTAACTGGAGGAGCCAAGTGAGAAAGAAAAGAGTTGGTCCTGAGATGCTGCGGGTCTGGGAGCCCAGATCTGTGCTATTGTAAAGAGGCTAGACTGGGGGGGTCGGCCGGGGGAGGGGAAGTGGTGAGGAAGGAGCCTGTTCTGCAATTCCAAGACGGGAATAAATTATCCTCGTCACCGTGGGAGAGGTGGCCTGAATCCTTAACAAGGGAGAGGTCAGCTCATTGTTTTAAGGTCTCAGTATGGGTTATTAGGGCCAGGATCAGCGGAATTAGGGAGAATGGGTCAGAGTCCAAGTATTAGGGGAGTAGAGGCCGGATGGGCGGTCTCGGGGGGAGGAGTCCGGAACGGAACCCAGGTCTGGGGGGAGGAGCCCGGATCCGGATATGAAGAGAAGGGGGTCAGGTTCACAGCCGGCAGGCTGCAAAGGCGCGGCCACTTGCAGGCAGGGGAGGATCCAGACCCGCGAAGGCTGCGTGGGAGGAAGAGAGGACCCACCCAGCCCGCGGGCGCCGACCGCTCCGTGTCCCCAACGCCGCAGCAGCCGCTGCCTGAAGTGCAGCCTCCGCCGGCTCCGCAGCCTGGGGGGGCGGGGCCCACCCCAGCCAATGGCGGCACTCCATGTGCCATTGCGTCACCCTACGTCAGCCACCCGCAGGCGGTGCCTGGCTGCACCTGTCCGGGTGTTAAAGGGCCGCGGGCGTCCTGCTAGGCTAGCGACGCGGTCACGGACACGTGCGGGGGACACGGGTAGAAAAATAGCGTCTGCCTTTATTCGAGTCGTTTCCCCTGCCTCACGTGCCATCCCGCGTGCCGTCCCCGGGACCCCCAGGATTCCCGGGAGCCTTAAGCACCTGGTCCAGGGCGGGCTGCAGGGCCCGGGACACTTGCTTCGCCCTCTGCCCGAGCCGCCCGGGACGGGGGGCGCCAGGCCCCTGCAGGGTCCCCAGGAAGTCGGGCAACTGGGAGGGCAGGGAGAAGACCGGTACGCTGCGGAAAAGGGCGGGCACGGCCTCCGAGTGGAGCAGTCCGTCGAAGTAGGCCCCCACGTAGCGGCCGGGCGCCCGGCCCTGCAGGAAGTCGGGCAGCACGCAGCTGAGCGAGGCGGCAAAGGCGTCGTGCGGGCCGTGCGGGGCGGATGCTGACGCCCCGTCCTGCAGCCACTCATGGCACAGCGCCACGGCCCCCGGCGAGAAGAGCAGAACCACCACACCGCCCTCCTGGAGGGTCTGGCGCCGCTGCGCGTGGAACCAGGCCAGGGGTCCCTGCGCACTCAGTTCACGACGGCTCCAAAGGTCCACGGCCACCCGCAGCGGCAGCTGGCACAGCGCTGACGCCAAGGCGCCCACCAAGCGCTCGAAGCCAGAGTCCTCCGCTGAGTAGAGGAGCAGAGCCGCGCGGGCCCTGGCGGCTGCTGCCAGAGAGAATAGAGGGGGAAGGAAGAGGTGAGAAGGGCCGAGGCCCGCCCGCTGGGGGCGGCCCCCCGCCCGTCACTTGCTCACACTCACCCCCCGCGCGGAGGTCCTCCTTCAAGAGCCTCAGCCACCCTGTTAGGGGAGAGGGGCCGGGGCAGCCCATGAGCTCAGCCGCCACCTTCTCCAGGGGAACTCCCAGCCCTGCCCCTGGGGCGTGGGGGGTCGGGAAATGCTCACCTTTCACGTGGTCCTTTTTGAAAAGGAAGAGAAGGAAAAGCACAGATGCCAAGAGTAGACAGGCCAGCCACACCAGGGCCCAGCGCTGGTGAACGTCTAGGAGACCCAGGGGAGAGGACAGGCTAGTTAGATACCTTACACGTTCACCCCACTTCACGAAGGAGAAAAACTCATTTAAAAGATCTCTGGGGCTGCCATGTGGTGACTGAACTGGCTCAGAGAAATGGAAAGATTTGCCCCAAATCCACGGCATATAGTGCCAGAGTCAATATATGGGCATAGATCTATCTACTTGGGTGACCTTGGGTAAGTCAGTTCACCTTCTGCCTCAGTCTTCACCTCTGTAAAACTGGGTGCACAATAATACCTACTGCATAGGGTTGTTGTGAGGATTACATATATTAATACACACAAAGCACTTACGCTGGGCATAGTAAGTGCTCGAATGTCAGCTATTATTGTCTCCTAAGCCTAGGGTTGCTGGGCCCTTGACCTCACTCTCTTGATGACTCTAACAGCCTTCTAAATGGTGTCCCTAACCTCTTTTTTGCCTCCAAGTCCTTCACTACATGGCAGCCCCAGAGATCTTTTTAACATACAAATTTGATTATAGCCTTTTAGGAAGCTCCTACTGCTTTTAACATAAAATCCAATTTCCTAGGGGGCTCAGTCAGTTAAGGGTCCAACTCTTGATTTTGGCTCAGGTCATGATCTCAGGGTTGTGAGATCATGGGTGTGGAGTTTGCTTAAGATTTTCTCTCTGCCCCTCCCCTCTCTTTCTCTTAAAAAAAAAAAAAAATCCAATTTCTTATATCAGCTCCCAAGGTCCTAGACGGCCCTTGCATCCTTGTGATAGAGATCTGCCTTCCAGGACCCTCCAGCCACACTGGCCATCTTGGAGTTCCTCAAAAAAGCATCTCTCCCTCCTTCACCTAGCTCAGCCTTCAGAACAGCCGGAACCTTTCCTGGCCTCACCCCACCTAAGTCAGGTCCCCAATATATGCATTTATGGATGTGGACACTTTATAGTGAATGCTTCAATAGCTCGCATTTATTAGATGTAAGTGATTGTTTAGCTAATGTCTTTCTAGCCTTCTGTGGCTGCGGTGAGGGCAGGGATTGTGTCTTTGGTGATGCCTGAATCCCTGTAAGCTCTCTTTTTGGTTTTTAAATGAAGGAAGAAATGTCCCTCTGATCAATCCAAGCCAGGGAAGGACAAGGCCATTGCATGTGCCCCCTAGGAATGTCTAGATTCCAGCCCTTGGTACAGAGGGGAAGGGCCTTTCTTACAATACTCACACTTGTCCATGGGGCAGGCCCATAGTGCTCTCAGGTCATCTTCCCACAGCTGTAAGACAGAGGCAAAACCAAGGCCACAGCCCCAGAACACCCACCAAGTTCTGGCCAGCCTGATCTCCAAATTCCCAGCCTCAACTATGCATACTTCACACGCTCACACACACACATGCACACACACACACACTTTAGGTCCCCGCAGACTGCTCTGCCTTTGATCACGCTGTGCCTGCTCCATGCCAGACCTGGCCCACGTGAAACCACCCTTCTTTGAAGCTCTCCCTGGAGCCAAATGCTTAGCACACATGAATCTGGTTATCTGTTTTCTGTTTTCTAGCCAGCAGTGAGCAACTTGGGAACAGGAACTATGCTTCTTCAATTCTTGGCTTCCCCAGGGGTGGACGCAAAATAAGCAGAAATAGACGGTGAGTGGGCACTAGAGGGACAGTGAGGAGGCCCCTGCCTAGGAAGAGTGAGTTTCCCTGGTACCCTCTGCTAGGCACAGGAAGAGATGGAAGAAGTTAAATACAGAGTTTTAGGCCTAGTGGCCTTGGGCATTGGGGCAGGGCCCTCCCGCCACCTACTCACCTGCAGACACTGGCCTGACTGCAGGTCTTGTAGTAACTCCTCTCCAAGGCGAGCTGCCCTCTGCTAAGCCAAAGGGAGGCTGTTACCTAGGGCCGCCACACTTAGCTGCAGCTGAGCAGAATAGTGGAGGGTAGGGGGGCTGGAGACTTGTAAGAGGTCACTAAGAACAGGGCCTAGGTCTGAGTCACCCCCACATTCCCAGAGACCAGCACGAGGTCTGGCACAGAGGAGGGGAAATTGAATGCAGTGAAAATTTGAGGCCAGGCTTGAGACGGAACTGGAAAGGTACATGGAGGAGGGTCCCCTCATCCTCACCGTGGAGGCCCTGCTGAGTAGTGGGGTGCAGCCACTGGGTTCCAAGGCACAGAGTGATCTGTTGTCCTGGGGGCCTCGTGTCTCCACCAGCAGCATATCATCCTTGAGGGCCCCAAGGGAGTCTGGAAGGGGTGAGAGCCCACTCTGAGTGAGACCCAGCCATGCTGGAGGCTGCTACTTGCTCCCACCCCTTCCCGTGCCTGACCTTCACCCCCATGAGGTGGGACTTCCAGGGTTCACCTCTATTGCAATAGCCCCGCCCCAGCCTTCCCCAGGCTTCACTCACCAGCCCACAAGCACTGCTGTAGCTGCAGCTTCTCCCAGCTGCTCACCTGCTTAGAAGGGGCCAAGGTTAGCCGCGCAGGGAAAAGCAAGAGCAAGGCCACAAAGAACAGAAGAGAAGGACAGTAAGGGGAGGCCTGTCTGGTTGGGGAAGGGGTTCTGCATCCTGGCCCTAATGTTAGGCAGATCAGGCTTTGAGGCTGGGTGATTAAGAGATAATTTATTTTTCTCAGCCTCAGCCTTGTGAGGGCATCTGTGCTAAAGAGACTTATGGCCCTAAATTAGCTCTTTTCATGTCTGACAAAGCACTTTATACATTCCCTTCTCATCTAACCACCCTCACCAAAAGGCCTCATCTGACCACTTCACTTGTATACTGTCTTATTCACTCAGTCTGAGTCTTCCTCCATTATTTTTTTTTAAAGATTTTATTTATTTGTCAGAGAGAGAGCACAAGCAGGGGGAGGGGCAGGCAGAGGGAGAAGCAGGCTCCCCGCTGAGCAAGGAGCCCAGTGTGGGACTCGATTCCAGAACCCTGGGATCATGACCTGAGCTGAAGGCAGACGCTCAACTGACTGAGCCACCCAGGCGCCCGTGTCTCCATTAGCACATAAGCTCTATAGGGTGGGAACATTTACTGGTTTCATTCACTACTGTGAAGTAGTTACTATCACCCCATTAAACAGATGAGGAGACTGATGTTCAGCGTAGTGAAGTGACTTGCTCAGAGTCCCACAATAAATAGTCCAACTCCCAGAGGTAGCCCATAACAACTTTGCTCCAGTGACCCAGATAAATCGGGTCCAGAAGACAATTATCTGGGGGGTCCACTTGGGGTCCCGCCCCTAGCCCAGAGCTCTTGTACCCCTTCTTACCTGGACACAGAGGTTGGGGTGGGCATTCAGCAATGGCAACTCAAGGGTCTTCTGTGGAAAAAGGGTAATGGGCGAGGTCAGGAAATGTGTCCTCCTGAGCTCCCCTTCCTTTCCTGATTCCAGGAGCCTCCCACCATTTCACTTACATTTACAGTGACATTTGCCCAGGACAGCGGCGGGACCAGCGACTGGCAGGGGCCCCCACCTGGTGCCTGCCAACACAGAGTGGCCTCAGCAAGCAGCGAGCAGGGTGCATTTAGCTGCCAGCCCCGTGGGGGCAGTAGCCGCAGCCGGGCTGCACGCCAGAGGTTCCGATGTGCCCGGGGGTCTGCAAGGAGAGGGCTGGGTCACTGGGCGCCCAGCATGCGTCTACTTGCACCATTCCCACCCTGGCCCCAGCCCTGGTCTTCTCACCCTCCGTAAAGGGGCAGATGCTCGTCCTGACAGAGTCGGGCTCTAGAGGCCACACCTGGAAAAGAAACAGGGTTCTATTAGTCCATTCAGTCCAGCTGACCCTCCAAGAGCGTGTGCCGGGCCCACTGCTAGGCACCGGGGATACATTCATTTAACTATTTCATCAACACTTGCCCAGTCTTTTTGCCCTTTGTAAAGCCCTAGAGTTGCACACATTTATTCTTCCGGCAAACCCTATACCAATATCTGACAACACCTTCATTCAACAGACTTTTAATGAGTACCTACTATGTGTCTTAGCACCATGGTAGGCACTAGGGACATTGATAATTAAATCCACAGTCACTTAGTGTGAGCCTACTATATGCCAGGTATTGTGCTAAGTGTTACTGTGTATATATTATATATTTTAATATACATTAATATATATATGTGTGTGTGTATATATATATATATATATTTTTTTTTTAAAGTAAACTCTACCCGCTGTGTGGGGCCTGAACTCGTGACCCTGAGATCAAGTCACATGCTCTATAAACTGAACCAGCCAGGCACTCCATTTCTTTCAATAAATTTCTAAAGAACATCTATTCCGTGCTTAGCCCTGTGGTAAGCAGTAGAGATAATACATTAATTTATTCAGCAAACTTTTAATTAAGTCCACCTACTATGTAGCAGGCACTGTGCTTGGCAGTAAGGATGTTTATATCACAGCAAACATTTCATGAACATCTGTTATGTGTTCTCCCACAGTGCTAGTTAGGAGAGTTTCATTCATTCATTCATTCATTCATTCATTCCTTTAACAAACTTAATTAGCACCCACTACATGCCAGGCATTGTGCAAGGCTCCAGGCGAGTTACTAAGTTTGAATTCGGTATTATTTCCTTATCTTCAAGGAAATTACAAAGTCATAGTTTTAGTAAGGACAAAACATGTGTATAAATTAATAAATTGATCACTCATTTATTGAGCATCTGTTGTGTGCAAGAAGAAATGAGACAGGTGCCCAAATAAGAAAGGAAGTGATAAATGAACAAGAAAAGACAGAAGTGCAAAAAGACTGGAAGACAGAAGAGGCCAGACAGTTGAGGAAAAGCTTCGGGAAAGAGGTAACATTTGAGCTGGAAGGATGTGGTTGTATAGAAAAGAAGTGAGGGCATTTCAGGTAGTGGAAATAACAGGCATTAGTATCAGAGATAAAATAGATGGGACCTGTCACCATTTAAATGTGCACTCAGAAGAGAAAAGAGGGGCGCCTGGCTGGCTCAGTTGGTAGAACATGCGACTCTTGACATCAAGGTTGTTAAGTTCGAGCCCCACGTTGGGTATAGAGATTACTTAAAAATAAAATCTTAAAAAAAATAGGAAAGAGCCAACATACAGAAGCTTGGATACTTCCTTTTGTAACAGTCCTATGAGGCTGGTATTGTTATTCCCATTTCACAGATAAGAAACAGGCTCAGAGAGGTGAAGTGACTTGCACAAGGTCACACAGCTAGCAAACAGCAAGAGTCAGGATTCAAACCTCACTTTCCAGAGGAGTATAAAGAGGCAATTGGAGGAGTAGGGGAAGGCTTCAAGGAGGAGGTGACATTTGAATGGGGCCATGAAGAATGAGTAGGAGTCCTGTGGATAGAGGATTAGGAAGAACATTCAGAGCCTGCAACAGGCAGAAGTCAGGACAGCAAAGGTCATGAATGGGCTAGTCACCTTAGGGAGCAACAGTTCCCACCTCGAAGAGGAATATGGAGGATGGCAAGACAAGGAAGGGAAGGGCCACCCCCCTCATCAATTCCCCAATCCTCTACCCCTGGCACCTAGCCAGACTCTTCTCTTACCTGAATACAAAGGCAGGGAAACAGGTCTGTGTGGTTCAAGGTAATGTTCCGTGGCCCGGTCTGTGGGACAAGCAGAAGGCAAAAAGTTGGAAAAGACGAGGAGGAGGAAGGCTGAAAGCCAAAGTTAAGGAAACCAGGCAGGCAGCAGTTCCCCTGATGTTCCTTGCTTGGGGAGTGGGTCGCTGTATCCTCCTCAAGGGTCCGCTTTGATAATGCGCTCACATCCTTAGCATGGACATCAGCCTAGAGTGGGAATGGCCTTGGGAGGCCTCACCAGGTTTTTGTGCCACCAGGGTTTTGTAGGGCCCTGGATCTGGTTCCAGTACAGGGAGAGGCCAAAGTGCTGCTCCTCAGAGACGTCCAGCACGAGGTGCACATCATCGCCATCGGCAGACACACTGAGCCAGGGCAGGGCTGTGGGGCAGGCAGAGAGAGAGAGAGACTTCCTTCACCTCTTCTGCATACCCTTACCCCTGGCCATACCCCTCTGGCTGACCCTTTAGAGTTTCCTTCACATCCCTGAGATTGGAAGGCTCCTGGAGGGCAGAGTCTATGTCCTCATCTCTGATCAGACTTTGTCCCTAGCCGCCAGTCCAGTATCTTGACACAACTCTTCTCCCTCTGCAGCCAGAAGGATCCTGTAATCACTGTAAGATAAATCCTCCTTCTCTGCTCAGATGACCCCCCAGATTACCCCCAGAGTAAAAGCCAGAGTCCTTAGAATGGCTTGCAAGACCCTACATACTCTAACCTCATTTCCTAGCACTCTTGTCCTTAATCTGCTGCAGACATGCTGCCCTCTTCGCTAATACTTAAACACACCAGATACACTCCTGCTTCAGGCCCTTTGCACTGGCTGTTCCCTCTGCATATGGGATGCTTTTCCCTCAGATACCCATATGGCTCCTCCCGTACCTCCTTCAGGTATTTGCTCACCACAGTGAAGCCACCCCTGACTGCTGCAACTCCCAACTCCCTTATCCTCCCTCCCCAAATTTTCTCCACAGCACTAATCACGTCTTATTGCATAGTTCACATCTCCATGTGTTTATTGTGTCCTCCATCTCCCCTATTCTGACCCTGACTCCCATCTACAATGTCAGCTATGTAAGGCAAGGATTTTTGTCAGTTTCGTTTTTTGACTTATCTCCAGTGCCTAGGGCTATTTCTTGGGCAGAGTAATTACTCAGTAAATATCTATTGAATAAGTGGGTCAGTGTCTACTGAGTGAATAAAGACACGAAATGCATGACGTGTATCTGTGTCTTTAAAGCTCTGGTGCTGGGTAGTCTCTAATGAATTACCAAAGAGGCAGGCCAACCTTAAGGAACCAAAAAGGAAATAAAATTGAAAAAAATTAAGAGTTCAGGGCGCCTGGGTGGCTCAGTTGGTTGGGTGTCTGCCTTCAGCTCAGGTCATGATCCCAGGGTCATGGGATCGAGTCCCACGTCAGGCTCCCTGCTCAGCGGGACAAATAAATAAAATCTCTTAAAAAAAAGAAAAGAAAAAAAATTTAAGAGTTCAAAAACATCACCACTTATATCTTGATCTGGGTGGTAGTTATGCAAGTGTATACGTATGTAAAAATTAACTGAGCCGGACTTTAAAATTAGTGCACTTTACACACTTTTCTGTATGTGTGTTATACCACAGTAAAAAAGAAAATATAATATGAAAAATGAACAAAGCGAAAATAAAATTCAAATAGTGCCTGGGAAAAATCATCAGAACCTTGACTTTCCTAGCCCTTATTTTATGGTTTAATATTATTTTTATTTTGCTATATGGTGGTAGTGGGGTGCACCATAATCTTGACAATGCTTTGGGCCTCTAGATGTCCCCGGTACTAATAAATAAATTTGTTATAAAGAGTGCGAGATTCACCTTCATACCCCAACGCCTGGCACAGGGTAGGAGCCACGGCAGTTCCTGCGTGATGCTCAGTGAGCATCTGATTGCGGCAAGCCCACACCTGAAGTCACCTCCAAGCTTCCCTCACGCTCCAGACCCTGCGTGATGCTCAGTGAGCATCTGATTGTGGCAAGCCCACACCTGAAGTCACCTCCAAGCTTCCCTCACGCTCCAGACCCTGCGTGATGCTCAGTGAGCATCTGATTGCGGCAAGCCCACACCTGAAGTCACCTCCAAGCTTCCCTCACGCTCCAGACCCTGCCCCTCCCTCCTTCCAGCCCCGCTGTCCATTGCCCCTACCCCAGCAGCTCTGGATGCTGTCCCGGACTTCAAGCCCCTTGCAGTCTGGGGAGAGATCACAGAAAAGCCTCCAGTGGGGCTGGGGACCAAAGAAAGAAGTGGGGCAATCCAACCCATGGGGAGCACTAGGAAGGGCTCCTCGTTCCTTAAACACCACCCCATCAATCCAGTGCCCAAAGCACCTTCCTCAGGCACTGGGAAGCAATATTGCCTGGGGAGAGGAGACAAGAGGGACAGACCTGGGGAGGATGGGAGCTCAGACCCCTGCCTGTGAGTGGATGGGACTAGGAAGGGGGTGAAAGCAGAATGGCAGTGGCCAGAGGGGAAAGAGACTGGGGGGGGGGCAGGACTTGGGGCCCCTGAGGCTCTGGGGCCACTTACCAGGCAACTGCTGTGTGAGGTTGAGTTCCTTCTGGTACCTGGGCTGAGTGTAGGACCAGAGTCGCACCTCAGCCCCCAGAGCAGCCTCGAAGCAGTCAAATACTACCGAGCCCTGTGAGGAGAGGGGTGGCGGAAGGCTGGTGGTATAGGGCTCAGAATACAGGCCAAGGGCTCTGAGCTTCTCCATGGACCACTCCACTCACGCCCTCCCCCAACCAGTGACTCTATACTGTATGGCCTGAAATTCTCCCATTAATGTTTCCTTTAAAGGCCCCCCTGTCTAAAGCACACAGCCTCAGTAGGGGTTGTCAGCAGGGCAGGGATAAGGGCCCTAGCTATTGAGTCCCTGCCCCCACCCTTGCTGTCCCACATCACGCGGCCAAAGCTAAGGTGACCAGATACCCCGACACAAATGTGGGACACCCCTTCCCACACCCAATGCCTCAGTGGTCCTCACAACTGTCCACTGAGGTAGGCCAGCAGATTTTCTCCCATTCTACAATTTTCCAGGCAAGAGGATACTGGCTGGGAGCTGGGGGCAGGAGCGGAAGTCAAAGGGTTTGAGGGATCTGGCCCAAGTGGAGCTTCATCTTCCAAACACACATGGCCTCCTGAAGTAGGGAGAAGCCCCAACACCCCGCACCACGGTCTACACACAGGGCAGACATGATGTAGCAGAAAGTCCAGAGAAGTGGATCCAGCCCACAGACTTCCCCTCCCCAACCTCAGTTTCTTTCTCTGGAAAATGAGAGTAATAATGCCTAGTTCATGTGTGCTTCTGAGAGTCACAAAAGAAAGGGAGAATTAAATCTGAGACCCTTTAGTGCTGGGCATTACCCGAGGTGTTTTATACATATCAACTCATCTTTTTCTCACAACAGCCATAAGAGGCAGGACTATTCTTATTCCCATTTTACAGACAGGAAAACAGAGGCATAAAGGGCTGAAAGGGCTTGCCCACAGCCCTGCTGGCGTCAGCACACAGACATAACACACACACAGGAGCACTTCAGAGACATCACGTTCAGAAGTTGGCTATTGCTACGATTATGATTTCGCATACCACAGACTGACCAGGCTGCACGAGGGCAGCGGGCACTTGCACCTCCAGCAGAACGCAGCGGGCAGTGGGGTAGGCCTGGAAGGAGAGCACCACTTGGGCCTGGAGAAAGGCTGTGAGTAACAGGACGGGGCACTGGTCAGGCTCCGGGGCCTCGGGCAAGGCCCTGGCTAGGGGCAGTTGGGCCACCTGGGTTCTCCTCACCGTTCACAGGCTCCTCAAGCTCTGGATCAGCTGCTCTTCCAAACTTGGCTTCATCTTTAGGCTCTTTCCAGTGCCCTAGAAGGACCCGAGAATAAGGCCCAGGTCAGGCCTCAGCTCTGCGCTGGCTTTGCGCTTGGCTTCCTTCCTGAAAGGAAGGAGATTCCTGAGAAGCAGGGGCCAGGCCAGGGGCCTGGGGGGTGGGAGACAGGGAGACCAGGCTGACCTGGGGGTCCTTTGGCCGGTGTTCCCCAGGAGAACACTGAGGATGCACAGGACTGCCCGACAGACGCCCCGGTCCTTGTGCCCATCCCAGACGTGCTGACGTGTGCACACACAGGGGATGACATGCTCACCGTGCACAGCCAAGTGGATGGCCACACGCACACAGAGGTCACAGTCGGTCTCCTGGTGGCACCTCAGCACCAGCTCTGTCTGCAGGCGTGTGGGCACCAGCACAGGGCCTGGGGCAGACACGATGCTCCCAGGCAGGCAGAGCACGTCGCCATCTGCGCATGAAGGGTGGGGTGGGAGCTAAAGCTGTTCATAATCCAGAGGTTAGTTGCACCTGACAACCCCAGAGGGCCAAGGAGCTTTGGGCTCTTCCTGGGCGGAGGGTGGGTGGTAAGGGCATACAACTGGAACATCTCCCCTCCCTTCCACCAACCTGGGCAGTTCTTTTCTTTCTCAGAGTAGGGCTACTCACCCCAGAGGTGGCAGGAAAGGCCCTGGGAAGAAGGTAAAGACAAGTCAGAGTTTATGCCACCAAATCTAGCCATTTTTCCCTGCCTGCTATCCCTGCCTACCCTTCTGGGGCTCCCCATTCAAGCCCCTCCCAGGAGAAGACAAACCCAGCTCTTGCCCCCTCCCCATTCTTCTCTTATCCCATCAGCACCAGACAGACCAGCCAGGGCAGTTCTGGTGGTAGTGACAGTGACAGGAGCCAGGCTAGGGCCTCTGATAGGCGGCAGACTGAACCCTGAGCTTTCCCCAACTCTCCCAGGACCCCAGACTTACCGGAGAGCAGCGAGCAGTGTCCTGAGGCCCCATAAGCTTCTCCAAAGAGAGGACCATGGGGCTTCGGCCCAGTGCCAAGGACAACAGGAACCAAGGCACAGGCATCTTCCAGGTACCAGGAGGCACCAAGGCCCAAGGCCCTGTCCTGCCCCCCCCAAAGGGGGGGCAGACACTGTACCTCTGCTCCCACTCAGCCCCAAGCCTGTGGGCACGAGGGCCGGAATCCCTCTTCAGCCTGGCGTCCCAGTGCTGGCTGGAGCACTCCCTCTCCTGGGAGTCCTGAATCCTGTCCCAGTCCAGCCCGAGTGCTTTCGTTTTGGCTCCCGGCAGGCAGCTGGCTGTTCCCGCCCCGCCCTGTCCCTCCCACCAACACCAGGCCTGGGAGTCAGCAGGCTTGGAGTGGGGTGGTGGCCTCATCTCCTTTCCCTCTCCTCCTCCTCTGCTGACACCTGGCTGGGAGGGGCCCCTGAAGAGGGTGGCAGCATCACAGCTGAGTGAGGGAGCTCTTACTCACCCTGGGAGTCCCTAAGGAAGAGGGCCTGGGCAATGCTGGGGCATATCCACTTCCCATATAAATCTGGGATTTTGGTGCCCATTAGGTCCCCTCATACAGGGCACCCCCAGTCCCTTCACACATCTGCCCTGGAACTCAGTGACCCTTTGTGGGACAGGAGCTCTAAAGGCAGGGACAAAGGGCATCAGAAAATGGGCTTTTCACCACTTCCTGGCCTCTGCTCAAGTGTGGTATGGAGGGAAGGAACTCAGGACTCAGAGCCAGGCAGACAGGGGCCCCATTTGTGCTGTTGCCATGGGCTGGCTGCACGACAAATGGACCTTTCTGAACCTTTTCACAGTGAGGATCGAGATTTCCAGGTCCTTCTTTGCCTTTTCAGAGACATTGCATGTGAGAAGTGAAGGATGTGGTTGTGGGTGTGGACATGGAAGATTTGGGCCCACAGAGGGATGCATAACAACCCCCAGGCAGGGCTGTGCTGACCCTTCCTCCAACTCAGGATTCTGGGCACACTGGAGAAGCACACTGTGTCTCTTAGCTTATCTATTATGTTCGCCTTTATTCATTTTTCTTGATCTTGTCCCACCTTTGCCCTGTACACCCAAGGCCAAAACC
>NW_024423786.1:8292888-8465745 GCF_017311325.1 Ursus maritimus
GCCTCTTTCCCTGGGTCAGGCTCCCTCCCTCCCTCCATCCTCTGGGCAGAGCTCCAGTCTGGGAAAAGCAGTATCCCTGTCTCAGAAAGAGGTTCCCTTGCTCCCCCACTGGAGTTACCCCTCACTCAGAATTGCCATCGCACCAGCCTCCCCTACCTCTGTCCCACATCTTTCCAGCCTGGACTGGAGCATGTGCAGACTGCTCTTTCTGGAATTTTGAAGAAAAGAAGTGGGAAGATCCCCCTCCCCCGCAACAGGACTGGGGTCAGTGGAACCCTCAGTAAACAGCGACTCTCCCCGCTGGTTCGGAAAGGGTAAACATGAGCAAGAAGCCAGAAACGTAAGGAAGGGGCTGGGACAGCGAGGGAGGTGTTCTACTCCCTGGCTAGCAGACAGAGCATAAGGATTTTTGGCCCGTAGTCCTGGGGCGGCACCCCAAGGATTCTAGGGTAGAAGGCTCATTCAGGGGTTCCAGCCAGTACCCCTACGCCTGTCTCTGCTCAGACTCGGTGGGCAAAATTTGGCGGCCTCCCGTTCCAGCCGGTGGCACAGCTCCAGGCGACCCCGCAGGCACGGCCGATCCCCGAGGCGGCCTCGACTGGTGGCTTCGGTGGAAGGCTGTGCGTCTAGCGCCCGTAGCAGGCGTGGCAGGTCGCGCAACAGGCGGTAGCGCGGCAGGGCACGCAGAGGCGGGGGAATGTCGCCCTTGGCACAGAGGCGACTGAAGTAAGCGAGCAGCAGCAGTGGGCGCGGGGCGGCACCGAGCAAGGCGCGCAGGGGCACCGAGTGGGGATCCCGGCCGCGGACTGGACTGGGGCCCCCACTGCTCCACAGAAGCAGCACGGTGCCCCGCTCCTGCGCCACGCGCGCCCGCGCCGCCCACAGCCAGGGCAGCGGGCCCACGCGCGCCACGCGCGTCCCTTCCCACAGGTCCACGATCACGTCACGCCCACCGCCCAGCGCTGCCCGCAGCAGTTCAGCCAGCGCTCCCACCAGGCGCCGCTGCGCCTCTGAGTCCGCGACGTGCAGGAGCAACACCGGCCGCTCTCGGCCCGGGCCTAGGGGCGGGAGCAGCAGATAAACAGGGTGGGGGGCTAAGGGAGAGCCCAGCACTTCCCCTCCCCTATTCCACCCCCACTCTACCCCTCCCCACCTTGGGGCTAACTCATCAGGTGTTCCACCCGGTTCCTTATCTCCACTGGGTGTGGGTACCCAAGGCAACTTTAGCCTATAGGGTGTCTTTGGGCTAATTAGATAAAAGCGCCCGGAAGGGGCCAGGTCTAGGGCGCGGGGTTTGGCAGGTGCAGCGCAGGCTGGATTTCCGCCCCACTGGTCTCTTCCCAGAGACCACTAACAGTGAACCATCTGCGCAGAAGGACCTTTGCTCTGCCTTAACCATTCCTGACCACTAGGGGGCCTGAGGCTCACCACCTTGGGTAGCAGAGAGCTTGGGGCAGCAGCAGGGGCCTGGCTCTTCTGGAAGGGAGCCTAGGCAGGGGAAGTGTGGGGGGCCACTAGCTTAGGCACTGTGCAGATCTGAATCCTCAGGTTCCCCCAGAGTGAGCTTACCTGACAGCGGGCGCCGGCGGGTGAGGACCAGAACAATGCCCAATAGGGTGGTGAGGGCCAGCAGTGCCAGGATCAAGAGCCCCAGGTGTCTATGAGAGACTGAGTCAAGCAGGGTGAGGCCAAGTCAGGCTCCTCAGTGCCCAGCCTCCTTTTTACCCCACCCCTCGTCTCCCAAGAACTTACCATCTGGACACAAGAGGTGCTTCCAGGAAAACTGAACATCTGATCTCCACACCTGAGGACGCAGAGCCCGCCACCCCTGTGAGCCAGGGTAGCCCCTTCTCCCAGGGGCAGTTGAGCGGCGACAGAGAAAGGGAGTCCCCCCAGACAGGGAATTTCTCCAGCACAGGGTTTGTGTCTGGTCCAGCTCTGGCTGGGCACACAACAGGTCAGGAGTGGCAACCCAAAAAATAAACTTGAAGTTGCCCAGGGCGTCCATGAGGCACAGTCAGGCACAGTCCCTGAATGAAGTAATCGGATGCCACTGAGCTCAAGCCCATTGTCACCATGCCTGAATGTGGACACAGAGTACCAGGTTTTCTGATTTTTTCCAGGAGAAGCCGGAAATCAGCTTTTTAAATATGACCGCTCCAATATTTAAATGGTAGCAACTCATTCCAATTTCAAACACCATGCTGGCCAAACCAAACATTTGTCTCACGTTCCACCTATAGGGTAGATGCTAGGGGAGTGTGTACAGAGTGACAGCAGGATTCCTTACCAGGAGACAGCTCCCTGTCTGCAGGAAGGGAATGATGAGATCTAGTGTCACTGGGCTTGAGCCCTGAGTCTGTGGGAACAAAGAGAAGAATGACTGTCCCCACAGAGTCAAATCTGGCTCTGTCTAGTCTGAGTCTTTGCCCACACTCTTTTCCTTTCTACCCTCCCGCTCCCACCCAAATCCTACCCAGGCTTAAGGTCAAGTGCCACCATTGACAAGAAAGAAGTCTTCCGGGATGCCTGGGTGGCTCAGTTGGTTAAGTGTCTGCCTTCAGCTCAGGTCATGATCCTGGGGTCCTGGGATCGAGTCCCGCATCAGGCTCCTTGCTTAGAGGGGAACCTGTTTCTCCCTCTGCCTGTTGCTCCCCCTGCTTGTTCTCTCTCTCTGACAAAGACATTTTAAAAATCTTTAAAAAGAAAGAGAGAGAGAGAGAAAGAAGGAAAGAAAGAAAGGAGAAAGAAAGAAAGAAAGAAAGAAAGAAAGAAAGAAAGAAAGAAAGAAAGAAAAAGAAAAAGAAGTCTTCCCCCTACTTCATTCTCAAGCCACCCAACTGATCATTCCCAGATGTGAACTGCGGAAGATAACACATGAATCAGGAGATCGGGCACTCATCAGCAAACATGCTCTGCGTGTCTACTTTGTGTCAAACCCTGAGAAAAGAAGACACAGGTGTTGCCTCTGTCCTCCAGCAGCTCATAAACCAAGGAGCCTAACTATATAAGCTGCCTCCCTTCTCTGTCCCGCATATCTGAAGGGATGGCTTGTCCACTGGAAAGAACCTAAGCCGTGAAGTTAGAGCACAGTCAAAAAAGTCCGGCTTAATGATTGCCCTTGTGGTTCCTAGCTGTGTGATCTTTGCATGGAGATAGGTTTCCTCCCTTCCTGACCATCAGTTTCTTCATTTGTATATGAGGACTAACAATCTTTATTTTACTGGGTTCTTGAGAGCATCCCATGGGAATATGCAGGTTAACGCCCCCTATCACACACAGCGCAGAGTGTAGGCCTTCAGTTACAGTAGTTATTATTACACTGTGGACTCCTTAGGGGCAGACTGTGTTACATACTTTTCTTGTATTTCCCAGGGCCTAATGCAGGGTAGGCACAGAGTAGGGATTCAATAAATGCATGCTCAATTGGACAGAAGTGATCACCATCTGTATACAGGCAGGATATAGCTCCACCCTATGTTCTGGGTGTTGGTTAAGGAGTTGACCAGAATCTCCATCCTTCCAGAACTCCCTCCACTTCCAACCCCCATACCACCCCTGTCCCAGACCCCATTCTTCAGCCAGCTGTCAGCAGATGCTGACACAGTGACTCTCAAATCATGGCTAAACTCAATGAAGGTGGTCTTCTCCCAGCTCACAAAAACAAATGAGTCCATGGACTTAGCTCTGAATTTTAGGTTATCCCATGGGACTTTGTCTTAAATCTTAAGCATGGCTTGGTGTTAAATCTTAAACATTCTTAAACATTTGCTACCACTTATCTGCTTGGGAGCCCTCATAGAGTACAAGACAAGTAAGCAAGCTACAAGTGAGCGTTTAAGAAAGAATTAGAAAGAGCTAGTCATGCTTAGTCAAATTGGTGCTGTGGTTTGACGGATATATTTGATTGTGCTTTTCATTTTTATTTATTTTTTTAAAGAGTATTTATTTATTTATTTGACAGAGATAGATAGCCAGCAAGAGAGGGAACACAAGCAGGGGGAGTGGGAGAGGAAGAAGCAGGCTCCCAGCAGAGGAGCCCGATGTGGGACTCGATCCCGGAAGGCCAGGATCACGCCCTGAGCTGAAGGCAGATGCCTAACGACTGCGCTACCCAGGCACCCCTGATTGTGCTTTTTATATCAGATACACAGAAGAGAGTCTGCTAGTCAAACTGTTCTTAGTTCACATAATAAAGTTAAATCTGTCAGTAGTTCACAGTATTCTGCAAAGAGCACCTCAGCTTCCAGGGGCTCTGCCTCCCAAGATAGGCAGGGAACGTCTGTCAGGGGCCTCGTGGAGACAGACAGGAACGCAGGGGTAGAGGACAGCTGGGTTCAAGAGAGGGCATTGGTATAAAATATGGCAGCAGACTGTGTGGGTCAGAGGACAGCCGGAGGTGGGATGGCCAGTCTCTTGCTTCTGTTTACCTCCCGTAAGCTCAGAAACTAAAAGGATTAGGAACTGCTCCATTGAAGACCCCACTGACAGGCAGAGGAACCAGCTGAACAAAGATTGATCAAGTAAATAAATAACCAGATGATATAAGTTAGAGATTTGCGTGTCTCCACTTGCTGCACTCTGAGCAACAAGACCGGGGTGAGGGGGGTAAGGGGGTGGGGGGGATCCCTGGCTAGGCCATACCTGGCTGATGCTGTACACCGGGGGCACCAAGCTGTCCTGCCCCAAGCTTGGGGGGCTCCAGGCAGCACTGAAGGTGGCCTGCATCGTTGAGGAGAAGTGAAGGACCAGCTGCCGGGCCTGGGTATCCACGCTCACATTCCAGGATGGGGCTGCCAGGGTGGGAAAGGGCATCATGGGAGACATTCTGTTTGTGGGCGGTGATAGGAGCTGGGCTGTGGTTGCCAGAGAAGTCAGAACAGGGCTCGCGTCTGGCTTGGTCCCAGTTGGGTAAGGGTGAAGTGGTGGAAGGGGGTCCCAGCCAGGGTCACTTATCGGCTCACCAGTCCGGTGGGGGCATTCCACATGGCTGCTATTTCCAAAGGAGAACTGAGAAATCCAAAAATGGCAAGTCAGCAAGCTCCAGGCACCACCCACACACCTCCCCAACCACTGTCGCCCATGTTTGTACCTTGAAGCAGAGCTGGGGGTGCAGGTCTACTCCCTCCAAAACATACCACTGTGGTAGGAGAAGGGAGTTAGTCAGGGAGCCGGGCCTTGGGCCCCAGCCCTGCCCACTCAAGTCCTGGGGGGGGCCTGTCTCACCCCCTCTGACTCTCGAGCCGTGGCATTGGGGACGTCTTCACAGTGGGTGTGCCAGCCCTGCCTCTGGCAGAGGGAGGCCTCCAGCTTCAGCGGGCAACGGAGGGTGAGGGCCATGACCATCTGACTGTGCTGGCTGTAGTCAGTGAAGTGCACTGACTTCCAGAAGTCCGAGCCATCTGGGCAGGCGGCAGGCAGAGGCAGAGAGTGAGGCCTGGGAGGCCTGGGCCCTGCTTTGGCCTCAGCCTCGCTTTGCATCCCCATCCCCGGGGGCACCAGGGGATGACTTCGCTGGCATGTCTAGGTATCCAATAGTTGAGCATGCCTTGTCCAGACCTTTTATGACCTTTTCTACTCGGCTGTCTCATCTCCTTTCTGTGCCTCCATTCTGGCCAGTTCTCTGCTGCTCCCCAAACTCAAAATCTGCAGATCTTTGCTTAAGTTCCCCCCAGAACCAGGGGTGTGCCCCTCGCTACTCTCCTTTTGAAATACTGCCCCTTTTCTGAGCTCACCCCAGGTGTCACCTCCTGTAAGAGACCTCTGATCAGACAGCCTTCACGGGCTTCTCCCTTTCCTGAGTTCACGGCCTACAGCCTAGTCCTCAATTCTAACGGTGCCCTGGACTGTAGGCTGCTTTGCACTATTCATTTGCTGCGTTTCAGGGTCCTGTCTCTTTAATTTGGGGATGACAACATGCGTCCAGCACTTTAGACATCACCAGCCACTTTCACATATAATATTGAACGCCAGCCTCATCAACAATTGGAAAGTAAGGCAGGGCAAGTATCACTACTTTACTGATGAAGAAACTGAGGTTCAGAGAAGAATAAGTGGGATGTGACCCCAGGACTTGGGGCCCATCCTCTTAGGACACTACCTCCTGGGGCTCATATTTCTAAACCTCTCACAGCACCTAGTACAACGTTCAATACTCTGATTTACTGGCACGTGATTGGTAGATACGGTAGCTCTTTCTCCTCAGCAACTGCAGGGAAAATGCCTGCATGCCTTCTGGGGGCTTCTTCCACAACACAGGTGTGAAATGCGCGCGCGTGTGTGTGTGTGTGTGTGTGTGTGTGTAAGAGAGACTGAGAGAGGCTACGAATGCCCATGTCCAGCACTTACAGGCTTCAGGCCAGTTCTGGAAGGGACATTTTTTGCGCCTCACTGTGTCCTCTTGCAGGTAGGATGCCTGGGGGGACAGGGAAACAGTCAGGGAGGGTCACAGGAACGGCTTCTCTCCTCTATCACTCAGACCTGAAACTCCTCTGGCTTGACCTTGCCCTGATGCAAGCTGCCGGAGCCAGCGGGGCACGGAGCAGGGGAAGCAGTGCAGGGTGTGGGCAAGGGCAGGGGGGCGTGACCAGAGTCTGGGAGCAAGATCAGTAAACGGGAGGCTCAGTCCTCTTCTCCCTGGAGAGGAGAACCTATCCTCCCCCAGAAAGAGGGGAGGTCCACATTCCTCCGCTTTTAGCTTTCCCAAGGAATGCCCTGTACGGAGCCCCCCTCTGGACCACCCAAGCACCCGGCGTTGTCCACCCCGGCAGCTGCTCCCTGCCCCACGTGTCTGCTTGTACTTCCCTTTTGTCTCCTCCTGGTTGACAAGGTCCCCTGCATTTTCTGTCTAGTCCAAAGAAGTCTTACCACTAGACACCTCAGCTTCGTAAGGAGCGGAGGACTGCCAGGGAGGGCTCACGGGGACGAGACTTTTGGAGCCGATATGGAACCTGGCAGTGGCCACACGTGCGCCCACCGTGACTCCTCAGAACACACAGTGAAGGCAACTGTGTATTCTGTCTCTGGGGGCTGAGGCCAGTCTGAACCCAGGAAAGCTGGTTTTGGGTGGGACTGAGGTTGGAATCGGCCCCCCCAAATATCTCATATTCAGCAGGACACTTCCATCTCTGACCCAGTGTGTGACTCACAGTCAAGCTGGCAGCCATCTTCCCAAGCATCAACTCAACACCCAGTCTTTTTAAGACCTGACTTACTGGAGATAGGCTTGACCAACTGTGCCTCTGTGAGACCTAGGAGTGGAGCCATGGACAACACAGACCTTTTCCTCTGCTCACCTCTATGCACAGACAGGGCAGAAGGAATTCATAAGGCAGGTCTACAGCATGGCCCCCAGACACAATTTTCTGTTGACGAAGCAGCAAAAGGAGAAAAGAAGTGCCTGAGAAAGAGCTTAGGCACCCTGGACAAGGGCAGTAGGAAGTTGGGACCTTGGCCAACACACCCTGTTTTTTTAAGAAATGAAGGGAGCTGAGGGCCAAAGAGGTACAGCTCCAGTCCCTGCAAGTGGTACCAACTGCATACCAGGGCATCCACAGCAACTGGAGCTTGAAGGGGGATATGAGGCCTGGGCTGAGTGAATGGGGAACATCCCATTCTCTGGGGGGCAGCAGCAAAAGGAGGGAGATGGAAGGGAACCAAGAAAGATATGACTGCTTCTTGGGGGAACTGAAAAGCCTTCTTAATGCAACCTGAATCTAGCTCAGGGTCTTCTCACTGGGGATATATGCCATATTCATTTCTCTGCTAGGCATTCGTGGTTGCTCCAAGTCTCTGTTTGTCCTTGCCCTTCCTCTCCTCCTGGATGACAAGGACACCTGCATTTTCTGTCTAATCCAAAGAAGTCTTAATGCTAGGCACGTCAGACATGTAGGGAGGTCTTAGACAATGACTGTCACTCTCTGGGCCTCAGTATACAATGGGGAGGTCCTTTTTGCTCCAGAGCTGTGTGATCTGGCTTTTTAAAGGGAGACAACACTCCATACCTGGGCGTCGAAGGGACTGCTCAGCTCCTCACATTCTAGTACCCACTGGTGACAAAGACGCACGGTGACCTCAGGTCCCGGAGGAATGGTCACTTGAATAGCCCGTGCCTCAGGCAGCAAATCAAAGGAGAACTCGGGCCCTGGGGAGAAGGGGGACCTGTTAGCCTTGTGTCTTGGCCTGGGCACAGGCACCACTACTTGGCTGTACCCATCTCTGGTCACACCCCATGCCTACCTTCATGCCTTTGTGAGCTGGATCTGGGGAGACCTTCCAATGCCTTTGGGTCTGAAGGTTGGGTCCTTTTAGAGCGCAACCCCTTGTGAGAGATGTGTGGGGAGGGGACAGTGATGTGATGACCCTTCTCAGACAGGCAACAGCTACTCAGCAGCTTCCTCTGTAGGCAGAGAACGTGGTTGGCCTTAGGCCAGGAATCAGGCTTTTATTCCTGCTTCTGGAACCTGGGGCACCACAGACAAGTCGCTCAGTCTTCAAGCCTTGGTTTCCCTAACTGTGTAATAGACAGAATAGTCTACTTCATTGCCACGCTTTCTATCTTTTGCATGGCTAGAGAGCAAAACGAGAGGCCAGAAACGAAAGGTCTGTGGGGCGTAGGGCAAGGCTGGAACTGGCGGGCAGAGTACCTGAGCAGATGCTGGCATCTTGTGTCTCCTACAGAACTGGAACTTATGTGACTTTTTGTATTTCTGCACCAGGAGGTGAAACCAGCCCCCCTGGAGGCCTGTGCAGGAAAGGACATATTGACTATCCAGCCCTTCTCTGCCCCTCTCCTACCTGGAAATGTGGCCTGATGTTAGATAGTAAGTCATTTCAGATCATGGAGTGTAATGGTAGCAAGCTTCTTTAGTCCTGAAAGTTATGATACAGTCAAAAAAGAATTAATTCCTTAAGTAGAGAAAAAGCTATACATATATGCAAAAGTGTCCATTGTAGCATTATTTACAACAGTGAAAAATTAGAAACTGCGAATTCTTAAGCAGTGTTTGGGCAGTTAGTATGTGCCAGGCACTGAGCTAGGCCATGAAAATAAAGAGTTGAATAAGAAAGATCTTACTTTGCAAATAGAAGGTAATACTAGTAAACTCACAGAACTAAAACAGTTTAATCCCAAGCAGTGGTGCCAGTGGAAAGGAGAAACACCTTCACAAAATGATACAACTGAACCATGAATATCAGTCATGGCATGCTATTTCAGGACGACCTGTCTCTGTTGAGGTTGACAGCAGGAGAGACATCGGTTCTGGTATGATAAGTCCCACTTTCCTCGGCCTGGGCCACCCTCCCAAACACCTCTAATTCACATCTCCACTGAGAAAAGCCCAAAGGGCTGTTTCTTATACCTGAAGGATCTGACACCAGATGCAGGCACAAATAGGGGCAGAGCCAGAGCTGAGCACAGCAAGGCTTTGGGGACGCAGGAAACGCCAACTGGGCATGGCAAGGGACACGGGCAGACCTTCCTGGGAAAGATGAAAGTAAATCAAATGGTAGGGTCCAAGGAGGTCCCTCCTGCCTCAGACAAGTGGACTCGAGGCTGAGATGTGTAGTTTTGGGCAAGCTACGGACTTCTCTAAGCCTCAGCTTCCTCATTCATAAAGTAGGACTGTTGTCAAGATCAAGTGAGATAATGTGTGGGGAAAATGATTTGTAAACTAGAATGTACCATTAGATATGAAAGATCGTTGTTGTAGCACTGACGGTAGGGAGGGAACAGTTAAGGGTGAGTGCCTAGAGGTTATTCTGAGTCTCCTTTAATCCTCCCCACAGCTCAGGGGCAGCAGCTTTCTATGACCTTGATCATCCCCTCAGAGACGGGGAGTCAGAGGGCTAAGTGCACTGCCCGCAGCCACATTTGGAGTATGTGGTGGAATTGCCACGCAAATCCAGGCTTGTCCTGATTCTGAACCCTGTGTTTTCTCCTTCATATGCTACTTCCCAAGTTGGGAGCCAAAAATTTGAATGGAAAGCTCGCTAGGGATCTGGAACAAAAGGGACCCAGAAAAGAAGCAGGGCAGGGAATGAGACTCACCAGTGAGAGTGTCTTCCTGAAGGCACAGGGCCCAGTAGGGGCAAGAAAGGAGAGAAGAATTATTAGTAGGGATTCCTATGTGTGGGGGGGGCATTCTCCCTGGGGTCTTTGCCTCAAATCACCTAATTCTAAGGCCCATAACCTAATAGCCCATCCACTCTGGCTCTTGTCTTGCCAGCTCGACCCCGCACAGGCCCTCAGACACCAGAACCTTGGCTACCCCTTCAAGACCATACAGAGGACGCACTGGGGCTGCTACCAGGGCACAGGGACTTGGGAGCCATGAGAGGATAGGCAGAAGAGTGGGGAGCTTTACCAGCCCGTGGCAGGGAGATGTCCCTACTGGGCAGCGGCAGCATTACCTTACCATTTGGGAGGCCAGCAGACAGTGGGTGCTCCAGCGGGGCAGGTAGGGGCAGCCAATCCCAGAGGAAGCAGAGAGGCCAATGAACAGCAGGAGGAGAAGCAGGAACGGAGCTGCCGATCTGGGGCTCCCCATGGGCTTCCGTGGGGTCAGAGCGCCCAGAACATGGCTGCACAGCCTGAAGGAGGGCAGCGGGCCCTTGCTGTGCAGCAGCGGGAGCGCAGGGAGCAGGAGTCTTCGCCTCTGCCTGCACCTGCCCCGCCCTGCCCCAAAGCTCCTCCTCGATCCTAGATCCTAACCAGCCAGCCAGGCCACATTCCTTCTTCCCCTAGCGGAGGGACAGAAGGATGATTGCCCCCCAGAAAACCCTACTGCTCCCACCTGGAGGGCAAGGGGCTCCTACTCTGGCAGAGAAATAACAGGAAAGAGGCCAGCACAGGGTTAGGGGGATGGAGGGCTGTCCCCACTTCTTAACCCCTCCTACTCCTGCAACACCCTGCAGATCTGACCCGCCCATTAATGCTCTTGGACTTGGAGCTTCCTTGGAGATGTGCTTCATCCCCTCACTTAGAGAATTAACGGAACTATTCAGCACCATTCTGCAATGGAATCTGGAGACAGAGGTGCCTGAGGCACCAGAGTTGAGCAGAACAACAAAAAGTCCACGTAGGATGCGCATAAACCTCACAGGCCCCCATACGCAACCTGCTCCCCACCTGGCTGACCCTCCAGACTGTAGCCCAGCTTTCTTTCTGCACCCAACTCTTCTGGGCAAAGGGCTCCACACCAAAGGGGCCTCCAGCTTCAAGGATCCTCTAATCAGAACAGTCTGCTCAGGAAGCCCCAGAGCGCATAGCTGAGCCCGGGAGCTGAGGGAGCAGGCCCCACGCACTGACCTGGTTTCCTGTGGTTTCCGATGCTGACGAGGCTCCAGGCTTTGTGGGGACCCTCCCCATCATCCCACAGCTTCCTCCTGCTCATGGAGCATTTGAGCTGCTTCAGTCCTTACCTTGGTGACACACATAGAAAGCAAGTTTGGGGCACACCTATGGGGTTAAGTCATCTTGATATTGTTATTGTCCCTCTGCACCTTTCAGTAGCCTGACTCTAGCCTCCTTGAAGCCAGTTCTAGGTCCTGAGTCTTCAGGTCTACTGTCTGAAGACCCATCCCACTCATTAACCTAAAAATACCCTCTGGCTTTTGAGTTCATTAGAAGATAAGGACCCTTTCCTATTCTTTACATTCTCTAATACCTAGCAGGGGATGTCAAAAAATAGGTGGTTTTGTAGTTGAATAACTGTAAATAATGCTACATTTCATTTAAGCAGTTTATTTGCTTCACATTTTACAAGCACTTTCAAATTTGATCCACCTAATCATCTCATGAGACAGGTAAGTGAGAATTATTCTTTTCATTTCGTAAAGAGAGAAATAAGGGAGCAGAAAGAAGAGTGCTCTCATCAAGGTCAAGGTCTCTAGCCCTGGGAGCTCCAATTTTGCCACCTCTCACGGTTCATTCCTTTTTTTTTTTTTTTTAAGATTTTATTTATTTATTTGACAGAGAGAGACAGCAAGCGAGAGAGGGAACACAAGCAGGGGGAGTGGGAGAGGAAGAAGCAGGTTCCCAGCGGAGAAGCCTGATATGGGGCTCGATCCAAGAACGCTGGGATCACGCCCTGAGCCAAAGGCAGACGCTTAACAACTGTGCCACCCAGGCGCCCCTCATTCCTCTTTCTGTCAGACTATGGTTTCTCTTCCCACTGCCTCATCTCCTTCAGCTCCTGGGATCCCAAAAGGGTTTGCCTGGCACAGTTCCATTTTTTGGCCTTGGAGCCCAGCACTGTGAAAACAGATCAGTAAGATACGAAAGAAAAAAAGGGTGGTCTGGCCATACTAAGGATAGGTTAGGGAGCCTTCCCCCTCAATTTTTACCTAACCCACAGTGGTTTAGATCTACATAAATAATGCATTTTCCAATGCTCAGGGTATGAAGTGAGAAACTTGGTTCCATTCTAGAATATTTCTCTTTCTTTTCTTTTCTTTTTTTTTTGAAGATTTCATCCATCTATTTGAAAGAGAGAGAGGAGAGAGCAGAGTGAGAGAGAGAGAGCACGAGTGGGGGTGGAGGGGCAGAGGGAGAGGGAGAAGCAGGCTCCCCATTGATCAGGGAGCCAGACGTGGGGCTCAATCCCAGGACCCTGGGATCATGACCCAAGCTGAAGGCAGACGCTTAACCAAATGAGTCACCCAGGCACCCCTAGAATATTTCTCTTTTTTGACCTCTTGTATTTTCTGATCTGTCACAGTGAAAAGATTTCCTTAGTTGCTCCTTGACCCTGGCTAAGGTATGGTAGGAGAAGCAGAAAAGAAAGAAAAAGACTCACATTCGCACATACAAAAGAATAGAAAGGGAAGAAAATGAGAGCATAGGAAAGGAAAAGGAATTAAAGTGAGGAAGGAAGGGGGAAAGAAGAAAGAAAAGGTCTGTTTTTTATTTATTGTCTTGCTGCTTTGCCTATTGATTTGGAGCCTAAAAAAAGGTGTAGGGTAAAAAGCACTGCAGGCGAAGTCTGGCACATCTGGGAAATGGTAGGGAATCAGTTCAGGATTTGCTAAACTCTTACTATCAGACTCGAGGCCATATGTTTTGCCCACATTATCTCGTTTTATTTGTACTACAACCCTTGAGGTCAGTCTTTTTAAATCATTCTACAGGCTGGAAAACACTAGGAAGATTCAGTAACTTGTTCAAAAACAAAAATGGAGATCTGGGACTCACCACCGTGTCTTTCTGGCTCTTTCTGCCAGAACATACTGCTTGGGGAATTCTGTGAGAAGTCAGAGGGTTTGTGGGCCCTAGAATCCACAGAATTATTAGATTTAGCAATGCAATGTAGATGGTAGGGTGTTATGTGAAGGAAGAATTTGGAATAGTTGGAAAGAACAAAGGGAAAGTAGGTCTTATGACAGTGAGTGGTTCAGACTTCCAGACTAGTAGGGATCATTTGGCAGGAGTCAACAAGGGAGGAGTAACTGTGGCTGGAATTCGAGGCAGCCAACTGGAGTAAAAGCCAACTGCAGCACAGAGGCCCTGTCTTCTCGGAAGATGGCTGAAGCCTGTCTTACCTGTGGTTTGTGTCTGAATGGGCTAACCCAAACTTCATGCTCTAATAACCTTTACTTGGGGACCAAGCCAGGAGCTCAGGGAGTCTTGGCAGGCCCTGCACATGCTCAAACAGAGAGCACACTGTGGGGCCTTGGACAGCTGTTTTTCTTGAGCCTTACCCTTACATGGACTCTGGTCAGACCATGCAGCAGCATCTCCAGGCTCTTTCTGTAACGGCTGATTCCTAAAGTCTCTTGGGGCAACTGGGCCTACTGTTAGGGCACGTTAGGCAGGAAGGGCCAACACATTAGACCAATGTAAACCAAGAGTGGACAAGTGTTCCTTCCTTACTTCTGCTCTTCCAGAAGGGATCAACCTCCAGAATTCCAAGGCAAGAGACTATGCCTAAGAGAAGAGATAAGGACTCCCAGTCTGAAACGGGAAAGTTAATGCTCATCAAGGGAAGGGATTTTGGTATTTACTAAGCTCCTGCTATGTACTTGACTATTCATAACATTATTTTATTTAATCCTCACAATCTCAGTAGCTACTATAATCCCCATGTGTCAGATCAAAATCAGAGACTCAAGTTTCTTAAGGCAAAAGGCAGAATTCCAACCTAAGTCAGTCTAATATCAGAAGCTGTATTCATTCCACTACACCGCACTGCCTTTCTCATGGACTTGATGCTCTCTAAGGGTCCCTCCAATGCCTGCAGTCTAGATCTGCAAACACAAGGGAATAACCATTCCTCATATTTATATAGTATTACATAGTTTACAAAGCACCTTCATAATACTTCACCTTATTTGACCTTTAAAACAATGCTGTGAAATAGGCAGTGTTAATTTTAGCCATATGATTAGGTGTGCTGGTACTCGAACCCATCTTCCACCGTCCAAATACAGTGCTCTTTCCACTAAATCAGGATCTCTTTCAAAGGGAATCTTGTCTGCTTCAGGGAATACTACAACCATGAGGCAGGAAAAAAATAACTGGAAAAGCAGAATCCCAATAACCCAACAAGCAGAAAACTAAAATAAACCAAATGGCTTTTTTTTTTTTTTTGCATTGACAGTAATTTCCATAATGGGTCTTTGAAAGCACTCTAAGACTGTAATGATACTTCATTCCAATAATGAAAGAAAAGTTTAGCTTAAAAAAAAATTATTTGCATCCCAATTCTTTGAAAATTAGCAATCTGTGCCTGGTACACGTAATTCCTTTACCCACACATTTCCATCTGCTTTCCTTTGCTCTCCAAATTCTACCCCCGTTTCAGTCTAATTGTTTTCTCTGTGCAATACATCCTGTCTTCAGTCTATAGTAGGACAAGTTACTTCATTCAATAGGTGCACTCTGTGTATCAGGTACTGAGCAGGAGGTGAGGAAAGACACGTCAACAAATAATTCTGTCAATAAGAGGAAAAATAAAAATGCCATGCAGATTCGAAGAACTCTTACTCCTTGAATTGAAGCAAATAGAAGCTCCCAAATTACCATATAAACTGAATCCTGAAGGATAAGTGATAAAGGCATATAAAGGTCTAAAAGGGGAATTTTTAAACTGGGAAAACATGAAAGCAATATGAGGATTCATGAGGTTCTACTGACTGAGACTGAGAGTATTGAGATAATGAAAGACTGGTGCGCTGAAATCACACCTTTGAAACATCTGAGAGATTCAGGCATTTTGGTTGTTCAAAACACAATAGCACATAGTAGATGCTTGATGATCCAGAACCGTACTTTTGGTATACTCACTTGCACACAGGGATGCAGGAAGAGGTATGGGTATGAGGTATGAGGTATAAGACAAGGAGTTAAGTTTGGGACACACGGAGTTTGAGATGATCGTCAGCACATGCAGAGGAACAGGTTTTGCAGTATAAGTACTGTCAGTATCTAAGAGTGACTGAGGATATACCCAATGTTTATAGAATAAAAGGATTAAGCAAAAATGACTAGAACTCTGGAGAGGGCAGAGGTCTGCAATTAGAGACCCGGACAACATCCAGAGACCATAAAGTCAAGCAGACAAGAACAAAGGGACACACGTATTTCCTGCAGTAATGTTTACTGTCAGACTTTTAGTTGTAAGAAGGGCCTTTAGTTCACAGATCTCTTTCCCACTTCCATTTTTAACTTATCTGCTCCACACCATTAGATATTGTGTTTATTAGTTTCACATGTATGTCATGTTTCACCCAGATTACATGCAGGGATACTTTAAAATTCTTTTGGATACCACATTAGGCACATAAATGACAATTTGTTAACACTGCATGATAAACATGAATATCCTACCAAAATAAGAGCCCATAACCCAAGCAGGATAAATGAGAATGGGCCATTTTACGGGTGGAGAGATTAAATGTATGGCCCATGGCAGTTTCTGTCAATCGGCTGCAGGGCTGCTACTATGACTTTGGTTCCCTACGCCCAGACCACTTCTCTACTGCTACTTCCAGCTTTCTTGGGAAACTTCTACCTACCTCCTTGTGTCCATGGCCACTCAAGCAACATACCTTTCACAATTTATCAAATTCCAACACAAGGCACAGGGTGGACAAGGCAGTTGTAACTTTATTGAGGTTCTTTTAAATTAAAATGCTTTGCAGTAGAGACCACAGCCTGCAGGGGGAGCCTCCCAAATGTTTCCTGCCCCACCACCTACAGATTGAAGTAGAATTTGATTTATTCCCTGTCTCTTTCAGTATTGATGGCTAAGGGGTAATGGATGGAAGCGGAGAGATGACCAAGAAGGGGCAAGGATGAGGCTCTGTCTTAAAAACCCTGAAGGGCCTCAACTTCAACCAGCTGAAGTGTGCTTTATAGTTGTTGATCACCCAGTTCCAGCCAACCAGGAATAAATTAAATATAGTTTTGCCACCTCAGCTGATGGTAACAGGAGGGGCTTTCCAGAACGTGGGCCTAGTTTGCACTAGCTGCCAAAATCACCAACGATTTCAGAACAGCTCCTCTACCTTCTCACTTGGCTCAATGGGAGGCCCAGGCTTCACCCACGGAACAGTCCATCAGGCAGGCTTCATTTACGTTTCTTCTCCTGTGTGCTGGTGAACCAAGAGTCTAGGAGCTTCTTGCTGTAGTATAACTGCCAGGCATGCACTTGAACCGCCAGCACCAACACCAGGTACATGACAGAGACGGCAGAAAAACCAAAGAGGAAACGGTAAGCCTTTCCGTGGCGGTAGAGCTGCTGTGCAGCAGGGAACATCTCCATGCTGCCATAAATGAGGGGAGCTATGGAAAAGAGCCCCATGCTGATCATAGAGAGCACCAGGTAGCTAATGTTGTTGCGAGGGAAGGAGAGGAGGCCCAAGAGAGAGGGCACAATGCTCAGCAAATACGGGTATTCCCACTGATAGGGCATGGCCACCTGATCATGTGACAGTAGCCTCAGGTGTCCCACGCTCATCTTGGCAACCAGCAGCAGCCATAGGACCAGATGCACGTAGATCAGCTTCTTGATTTCATACTTGAGGGTCACACTGTGGGGCAGAGCAGAGGAAGAAGTACCTTTCATTCAAAATTTTCTGATCACCAACTATATGCCAGGCAACTATACTGGGCACTGGGATACAAACATGAGTAAGATATAGTCCCTGCCTGGACGCTTGGGGACAAGGAACAAAAGAAAAAATAAGGGGTGTCTGGGTGGGTCAGTCAGTTAAGTGTCCGACTCTTGATCTCAGCTCAGGTCTTGATCTCAGGGCTGTGAGTTTAAGCCCCATGTTGGGCTCCACACTAGGCGTGGAGTCTACTTAAAAAAATAGAAAGGAAAAATAATGAGAAAATGAACTAGAAGAGCTCTAGTAAATATATGTTGTCAGATATATGAGATCACAGGAAGGAGTAATCAGTTCAGCTTAGGATGGGATGTCTGAGAAGGCTATCTAGAGGACAGTGATATCTGAGATAGGCTCTGAAGGGTGGGTGGCGGTGGGATTCCAATCAGACGTAATAGCACGCAGGCAAAAAGACATAAGCATTGTGTTCCAGGAAAGCAGGTGGTGTGGCAGGAATACTTTGTAGTGGGAAGGGGAAGAGCAGGATATGAAGTTGCAAAGAGTGAGTCAGATTAGAGGCAAAAGAGTAACTCAGAGCTGTGTTTAGAGAGATGACTTTGACTGCACCATAAGAATATAGCCTAGAGGAAGGAGATACTGGCAACAAGGAAATGAACTCAGGCTGCCCGTATTTCCCCAGCTAGAGTAGATTTTATAGCCAAAGCAAGCACACATATTTCTCTTATTATTCTAATTCTCTCAGGTCCTAAATGTAATCCCTTCACACCCCTGAGAGCAGTTTCTGCTCTGGACAGTCATCAAAACTCTTGCTTGGGTTGTGATATTCTCTTAGGCGGGGGTCTAAGGATAAGAATGAAATGGAGGTCCAAAGAGCTTGTCATTCTTCAAAACTCTGGAAAGATGTGAAAAACATTCTGGGAGAGTTTGGTGGATTTAAGGAAAGAAAATCTTTTTTCTTTTTTTCAAAATTTTTATTTTAAAAATATTCATTATAGAAAATGTGGAAAGGTAAGGGGAAAAGTCAGTCACCTGTAGAGTTCATGATCCCTGAAGGCGGGGACCAGTTTTGTCTTTTATAAAGGAACTTTTTTCATTGAAGGTATAACATGCATACAAAGACCAGATCTGTTTTTGCTTACTATTATATCCTCAGTGCCTAGCACAATGCCTGACCGGTAGAAACTCAATAAATATTTGTTGAACGAATAAACGAATGTGGAAACACCCCTTGCATGGGAGTTCCTAAAACTCATTTTAGGCGAAGAAAGGCTGGACTTTATGGTCCACATTCCCCAAAATGGCCTGAAATACAACAGCTACCATGTATTGGGCAGACTCTTTACACGAATTACTAGCTCACTAATTCTTCACCAAAACCTAAATGATGGATTGCTTTTCCCTTCACAGATGAGGAAAGTGGGTTTCAATAAAAAAAAAAATTGGGTTTCCGAGGTCACAGCGAGGCCAGCATCGCTCAAGACCCCGGAGCCTAGGAGGCAGAGGACCCTCCCAAGGCACAGGGCGGATCACCGGGTGGTGCTTATGGGAGCGAAGGGGCTTCCCAAAATTGGGGACAGGCCCTGGGCCGACACGGGAGGAGGTGCGCGAGGGCCGGCTGGGCGGGTAAGACCCTGAGGCCGGGCCGGTGTCGCTTTCCAGGCCCTCCGGGCTCTGGCTGGGGAGAAGGCCTCCGTGCTCCTCGCCTCACTTCATACCTCATCTGGTAGTGCATGGCGACGCGCTCCCGGTGCTGAAAGTCGCTGCCGTCGGTACCGGCCGCTCGCGGGCCTGCCCGAGATGCCATTATCCCCGCCCAGAACCCCAGAGCCTCTCACGCCGACCCACCACCGGGACTACCGGGCCGAGCTGCCTGCACAACCCGTTAACGTCGCCTCAGCTTGCCACCCTAACAGCCGCGCGGTTCTGTGAGGACAACTTCCGGCCTTTCTATCTCCGGAGGACCGACTCTGTGGTCACGCCCTCGCGCACGCGCACGCGCACGCTCTCGCGGCCCCGCCCGGGCCTGAGTCTGTCCCTTTGGAGTGCCCGGGAAATTCATCCTCGCGGATGGCATCTTTTTGCCCTCTGCTTGGACCGTATCACTTAGACTGTTGATAACTGTCACCTTCTTATACTGTAATATGAGTTCAAGACACCGATGTCCCCACTTCACAGAGGGGGCAGTGATACTTGAAAAGGGTTCTGTAACTCCCAATAGGACACATGATTGACACAGTCTGAAAATATCTCCCCATGGATTACTTAATCATTGCAAAGAGGAAATGGTAACTTTACAGTGGAGAAACCTGGGGTGCGCCCTCTTAACGAAGTAAGCAAAGTTAACTTGATCAGTAATGAGACATCTCCCGTCTCCTGTTATGCTGAGGACAGAGCATCACTTCTGTGATATTTCTGCCAAAAACACTTAACCTGAATCTAATCATGAAGCAATGATAGATAAATTGAAGGACATTCTATAAGAGAATTAGACTATTATTAAAAATATTAAGGTTATGGGGGTGCCTGGGTGGCTCAGTCGGATAAGTGTCTGACTCTTATTATCCGCTCAGATTTTGATCTCAGGGTGGTGAGTTCAAGCCTCATGGAGGGCTCCACGCTGGGTGTGGAGCCTATTTAAAAAAATAAAAATGTCGGGGCGCCTGTGTGGCTCAGTCAGTTAAGCCTTTGCCTTCAGCTCAGGCTACCTGCTCAACTGGGAGTCTGCTTGTCTCTCTCCTTCTGCCCTGCTCATGCTCGCTCTCTCTCTCTCAAATAAACAAAATCTTTAAAGAAATAAATAAAAATGTCAAGGGTATGAAAGAAAAAAAATATGGGGTGCCTGCATGGCTCAGTCGGCTAAGCATCTGCCTTCGGCTCAGGTCATGATACCAGGGGTCTTGGGATCAAGCCCCACCTTGGGCTCCCTGCTCAGCGGGGAGTCTGCTTCTTCCTCTGCCCCTCCCCCCCACTTGTGCGCGCGCGCGCGCGCGCGCGCACACACACACACACACACTCTCTCTCTCACTCTCAAATAAATAAATAAATAAATAAAATCTTTTTTAAAAAGAAAAGAAAATTGTATTTCTTAAATAATAAGATTTAAAAGTTGAAATGACTGATCCAAGGGCTGCAGAATGGATGTAGTGTTAGCAGGCATGAAAACGACATTAATCTCATTATACATCTCTAGCAGGCTCTTGGGTGACCAGGTGCATTCTCAATGAGCAGTAAGATTTGGAAAGGAATCTTTTTTTCTAAGCAGTAGGTCTCAACAATGGGCTTAAAATACTCAGTAAACCACATTATAAATAGACATGCTATCAACCAGGATTTACTATTCCCCGTATAGACCACAAAGTAGATTTAGTATACCTTGTAAGGGCCCTGGGACTTTTGGAATGGCAAATGAGCACTGGCTTCAACTTCAAGTCACCAGCTACATCAGTCCCTAACAAGAGCATCAGCTTGTCCTTTGAAGCTCTGAAGTCAGGCATTGAATTCTCTCTAGCTCTGAAAGTCCTAGATGGCATCTTCTTCCAGTAGAAGGCTGTTTCATCTACACTGAAAATCTGTTGTTTAGTGTAGCCACCTTCATTAATGATCTTAGCTAGATCTGGATAACTTGCTGCAGCTTCTATTTGCTGCTTTATCTTGCACTTTGGTGTTACAGAGATTCCTTAAGCCTCATGAACCACCTCTGCTAGCTTCAGACAGCTTGCTCACCTCTCTCAACCTTCACAGAACTGAAGAGAGTTAGGGCCTTGCTCTCCATTAGGCTTTGGCTTAAGGAAAAGTTGTGGCTGGTCTGATCTTTTATCCAGACTACTAGAACTTTCCCTATATCAGCAGTAAGACTGCTTCACTTTCTTATCATTCGTGTATTCACCGAAGTAGCACTTTTACTTTCCTCCAAGAACTTTCCTTTGCACCCACAATTTGGTGCAAGAGGCCTAGCTTTTGCCTGTCTCAACTTTTTTTTTTATGTATATGTGGTTTATTTTTTAAGATTTTATTTATTTGAGAGAGAGAGGGGGAGAATGAGAGCACACAAGCAGTGGAGAAGGAGAACCAGGTTGCACATGGAGCAGGGGGCCTGATGTGAGACTCGATCCCAGGACCCTGGGACCAGGACCTGAGCCTAAGGCAGCCGCTTAACTGACTGAGCCACCAGGCTCCCTCTGTCTCAACTTTCAACACACGTTCCTCACTAAGCTGAATCATTTTTAGCTTTTAATTTAAAGTGGGAGACTTGTGATTCTTCCTTTCACTTCGACACTTACAGGCCATTGTAGGATTATTAATTAGCCTAATTTCAATACTGTTGTGTCTTAGGAAATATGGAGGCCTGAGGAGAAGGAGGGAGATGGGGAGAGAAATGGCCATTTTGTGGGCAGTCACAAAACACACGTTTGTCAATGAAATTCTCTGTCTTATATAGGTATGGTTCATGGTGCCACCAAGCAATGACAATAGCAACGTCAAAGATCACTGATCACAGATCACCAACGAAGTGAGCAAATGCTCCCAGAAAAATGGCGCCGATAGACTTGCTCAATGTAGAGTTGCCACGAGCCTTCAATGCATGAAAAATGCAATATCTGTAGAGCTCAGTAAAGTGAAGCACGACGAAGTGAAGCACGGTGAAGGAAAGTAAGCCTGTACCCGTCTCCTCTCCTACACTCTCGAGAACACCTTTTCTTGCCCTCTGGAAATTCTGCGGACCCTTTGGAATCCATCTTATTACTCCAGCAAAAATCACCGGCTCAGTAAGTTGCAGTGTTTGTTAAGCCTGGTTTAAGACCATCTGTGATAGAATCGTCCAAGGTTGTTTTTTTTTTTAATCACCTAGGATTCTTATTAAAGGCATATATTTCAGTGGCAGCACCCGAGGCCAGTGGGTGAGGTAAGATGCGGCTGACCCCGTCAAGAAGCTGCTGCCTTAATCAGCCCCTGCAGCAGCGCACTGCCACAGGGGATTGGCAGCTATGGCCACGGACATCCTGGGTGAAGCAGGGCTGCACTTTGATGAGCTGGACAAGCTGCGCGTGTTGGACCCGGAGGTTACCCAGCAGACTGCAGAGCTCAAGGAAGAGTGCAAGGACTCTGTGGACAAAACTGGCCAGTTTCAGAAAATAGTTGGTGGTTTAACTGAGCTGTTGACCAACTTGCAAAAGAAGCCAAAAAAAAATGAGAGGATGAAGGCCACTGGTGCTCAGAACTTGCTCATATCTATAGCAAAACAGAGAGAAGGCCAATGGCAGCAACTGCACGCTCTGATAGCAGAAAAGAAAATGCAGCTGGAAAGGTATTGGGTTGAAGAGGAAGCTTTTTGTAAAGGAGAGCAGAATGAAACGGATTTATTGACCAATTTATTTTTCAGAATTGAACTGAAAATTTCATTTTATAGCAGGAGGGCAAAAAACCAAAACCAAACCCAAAAAACCTCTGTACCATTCCAGTGACTTGACTAATGACCCACGTATGTCCTGAGGATGGTGTGTAAGGAAAGCAGCATCTCTGAAGGCACTAAACAAATGTGGGGAGCTTGTTGCAGATGTCCGTGCACATCTGCTGGTGAACACCCAGTGGTCACGGTGCTCCAGGCTCTCACCTCTCGGCATTCTTAGCCTGAACTGAGCAGTCTGTAAACTCTGATCCTTTTTTTCCTTTGTAAATTCACAAAGCTTTGGAAAGGAAGAGCAATAAATTATTGTTTAAAAAATAACTAAAAATAAAAGCGTATATTTCTGGGGTTACCTAGGTGACTCAGTCAGTTAAGCGGCCAGCTCTTGATTTTGGCTCAGGTCATGATCTCAGGGTCCTGGGATGGAGCCCTCGTGTGGGAGTCTGCTGGAGGATTCTCTCTCCCTCTCCTTCTGACCCTCCCCCACTTGTGCGTGCACTCTCTCTCTCTAAAATAAATAAATAAATCTTTTTTAAAAAACCCATATGGGGTGCCTGGGTGGCTCAGTCGGGTGGCTCAGCATCTGCCTTCCGCTCAGGTCGTGATCAGGTCCTGGGATCCAGCCCCGAGTTGGGCTCCCTGCTTGGTGGAAAGTCTGCTCCTCTCTCTCCTTCTGACTGCCACTCCCCCTGCTTGTGCTCTCTCCCTCTCTGACAAATAAATAAATAAAATCTTTTCAAAAATTTGTACACAAATGTTCATAGCAGCATTACTTATAATAGTCAAAAAGTGGAAACAACCCTATATTCATCAACTGATGAATGGATAAAAAATGTGGCATCTCCATAAATGGAATATTATTTGGCAATGAAGAAGGATACATACTACTGCATGGGTGATATTATGCTACGTGAAAAGCTAGTCATAAAGGACTCTGTATTGTATGATTCCATTTATATGAAATATCCAGAATGGACAAAGCCACAAAGACCAAAAGTAGAGTAGTGGTTGACAGGAGGAAATACGGAGTAATTGTAATAGGTATGCAGTTTCTTTTTGAGGGTGATAAAAATATTCTACAATTACATAGTAATGATCATTGGACAACTTTGTGAATATACTAAAAACCATTGAACTGTACATCTTAAAAGGGCAAATTTAATCATATGGGAATTATAGCTCAACAAAGCTGTTATTTTATTTTTTCAAGACTTTATTTTTTTGAGAGAAAGAGAGAGAGAGAGAGCAAGCATGAGCTGGGAGAGGGGCAGAGGGAGAAGCAGGCTCCCCACTGAGCAGGGAGCCTGACGCGGGGCTTGATCCCAGAACTCCGGGATCATGACCTGAGCTGAAGGCAGACACTTAACCGCCTAATCTCCAGAGCCACCTAGGTGCCCCAAAGCTGTTAATTTAAAATGCAAATGGTCACAAGGGAAGGGCAATAACGGAAAGGTGTGATCATTTACAGCAGCAATTTGTTTTTGTTTGTTTTGTTTTTTTAAGTAGGCTCCATGCCCAACATGGGGCTTGGACTCACAACCCCAAGATCCAGAGTTACATTCTGTACTGATTGAGCCGGCCAGGCACCCCCAGAGCAGTGATGTGTAACTGCTTTTGTGCCATGGACGTCCTTGGCAGCCTGGGGAACCCATCTCAGAATGAAGTGCTTGAATGTACAAAATAAAATATGTATAAAATAAAAGATTACGATGAAGCAAATTGTATCAAAATAAAGTTCTCCAATTTAAAAAAATATATACGGTGAAAATTCCTCCTCTCAACTCCGCTCCCCCTCTTCCCAGGTCTCAACCCAGTCCACCCGACGCCACCCAACCAAGGAAACACTTTGTGGGTTTTTAATGTAATTGTATGTATTTCCAGAGTTTCTTTAAGCACATACAAGCACATGTAAACTTATATTCTTATTTTATCCTTTCTTTCTTTTTTTTATTTTAATGTTTTTTATTATATTATGTTAGTCACCATACAGTACATCCCTGGTTTCTGATGTAAAGTTCGATGATTCATCATTAGTTGCGTATAACACCCAGTGCACCATGCAATACGTGCCCTCCTTACTACCCATCACCAGTCTATCCCATTCCCCCACTCCCTTCCCCTCTGAAGCCCTCATTTTATCCTTTCTTAAATACAGAGGGTACTGTATTATACACACTACTAAAGACCTTGCTTTTTGTTTCCACGTAACAAAATATCTTGGAGATTTTCCCCAGGTCCGTACATAAAGAACATCCTCAATTTTTTTTTGGCTTCCTAGGGTTATTCCATTATATAAATATAAGATAATTTATTTAATGCTCTCTCTTGTAGGACATTTGGATAATTTCCAGTATTTTGCTATTACAAACGTAGCTTCAGTTAATAACCTTGTATATATATCATTTCATTCATGGGCAAGATCTATAGTCTGGAATCCCAGAAATGGTACTGCTGGGTCAAAGAATATATGGTGTCTGTAATTTTGATAGATCTTGGACACATTGCCTTCCACAGAGGTTAGATCAATTACATTCTCACCAACAATATGTGGGTGTGTCTGACTCCTTGCTTTCCCACAGCTTTACCAACAACATTTGCTAGTCTGATGGGTAAAGAATCACATCTCTGCGTAGTTTTATGTTGTATTTCTATTTCTTTTTTTTATTTCTATAAGTGGGATTAAATGTCTTTTCATATGTTTAAGGATTACTTGTATTTCATTTCCCTGAACTATGTTCATATCCTTTGCCCATTTTTCTACCGTGTTGTTGGTCTTAGTTTATATGTAGAGGAGAGAGAAGAGAATGAGAATGAGGGAGAAAAAGACAGAGATAGAGACCCACACAGAGAGAGATAGAGACACAGAAAGAGAGGGAGGAAAGGAGGGAAAGTGGAGGAGAAAGGGAGGGAGGAGATCGGCATCTTGCCTTTTTTAGTTGCAATATACCTTTCTTTTTGTACGTCATTCGACTCTGCTCAGGTATGACAAGCTGAACATGCAGAATACTTTTTTTTTTTTTAAATTAGGCTCCCTGCCCAGTATGGAGCCCAGTGTGGGGCTTGAACTCACAACCCTGAGATCAAGACCTGAGCTGAGATCAAGAGTCAGACGCTTAACCAACTGAGCCACCCAGGTGCCCCCAGAATACTTTTCAAATGTAGTTGAATACATAATCTTTTGTTTATGGCTTCTCAATTTTGAGTCATAGCTAGAGTCCTCCACTCCAAGGTATCTCAAATGATTTCTAGGTACTTCAGAGTTTGAGAACCGTGCCCAGACATCTGCCTCTCCCACTAGAATGTAAGGTCCCCGGTCAGCGACAAGAACTGAGTCATCCATGTCCCCCACAGCCCATAGTGCCTGGCATACTGTAAATGCTCAAGAAAATGCTTGTTGAATAAGTAAATCCCAACGGGTTCAAAACCATCCTCTTCTCCTAAGTACTGTGAAGAATCCTCAGGTTCACGGAGCCATCCTCCACCCCGAGGAGGATATCTTCGGCTTTAGCTTGCAGTTATCTTTTTTTTTAAATCTGTGTCTGCTTCCCATGATGCCCTGGGAGTTCGTCAGGGCCAGACTGCTTCTGAGTCACCCATTGACGCACAATCACATGTTAGACGTTCAATAAATATTTGAGGCATGAATGGTCAAGGGAGGGGCCCCACCTGTTCCCCAGAACTTCTTCTCTGAAGTATTTGTTTGTATTTCTCTTCTCACTCTTGGACTGCCTTCAAGTTTAATGACTTGTGTTCCTGTCTCCTCACCTTGCTCATTCTTATCCCAGATCCTTTGCACTGATGTTTCCTTTGCCTTGAATGTTCCCCCAGGACTTCAAAAGATTGGCTTCTCAGCAGTAGGATTTAGCTCAAAGCTCACCTCCTTTGAGGCCTTGCCTAAACCCATAAGCCAATGTAGCTCACTAGCCATTTATTATCATACCACTGTTTGGTTTTCTTCCTACAACATCATTATCTGAAATCCTTTTGTTTATTTGCATATTTGTACAAGATCTGAGTTCCCCTCTACCCTAGGAATGTCAGCTCCTTGAAGTGTGGGGCAAGGCTGTCTTCTTTACTGCTGTATTCTCAGCCCCTGGGAGGGCTGGCACATAATAAGTGCCTAATAAATATTTGTTGAATGATGGCTGTCTGGGACCTTCTCCAGGGAGGGATTTAGATATTAATAATAGGGGCACCTGGGTGGCTTGGTTAGGTGTCCGACTCTTGATTTCAGTTCAGGTCGTGGTCTCTGGTTCCTGGGATGGGGCTCTGCACTCAGTGGGCAGTCTCCCTCTCTCCCTCTCCCTTTGCCTTTCCCCTCACTCTCTTGCTCACATGGGTGCTCTCTCTCTCTCAAATAAATAAAGAAGTAAACCTTTAAAATAATAATAATAATAATAACAATAACAATAGTGATTTCTTGAGGTCCAAGGATGCACTAAATTCTGCAGCAGGTACATTTTATGATTATCTCATTCAACCTTCATGACAACCCAGTGGGGTAGGAGCTATTTTTAATCCCTATTTGTCAGATCCAACTGAAGCTTAGAAGAGTTACCTCACTCAGCCAGTGCTAGCCCTCTAGCCCTCGGAGTGGTGTTCCTGAGTGGTCACACCTTCAAGATCACGTAGGAACCTGTTAGAAATGGTTTCTTAGGCTCTGTCATACTGAGTCATACTGAGTCGGAAACTCTGGGATGGGGCCCAGCAATCTGAATTTTAACAAGCTCTCCAGGTGATGATACACAGTGTGAAACACCTTGAGCTGAAAAAGGATGAGCTTGGACTCTTTTTTTTTTTTTAAACAGCTTTATGGATCACTTGTAAAAGTAGAAATAAACAAATTACAGCTTTATGGAGATATAATTCATATACCACTAGTGATCGAGTCAATGGTTTTTAGTATATTTTCAGAGTTGTACAACCATCGCCAAAATGGACTGTGATTAAGTGATTAGAACATTTTTGTCTCTCCTAAAAGAAACCCCATCACCCCCATTAGAATCATTCCCCATCCCCTCTTCCTCCCCAACTCTAAGAAACCGCTAATTTATTTTATGTCTTTATTATAGTTTTGCCTGTTCTGGACATTTCATATAACTGGAATCATACAAATACGTATGTGATCTTTTGTGACTGGCTTCTTTCACTTTGCATGCTTTCAAAGCTTATCCATGTAGTAGCATGTAATCCTTTCTATTGACAAATAATATCCCATTTATGGATATGTCACATTTTAAAAATCCATTCACCAATTGATGAACATTTGTGTTGTTTCTGTCTTTTAGCTATTGTGAATAACACTACGAACACTTGTGTGTAAGTTCTGGTGTGGACATATGTTTTCATTTCTCTTGGATAATATATACAGGAGTAGGATTGCTGGGTCAAGGGTAAGACCTTACACTACTAACCACTACACATTTCAGCTAGGCTTAGTCTCTACTACTATTAAATAATTATATTATAACACCCGTATTCACTTCCATCTATGAATTGTCTTTGTTGCAAAGTCCTTTACTTTTATTATCACAAATCCCCACCTCAATCCCCTAACGCAGGAATCATTATCGCTGTTATAAGGGTGAGAAAAACTGGGGCTCACAGAAGTGAGGCAGCTTGTCTACACTCAGTGAACTCGAGTGGAGCTGGGACCACAACCCACATGTGCCTATTTTCTGTGCCCTCTGTGCCTGATATCAAGTCCCAAGTCATACCCTGTCCCGAAGCTTTCAAAACATGCCTCTTCCCCTCCTTTCAGGCCTTTTCTGGAAGTTAGGCTGGCCTGAAGTCCCAAGGGTGAGAGCTACACACTCCCCATGCTCTTTTCCCCAGCTGGGGCTGAAGGCCAGGGGAGGGGCTTCCCTGGGAGCTGGAAATAAAATGGAGGGTGGGCTGTGCTGTGCTGGGCAGTATCTTACCGGAGTTACCTCACCGGAGGCTGGAAGGGGGAGGTAAGTGTTTTTGGGGGGATTTGGGGGGGGTGCTACTGGAGAGCAGATGAGGTGGGCTTGGCATGGGGAGTAAGGAGTGAGGCTGAGACAGGAGGATTTGGGTAGTGCTAAGTGGGGGAGTTCACAGATAGGCTGGCAGAGGAAATCCCCCAAGTTGTTAGAAGGAAAGAGTGATTTTACCTGACTGGTAAGGGGGTTCCTTGTTTCATGACCACTCTCTGAGCCCCTTACCCTGTTCCAGGCCCTTTCTGCACCGGGAATAGAGAGACTATCTCAGGGTGAGGCACCCAAGGATTGGTGGGGCCAAGTCAGAAACAAGAACTGAGGCACACTTGGCTTGGAAGTAGGAAGGGCAAGATGAAGGGGGGACTGTGTAGCCATCTAAAAAGGCTTTCCAGGGGTGCCTGGGTGGCTCAGTTGTTGGGCGTCTGCCTTTGGCTCAGGTCATGATCCCAGCGTCCTGGGATCGAGCCCCATGTGGGGCTCCCAGCTCGGTGGGGAGGCTGCTTCTCCCTCTCCAGCTTCCCCCTGCTTGTGTTCCCTCTCTTGCTCTCTCTGTTGAATAAATAAATAAAATCTTATAAACAAACAAGCAAACAAACAAATAAATAAAAAGGTTTTCCAGAACCTCAACTTCCCACATTTATAGTATTCTTGTCCAGTCTGTGTTGTCTATATAAAACTTTTCTCATCAGTAAATAAATAAATAAACAGGCCTTCTAAAGAGCGGAAACTAGTGAAATTGGGGCTTCAGGGCTGCATATGTTTAGCCCTGAGCTGGAGGAGGATACCGCAGGTGGTGGGCAAAGGTTTGGAGCACGCAAGAGCTGATGCAGAGAGTTTAAGGAGAGAAAGCGCCAGGTGAGCCCAGGGCTACCAGCTAGATTTCTGCGTTCAGGATGGTGGCCAGTAGCCATAAGCTACAGTGGCTGTTTCAATTTAAATTAGTTAACATGAAACAAAGTTAAAAATCCAGTTGTACTAGCCACATTTCAAGTGCTCAGTAGCCCCATGAAGCTAGCAGTTCTGGTACTGGGGAGAAAGGATATAGAACATCTCCAATATCCGTCACCACTGAAAGTCCCTTTGGCCAGTGGGAAGCCTCAGAAGGGGTCTGGATTGTACGAGGATGCAGGAGAGAGCCTGCGTGGACTGAGCTGCCTGACCCATGTGAGCCTGGCCTGTAAGGTCTCTGGGCTATAGGTGAAGAAACACTCTCCAGAAGAGGGGGGTGGTGTGACTCACCTCCTGCCAGCATAAAGTGGACTCTGCCCCCAGGGACAGGACCCAATCAGGCAGGGCCTCTTCAGTCCCAACTGGGGATCCCTGATCAGTGTGACCAGAGCCAGAGTCAGAGAAACATGGAGTGAGTAGTCCTGGGGAGGGAAGAGCAGCTGCTGAGTGGGATTGAGCCTGGGTCCTGAGGGGGTTGCCAGCTTGGTCCCAGTCGGCATGCGTGGGATTGGACAGGAGAAGGGCTGGAAAAGTGTGTGTGGGAGTTGAGAGGAGAGACCAGAGTGGAGGTTAGCTGGATGGGGGTGGGGCTGCACTGTGCCAAATTATGAGTAAGAGGGAGCCTTCTATTCCTACCCTAACTAGCTTTTCTGCTTCCTTCCCAGGTCCAACACTACCCAGGTGACAAGGATGGAATATGCCATGAAGTCCCTCAGCCTTCTCTACCCCAAGTCCTTGTCCAGGTGAGGAGAGCCAAGGGTGGAAGCAAAGAAGAACTACTTGTGAGCTGTAAGGCAGACCTTTTCAAACTTCAGTGGGCTCATAAGTCACCTGGACATCTTGTTAAACGCAGATGCTGATTTAGTAGGTCTGGAGTGGGACCCAAGATTTTGCACTTTTTTTTTTTTTTTTTAGTTAGAGAGAGAGAGAGCAGAGTGCTTGAGCGGGGGGCAGGGGCAGAGAGAGGGAGAGAGATCTTAAGCAGGCTCCACACTCAGTGCAGAGCCCAAAGCAGGGCTCAATCTCACGACCCTGAGATCATGACCTGAACTGAAATCAAGAGTCGGACACTTTATCAACTGCACCACCCAGGCACCCCCATTCTTGATCTCATTTAAACCTGATCACAACTTTGGGAAGTGGGGATTATTATACCAAATTAATAGATGGGGGCACTGAGGCACAAAGTGGGTGCTCTCAATCACCTAGCAAATGGGTAGTGGAGCCAGGATTCAGGCTTGGGTCTGACTCAAAAACCCAGGGCCCTTTGCCACTTCATTTCACTTTACAGGTGGGAAGAGAGAGGCCAAGAGAGGAAAGTGGTATTGGGGGGATGTGGGATGGGTCCCCTATCACCTTGCTACTCATCATGGTCAGCGTCAACGAGCAGCGTCAATGCCACTTCGAAACTTATTAGACATACAGAATCCCAGACTCCACCCAGACCTACTGAATCAGATTCAGATCCCCAGAGGACATATATGTTCACTAATGTTTGAGATGTACTGATCTAGCAGGCCTTTGAGTAAGACTAGTAAGACTTAGAGCAGGCCTGGTGGGTGGTAGAGGAGGAGAAATATGATAGGCTCAACCTACAGGGGTAGGGGACTTAGTTCCCTGCAGTGCAGTAAGGGCTGGGAGGCAGCAGACAGCTCATTCCAGCGCTCCAATTGTTCCTAGGCATGTGGCAGTGAGCACTTCGGTGGTGACCCAGCAGCTCTTGTCGGAGACCAGCCCAGAGGCCCCCAAGGCCCGGCCCTGGAGAGTAACCACTGCTGACCGGAGTGTGCGGAAGGGCATCATGGCGCACAGTCTCAAGGACCTCCTGAACAAGGTGAGGGACAGGACTGCCCTCAGCACAGCCCAACCACCGGGACCATGGCTAAGAGCTGGCCCTGCCAGCTGCCTCTGTCCTCTAGGTCATGAGCGGGGAGTTCAGCTGGGATGGAGTTCATGAGTTAGATGGTGAAAAGATTTCCTTTCTGATGCCAACTCTAATGAGTTGGTAGTGCCTGCCTGGAGTGCTGTCCAATAGATTAGTGAAAGGAGGAAGGCAGTATATTGCCATCCTATACTAACAGTAGGCCAGCGGCATTTTCGGAGTATATTTTTCTTATTGGAAGGACCCTTAGGTTCCCTTTTCCATCGCACACACACCTGGAAGTTGGGGAAATAGGCAAGATTTTAGAGATTCTCTTCCCCATCTCCTCCCTTCAGTCAGGGCAGGTCTTCAATCCATCTCCTACACTGGCTTTCCGTGGAAAGCTTTGTTAATCGCTGTAGAAGACTTTCTTCAAATTATTGATCAGGTAAGCTTCCAGAGCAGGAAACCAAAGGCTCTCGTGGATAGCAGTTAACAGCAGGCAAGAATGACACCCTTCCCCATTTCCATGCTCCCTCTCTCCCACTGCCTCTCCTGTAGCCTCACCTAATCTGGCTCTGTATTAATCTTGTGCTTCACTGACCCATTATGTTACCAGCTCCAGGCGATGGGACCCCTGCTCCTAGGCAAGCCCAGTTGCCTGGCACAGATCATACATTTAGATTAGGCTTCTGATTACTAGATTCTAGAGTTTAACATATAGAAATCATAGCTGACCTAAGCCTCTATTCCAGAGTCCCTTCCCTGTTTCTGTGAATTAGGTCTGTTCTTCTTCATGGGAGTCCATTTCCCCTCTCTTGTGAGGCTTGTGGCTGGGACACACCAATTTCTTATGCCCTGAATCAAAAGGTCTCTTTCACACTTGAGTCTAGACTTACTAGTGCTTTTCACTTAAGGTCTGAGGACCACCTCCTGTACCAAAATGGACTTGCTGCACATGACTTCCGAGCCTGCACGCCCTGGGACTGATGAGATCGTGAGTGAGGCTCAGGAACTGTCATTTTTAGCAGGTTCTTCAGGAGACTCTAATCACTGAGTTTGGGGACCCCAAGTTAGAGTCCTAACTCCAAAGGATGCAGACAGGAACAACAGTGAGGGTTCATCTTTCCAGCATGGAACCCAGGTTAGAAGTTAAGTCTTACTGATCGAACATACATCAACCTATGTAGACTGCTTTTCCAAGTTTGGCAATATAAGGAAAGGAGCAGAGAGAGGGAGGGGAGAAGGGCAAGGTGATACAGTTGGCATTGACCAGATTTTTAGTCCCTTATTGGCCATGGCAAAGAATAGAGGGGTTTCATTTTAAAAGACCACAGTAAGTCTTTGGAGGATTTTTTTAAAAATTAATTTTGAAAGAATCTCAAACTAACAAAAGTTACAAGAACAATACAAGACTTCCTAAATCACTTGAGAGTAAGTTGCCAACCTGACGCTTCTCGTTCTTCAATACTTCAGTGTGTCTTTTCTATAAACAAGAATATTCTCCTATATAATTGAAATACAACCATCATTGGAAAACATACAATGTCACATGACTTCAGTTTAGTCCTGAGACTCCATTCAGGTGTTACTAATCATCCCAATAATGTCCTTAATAGCAAACAGATTCAGATCAGGATTGAGTATTTTATTTAATTGTGTGTCTCTTTAGTTTCCTCCAATCTGGAACAGTTCATCAATTTTCCTTAACTTTCATGGCCTTGACTGTTTTGAATATTATAAGCCTGTTGTTTTGTTTACTGTTCTTCAGTTTGGGATTGCTTATTTCCCCATTTCAGCCTATATATCTGGCAGGAATATGATAAAAATGGGCTGTCACTGCAAAATTGCATATAATTTTGATTTGTCACGTTACTGTTTAACTTTGATTATCTGAATAAGGAGGTATATTTAGGCTTCCTTATGTAAAGTTACTGTTTTTCCCTTTGTATTAATTATTTTCTAGAGCAGTACTTTGTATTAAATATACATCTCATTCTGCATCCAACTTTCAATTTCTTCATTTACTTATATCAGAAGGGATTCAAATATTCCTATTTTAATGGGATATGAGGATGGTAACAGATTATTTATTGATGGTCAAATGGTCCAAGATTTAGCCAGTGGGACTCCCTTCAGCCCAATTTCTGTCCTTTTCCCATGTCCCTATCATTCTTCAATGCTTTCTGACTTTCAATCACAACGAGGTATGGCAAGCTCATCTTGTACTTTACCTGCCCTAGCCCTTGAATTGGCTATTTTTCCTAAGGAGATCTGCTTCATTTTAGGGGAGAATGGTATTCAGAAGCCAAGATCTGGGAGTTAGTTGTGTTCATTGCTATCGGTATGTTGCGGATCCCAGAACTTTATTGAAGGATTTTAAGCAGAAACACATGTTCTCTAGTGAATCCAAGCAAGAAAAGTAAAGTGAGAATTCTACTATCCCAAGATAGCTAATGATGTGGTTGTGAATGTCCTAAATAGTTTATCCTTATATACGACTTAATTAAATGGGGTTATGTAGTATACTGCCTGACTTTTCACTCTCTAGCATGAATGGGTCGTGGATCTCCTTCCATTTTAATCAGTATATTTAATCAGTAAATTTAGTAAATGCATATTATGGATGATATACTCTCCCAGGTAACTTATAGCATTTCTTGTAATCATAACCTTGAGATAGTTACTACTATTTTCATTTTCTAGAAGCAGAGGCCAAGTTCATTCACTGGGATTTAAACCCAGGCTGTCATCTCATACACTTTTGCATTTAGCCATTGTGAGGACACTAAGACTATACTTGCCTCAACTTTTTGGATGACGAAACAAGTTCAGATAAATGAGATAACTTTCCTAAATTCAGAATAATAATGTAAGGGAGATAAACTTCAAACCCAGGTCTCTTTAACTCTAGAGTTACACTATCCAGTGCAGTAGTTACTAGTTACATGTGGTTGCCGAACTCTTGAAATGAGGCTAGTTGAAACTGAGATATGCTGAAGTATAAATCACATACAGGACTTTGAAGACTTAATATGAAAAAAATGTAAAATCATAAATTTTTATCCTGATTTTTTGTTGAAATCATATTTTAGATGGAATTAAATATATTACAAGTATCATGTGGCTATTAGAAAATTTTAAATTATATATGTGTGATATATATGTGATATATATATATATATGTGATATATGTGTGATACAGAGCATCTATGAAAAACTCACAGCTAACAACATACTTATTGGGAAATTCTGAAAACTTTCCCCTTACAATCAAGAACGACATAAGAATATCTGTTCTTGCCACTTCTATACAACATGGTGCTGGAGGTTCTAGCCAAGCTAATCACGCAAGAAAATAAAATAAAAGGCACCCTGATTGGAAAGGAAGAGGTAAAACTATTCCTATTTGCAGATAGAAAACCCTATAGAACAAACACACACACACACAAACACACACACACAATTAGAGCTAATAAATGGGTTCAGCAAGGTTGCATGATATAAGGTTGCAAGATATAAGATCAATATACAAAAATCAATTGTATTTCTATACATTGACAATAAATAATCTAAAAATAAAATTAAGAAAATGAGGGGGCACCTGAGTGGCTCAATCGGTTAAGTGTCTGATTCTTGATCTCAGCTCAGGTCTTGATCTCAGGATCATGAATTCAGGCCCCATGTTGTGTTCCATGCTGGATGTGGAGCCTACCTAAGGGGGAAAAAAACTAATGAGTCCATTCATTATAGCATCAGTAAGAATAGAATGTTTAAGATTAACTTTAACAAAAGTATATGACTTGTAGATTGAAAATTGACATTGGTGAAATAAATTAGATTGAAGACTTAAAGAAGACCTAAATAATAGACAAATGTGTTCAAGGATTGGAACACTTAATGTTGTTAAGATGGCGATACTCCCCAATTTGATCTGTAGATTCAATGCAATCCCCATCAAAATTCAAGCTACTATTTTTATAGATATTGACAAGCTGATGCTAAAATTTATATAGAAATACAATGGACCAAAAATAGCTAAAACAATCTTGGAAAAAGACAAAGTTGGAAACTTACAATTCCTGATTCCAAAGCTTACTACAAAGCTATAGTAATCAACTCTACGATATTGACATAAGGATAGACATGCTCTATTAGTTTACTAGGGCTTCCATAACAAAGTACCACAGACTGATACTTTAACAACAGAAATTTATGTTCTCTCAAATCTGGAGGATGGAAGTCTGAGATCAAGGTGCTGTCAGGGTTGGTTTCTTCCGAGACCTCTCTCTTGGACTTGTAGGTGGCTGTCTTCTTGTTTACATGGTCTTCCCTCTGGGTATGTTTCTTGGTCCTAATCTCCCCTTCTTATAAGGACACTAGTAATATTGGATTAGGGCCCATCTTAATGACATCATTTTAATTTAATTACCTTTTTAAAGACCCTATCTCCAAATATAGTCAGATTCTGAGATCCTGGGGCTTAGGACTTCAATATGTGAATTTGGGAGATATTACAAATCAATAGAATAGAACTGAAAGTCCAGAATTACTTCCCATGTATCTATGGTCAACTGATTTTCGACAGGAGAAAGAACAGTCTTTTCGATAATTGGTGCTGGGACAATGGAATATCCATATGCAAAATAACAAAGTTTCATCCCTACCTCACACCATGAACAAAATCAAGTCAAAATGGATCAAAGAGCTAAATGTAGAGCTAAAACTATAAAATTCTTAGTCTTCATGACTTTGGTTTCTTTGATATGGCATCAAAGCACAAGCAATCGGAGGGGGGAAAATCAGACTTCATCAACATTAAACACTTTGTATGTGTTATCAAAAAAATTAAATGACAACTTATAGAATGGGAGAAATTATTTGCAGATCTCATATATGAGAAGGATCTAGTATCAAGAATACATACAGAGGGGCGCCTGGGTGGTTCAGTGGTTAAACGTCTGCCTTTGGCTCAGGGCGTGATCCCAGGGTCTTGGGACTGAGCCCCGCATCAGGCTCCCTGCTCTGCTGGAAGCCTGCTTCTTCCTCTCCCACTCCCCCTGCTTGTGTTCCCTGTCTCTCGCTGGCTATCTCTCTCCCTGTCAAATAAATGAATAAAATCTAAAAAAAAAAAAAAAAGCATACAGAACTCCTATAACTCAACAATAAAAAGACAACCCAATTAAATATGGGTAAAGAAGGATGCCTAGGTAGCTCAGTCGGTTGGGCATCTGTCTTTGGCTCAGGTTGTGATCCCAGGGTCCTGGGATCGAGTCTTGCATTAGGCTCCTCGCTTGGCAAAGAGCCTACTTCTGCCTACCTCTCCCCCTGCTTGTGCTCTCTCTCTGACAAATAAATAAATAAAATCTTTTAAAAAATAAAATTAAATAAATAAAAATGTGTAAAGAATTTGGAATAAACATTTCTCTAAAGAAAATATATAAATGGCTAGTAACATATGAAAAGATATTCAACATCATTAGTCATTAGGGAAATTCAAATCAAAACTAGTTCATAGCCACTAGAATGGCTAAAATAAAAGGCAGACAGTAACAAGTGCTGATAAGGATATAAAGAAATTGGAATCTTAATTCATTGCTAATGGGCACATAAAATAATGCAGCTGCTTTGGAAAACAGTTTTATAGTTCCTCAAAAAGTTAAACATACAGTTAATTGTGTATTCAGTATTTTCACTCCTAGGTATATACCCAGGAAAACTGAAAACATATTTTACTCACAAACTTGTACATGAATACTCATAACAGCAGTATTCATAATACATCACCTTATAATGGAAACAACCCAAATGTCTATGCCAACTGATGAATGGATTAAGAAAATGGTGTATTGGGGTGCCTGGGTGGCTTAGTCAGTTAAGCATCTTCCTTCCGCTCAGGTCATGATCCCAGGGTCCTGGAATTGAGCCCCATGTTGGGCTCCCAGCTCAACGGGGAGCCTGCTTCTCCCTCTGCCTGCCACTCCCCCTGCTTGTGCTTGCTCTTTCTCTCCCATGAATAAATGAAATCTTTAAAAAATGTGATGTATCTATATAGTAGAATATTATTCAGCCATAAAAAGAAATGAATCATGTTACAACATAGATGAAATTTGAAAACATACTGAGGAAAAGAAGTCGGTCTAAAAAGACCACATATTGTATGATTCCATTTATATGAAATGTCCAGAATGGGCAAATCCATAGAGACAGACAGTAGAGGTTGCCATGGGTTGGGGGATGGGAAATGAGAGCTAATGGGTAATGGGTTTCTTTTGGGATGATGAAAATGTTCCGAAATCAGATAGTTGCGATGGTTGCACAACTTTGTGAATGTAGTAAAAAACACTGAATTGTATACTTTAGAAGGGTGAATTTTATGGCATGTGAATTATATCTCAATAAAAAATTACATATGTGAGTCCCGTTATATTTTTTTTGGACAGCACTGTTCCAGAACATAACCATGAATCCAGGTACCAAGAAGGACCATAATATAGAATGTTTGAATGGTGATCCCACAGCAGGAGCCTGGGTTCCAGTCCCATTTCCCATAGATCCTTATCTACTTGCTCTTTCCCNNNCAGCTGAGATGATGTAATATGGGTCTTCCTCATGCCCTGTGGCTGCATGGGGATGGCAGAAGCATCACTGACCTTATTCTTCAGATCCGGGACACCCTGATACTGGCAGACAAGCCCTTCTTTCTGGTGCTGGAGGAAGATGGTACGACTGTAGAGACCGAAGAGTATTTCCAAGCCCTGGCAGATGACGCGGTGTTCATGGTCCTCCAGAAGGGGCAGAAATGGCAGCCCCCATCAGAACAGGTGAGTTCCCACCTGGGTGGTGGGGAGAACATTGGGAGCCTGGGAGAAGTCCTTCGGTGGGTGCCAACCACAGGCTTGTCTTGATACAGGGTACTAGGTACCAACTTTCCCTCTCCCGTAAGCCTGCCAAGAAGATTGATGTGGCTCGCGTAACTTTTGACCTATACAAGATGAACCCACAGGACTTCATTGGTTGCCTGAATGTGAAGGCCACTCTGTATGGCACATATTCCCTTTCCTACGACCTGCACTGCTACCGGGCCACGCGCATCATGAAGTGAGTGAAATGGGATTAGCTGGGGATAGGGTGGGTATTCAACAAGGGGGGAGCCCCTTTCTGCTTACATGGACCTCAGCTTTCTTGGGCCTGGGACTAGTGTTGATTCTGACAAAGCATGACAGTGAGCACTTGTCTAGAACTTCATGGCTGAATTAGTGCTTTAGCGTATGCCAAAGGGATATACGTACTCCTCCAGGTGGAACTGGGATACATTATTTTTCTAATTACCTTCCACTACCACAACTACTTTTTTCCACCTAAAATAGTAAGTTTTCCTAAGTAGTCTTCTAATCAACTTTTAAAAAGTGAACGTGTGTCAAAGATTTTATTGAACTCATTAATTAAGGAGAGAACCAGAAAGAAGTTACAATCAGTTCAGAGAATTGCAAACCCCACCAATACATACAGGTCCATCGAGAATGCCGAGATAAGGGGCGCCTGGGTGGCTCAGTCCGTTGAATGGCCAGCTCTTGGTTTCAGCTCAGGTCATGATCTCAGGGTGATGGGATCGAGCCTCATGTCAGGCTTTCCCCTCTGCCCGGGGAGTCTACTTGGGATTTTCTCTCTCCCTCTACTTCTGCCCCTTTCCCCTCCCTCATAAATAAATAAATCTTAAAAGAAAAAAGAATGAGATAAATTCATAGACACAAAATTGGATTTTTCCATGGGGTGGGAAGGATGAAATAACTGTCCTTCCACAGACGGAATTAATTTGCATGTCTATGAACAATAGTCATTTGTATTATCTAATGAACTTCTTTTTTTTTTTAAAGATTTTATTTATTTATTTGACAGAGATAGAGAAAGACAGTGAGAGAGGGAACACAAGCAGGGGGAGTGGGAGAGGAAGAAGCAGGCTCATAGCAGAGGGGCCTGATGTGGGGCTCGATCCCATAACGCCGGGATCACGCCTTGAGCCGAAGGCAGACGCTTAACCGCTGTGCCACCCAGGCGCCCCTATCTAATGAACTTCTTTTAAACTTTTTACTTTACTTTTGAAAGTTTAATCCGGTAACACAGGAAGCATGAGAATATGTTAAATCATAAGACAAGTACCGTTATGGGGATGTTTCTCAATTTCAGCTGCTCCACTGGTGTTCTAGTGAATTCTGACCCTATCAGGTGGATGCAGTCACGGAGGCAGAGACATCCAACTACTGCAAAGCCAAAAAGCTAGGGACTAGCGGAGCATGGCCTCTTGCCAGTTCCATCCGACAGATTCTACTCCTCCCCAGTTGCTTTATTTAGTGTCTACTGAGTACCCACCGTGTGCCTGGTCCTAGGATGTAAGCTACAGATCCAAGATATACAAGATGTCAGAACAAGGTCCACGATGGCAAAACTTTCTGTTGCCTCCAGTAACTTGATGAATGCTGGCACACAGCAGTAATTCAAATCATTGTAGAATGAATGAAGATGCAGTTGATCCTTGTTCTTAGAGGTCTTTTGAGAAATCCTGCTCAGGGTCCCCAGAGTTCTGCCAGAACATATGTACCTAGAGTATACCAAAACTTCTTGGCTTTTTTTAAAAAAAAAATCAGTTGTGTGTGGGTTCTTTTTTTTAAGATTTTATTTGTTTATTTGGGAGAGAGAGAGCACAAGCAGGGGGAGCGGCAGGCAGGGCAGGCAGAGGGAGAAGCAGGCTCCGTGCTAAGGAGCCCGATTCAGGACCCGATCCCAGGATGCTGGGATCATGACCTGAGCCGAAGGCTGATGAGCGACCTGAGGTGTGTGGTTCTGCTTGCCAGAGATGACTTCCAGTCACAGGCTTGAGCCTAGTTCTGTAGCTAGAGGTCCCATATTCCTCCTATACTCTATCTTGCCCCATTCTTGATCTGGGCTTGCTGCCGGTAGTTTACAAATTTCAAAATCTAGAGCAAGAAGCTTCAGCCTTTAAACTCAGTGCATTTAGGGGTAGTACGACTCTCAGACCTAAACACAATAGGCATGTTGGTATCAAAAACACAGCAAGCTGGAGTAGGTGTGGTGACTTAGTGGTGTCAGCTAATTTTATTATTTCTGTTGCTGCTGTTGTAATAAAACATATGTAAAATTTACCATTTCAACATTTTAAAGTGTATGGTTCAGTGCCTTAAATACATTCACAATCTTGTGCAACAGTTACCCCTATCAATTTCCAGAACTTTTTCACCATCTCGAACTGAAACTCTGTCCCCATTAAACACTAACTTTCCACTCCCCCCTCTTCCAGCCCCTGGTAAACTGTGTGCTCCTTTCTTTCTCTGTTAATTTGCCTGTTCTAGATACCTAATGCAGTACTTGTCCTTTCGTGACTTGTTTAGGTCACTGAGCATAATGTTTTCAAGTTTCATCCATGTTGTAGCACGCATCAGAATTTCATTCCTATTTATGGCCAGACAGCTGGTTTTAAGTCTCTGTTTTGTAATTTCAGAAATGGGTATACTTCTCAGATAGAGCCTTTAAATTTCTAAAGAAGGGGAACCTGGGTGGCTCAGTCAGTTAAGCATCCGACTCTTGGTTTGGGTTCAGGTCATGATCCCAGGGCTGTGAGATCAAGCCCCGTGAGATCAGCAGGGAGTCTGCTGGAGATTCTCTCTCTCCCTCTCCCTCTGCCCTTTCTCCCACTCATGCTCTCTCTCTCCCTGCCTTTCTCTCTCTAAAATAAAGAAATAAATCTTTTAAAAAAACAAGTAAATAAAATTTTAAAGAATGTTCATGTGTAGATGTTTATAGTTCTAATCATCTTTCTGCCTCCCTGCACCTCAACCATAAGTTCATGTATCAAATAAAGGTTAATAGTTTGAAAGTTTTAATACCAGCCAGAAAGTCTTTATTTTTCCTTTTGTATTTCCCTCCCTGATCCCCCACTAGGACTAGACAGCCCCAGTGACCTTCATTAATCTCTTTTAAACAGATTTGGATGAGAACTTGGTTAAAGTAGTCAAGCATTCCACCAGCTACCCTTGGCCCCATGTTTTGCCCTACTCATCTACCTATTGGGCTCCAAATGAAGCGATCTTATGTTGTTTCAATCTCATAACTCTGTGAGGCATCAAAATGGTATGATCGTATTTGACGGATGGGAAAGCAAAAGCTCAGAACTCTAGTAGTTGGCCAAGCTTCACACAGCTGAGAAGACCCGGTTAGCACTCTGGCCTGTCTGACCCAAGTCCTGTTCCCAGTACGTTGCAACACTGGGCACGGGGATCCTCATGTCCAGCGTCCTGAAAATTAGCTAGACCACACATGACTTGGAAAGGCCTCGGCATCTAGAACAGAGGTCATGAAGGAGAGCGCCATGGCATGGTGATTAATGTGGCTGGACCAAAGTAGTATTACAAAAATTAAAGGTCTTATTAAATGAGCTTGAACTTTGCATGAGAAAATAGCGAGGTTATGGACATCTCAATTAAAGTACGATGGCAGCCAATGCCTGTAGACCCTTTCCCACTTGCTGAGGGAGGGCAGCATCCAGTCCTGTTGACACACCACTTCACAGTTTATGAAATTATGGCGGTAGCATGGAGGGAAGACATTTAGAGGATGCAGGGAGGGGTTTTCTTTGTGTTTTGACTCTAGTGCCTTTTTCTTCCACCCAGGGAAGTTCTTCGTTGGGCCCTCTTCAGCATGCAGACCACAGGCCACGTGCTGCTTGGCACCTCCTGTTATATGCAGCAGCTCCTGGATGCCACAGAGGGAGGGCAGCCCCCTGAGGCCACCGCCCGCTCACTCATCCCGACCTGTCTGAAGATACTGCCGTGAAGGCTCCAGTCCTCGGAGGCATTCCTCAGACAAAGACTAGACTGTGGCCCCCAAGCTCAGCTAGTAGCACCCTCAAGCTGGCAGCTAGACAGCATCTTACCTCGCCACACCTCCTCACCCACGCAGGACCATGAAGGAAGCAGCCTTCCCGGGGGAAAGGCTGGAAACCCAAGGGTCCCTAGCCTGGCCTAGCTCCTTCCTGTCCAGGGTAGCTCAGCTGACCATGAAAGGTCACCAGCAGGCTAGGCACGAAGTCTGCCCCTCAGCTACCTGTCTTCACACACTCCCCACCTCCTGGCCTCCCAGCTCTAATACTCCCGACGGAACCGCCAAGCCCACTAGTGTATGATATTACATTATTTATGCGGATACATCTTTGCCTGTGTTCTTTGGGGGTCAGGGTGGGGTTCTGTCTGGAAGGTTGGAAAAGTCTAAGCAAAGAGAGGAATCTATTGTCAAACCGTTTTTCAAAATGTGGGGTACAGGAAATAGGACCTTTTCTACCAATGGAAAAAAATTTGATTCTGGAACTAATGTCTGCTGAATCAGAGACTTGAGCAGACCATGTAATCAACACGATAAAGGACAATTTCCACAATAAATCTGCCTATCAGAAGGGCTTTGAATGGCAGGGTGGGACTAAGGCACTCTTCCTGTTTCTCAGTGTTACATTTTATTACAACCTTGTAAGTGTTTAGGTGGGAAAGGACTCATCAGGCCATTAACACGCTCTCTGTCAATGAGTTCCCTCGCTGGCCAGAAGCTTATCTTTCATGTTCAGCACCACCAACTTCAGGATTTCAAAATGAGCTGTTACTTAGCCACAAAGAATATTAGTTCCTCATCAGTGAGACCTGGCATTTTTCTATCTAGAGCAACTCAAACGAGATAAGCATGAAAGGCTGAGTTTGTAGGTGACTGTGCTTTAGTGTGTGACTCTCAGATTCAAAACCATGTCATTTCTGCCCCTGAATATAAAGCCTTTTTGGGTTTATTAGATACCAAGTCCTGTGTTACCAAAGCCAGAGTCTGTAAAGTTATTGCTGGCAGCTGATCTAAACCAGCAGCCATGTGTGGGAGGAGCTGCAGAGCTAGCAAAAACATACTTTCTATTCTTGGCCTTCTCCTGCTCTTGCAGTTAAGGCCAGAGGCCTGGCTCAGTGCTACCCTGGCTCCATGGGGCAGGCCTTCCGGCAGGGAGGTACCATGTTTATATCAGCACAGAAGCTATTCCTGGTCAACACTTGCAGAGGCTGCAGCTTACCTGCCCCCCCTTTTGAAAAACATTTTATTATAATTATTTTTAAGTAAACGCTACACCCAACGCCCAGCGTGGGGCTTGAGTTCGCAACCCTAAGATCAAGATTCGCATGCTCTACCCATTGAGTCAGCCAGGAGCCCCCTTCTTTTTTTTAAATTTCTTTTTAAATTTTTTAAAAAAGATTTTATTTATTTGTAGAAAGAGAATGTACAAGCAGGAGGAGCGGCAGGCAGAGAGAGAAGAAGGCTCCCCACTGAGCAAGGAGCCCGATGTGGGACTCGATCCCAGGACCCTGGGGATCATGACCCGAGCCAAAGGCAGATGCTTAACTGACTGAGGCACCCAGGCGTCCCTTTTTAAATTTATTTAAGTAAGCTATCTGCTGCTCTTGTGAAGTTAGGCATAAGCTGAGTTGGGCTGGGGAGTCCAGAAGTTTGGAATTGGTCCAAACATCCCTCCTCCTAAGATTCAGAGTTTCACAAGTGAGTCTTGAGTGACTGACCATGGTCTTTTGGCACCGAGACCTCTCAACCCAGGGAAAATCAGGTTCTTTTCTTCCAGGAACTTGGAGACTGACTAGCTGTCAGCAGTGAACAGGAGAGGGCAGCCTCTGACGAGGCTGGGCTATGTGAAAGGAAAATTCCAAAGAGCATAGGACCTCAGGAGAGGCAGAGGCCAGTCCAAGTGGGGGAATGGTCCCTCCTGTGGCCAAGTGCCACAGTGGAGGAGAGGTCTGTTGCAGTTAAGGCACGTTGTGTTCCAGCCCCTGGGCTTTAGTCTTTCCACTTTTGCTCAAGCTGGTACTTACGAAAGCACAGGCGGCCTTTCAGAAGAGGGGTTCTAAAACGCTATGGGACTTTATGACAAAGCACAGTACTGCCTGAGCCCAAAACAAGATAAAAACCACTTGTATTCTTGCCAAATGTCCTGCCAGTTCTGTCTCTATTTGTGTACATCTATTAAAAAATTGATTGTTTAAATCTTTGAATTAAAAAAATAAGTTTCTTGAGGTATAATTTACATACAATAAAATTTTCTCTTTTAAGATATAGACAATTAAGTTTGGGCAATGTTTGTTTTTAGTTTTTGGCAATTTTTTTAAAGATTTTATCTCTTTAGAGAGAGGGAGAGAGCACGCCCTTGCATGTACGCGCACCCACGCACGCACACAGCTTGGAGGAGGAGCAGAGGGAGAGGGAGAGAGAATCGCAAGCAGACTCTGCATTGAGCACAAGCCTGAATCGGGGCTAGATCCCAAGACCCCAAGATCATGACCTGAGTGGAAATCAAGAGTCAGACGCCCAACTGACTCAGGTGCTGCAGTTTTGGCAAATTTATACAGTTATGTAACCATCATTTCTAGCATGCAGAAAACTTTCCTTATGCCCTTTTTTTTTTAAAAGATTTTCTTTATTTATTCGACAGAGATAGAGACAGCCAGCGAGAGAGGGAACACAAGCAGGGGGAGTGGGAGAGGAAGAAGCAGGTTCACAGAGGAAGAGCCTGATGTGGGGCTCGATCCCAGAACGCTGGGATCACGCCCTGAGCCGAAGGCAGAGGCTTAACCGCTGTGCCACCCAGGCGCCCCTCCTTATGCCCTTTCTAATCTCCATCCCCCACTCACTCCAAGCCCCTGGCAATCCCTGACTCTTTTCTGCCAATACAGTTTGCCTTTTCTAAAATGTAGAATCATATAGCCTTTTTAAAAAAAAAATTATTTTTACTTATTTTTATTTAAAATTTTTTTATTATTTAAAATATTTGATGAATCATACAGTCTTTCATATTTGGCTTCGATTTTAAACCAGGTTTGCATATGTGTATGTAGATGAAATATATCAATGAGATTAAAAAAAAAAAACTTACCCAATTCCAAAGGGTAAAAATCATTGTTCATCTTCTGACCTCTAATTCCTTCTCCAAAGCGAACATCATCTTGTCTCTGTGTGTCCTTTCAGAAATGCAGAGACATAAAATGTAATAAATATATGTAAATCACACACATACACACACATATGCATCTTCTAGTCACACTATACTTTTCTTTCCTTTTTTGCTTTAACATATATTTGGAGACTGATTCATATCAGCACGTATAGATATACACACTCCTTAATGGCTGCATGGTACGGATATGCTACAGTTGACTTAGCCACTCCTTTGTTGATGAATTTAGGTTAATTTGCAGTCTTTCCCTAATGCAAACAGTGAATTGAAAGTTATAGTGCTCTTAGCAAATAAAATAATATACAGGTTGCATGTAACTTTTGTGTAGTTAGAATTATAGGATAGAACCCATTTTGTTCCTTGCTTTCTCTTTACATAACATCTCATTTCTCCTGTCGTTCCCTGCCTCTGCCTCCCCTGCTCCCAACACCTTTTCCTTCTGGTGCATTTCTTTCTTTCTTTTTTTTAATTTTTTAAATTATATTATGTTAGTCACCATACAGTACATCCCTGGTTTCTGATGTAAAGTTCGATGATTCATTAGTTGCGTATAACACCCAGTGCACCATGCAATACGTGCCCTCCTTACTACCCATCACCAGCCTATCCCATTCCCCCACCCCACTCCCCTCTGAAGCCCTCAGTTTGTTTCTCAGAGTCCATAGTCTCTCATGCTTCATTCCCCCTTCTGATTACCCCCCTTTCTTTATCCCTTTCTTCCCCTACCGATCTTCCTAGTTCCTTTGTTCCATAGATGAGAGAAACCATACGATAATTGTCTTTCTCTGCTTGACTTATTTCACTTAGCATTATCTCCTTCAGTGCCGTCCATGTTGCAGCAAATGTTGAGAACTCGTTCTTTCTGATAGCTGAGTAATATTCCATTGTATATATGGACCACAACTTCTTAATCCAGTCATCTGTTGAAGGGCATCTCGGCTCCTTCCACGATTTAGCTATTGTGCACAATGCTGCTATGAACATTGGGGTGCATATGGCCCTTCTCTTCACTACGTCTGTATCTTTGGGGTAAATACCCAGTAGTGCAATGGCTGGGTCATAGGGTAGCTCAATTTTTAGCTGTTTAAGGGACCTCCACACTGTTTTCCAGAGTGGCTGCACCAACCTGCATTCCCACCAACAATGTAGGAGGGATCCCCTTTCTCCACATCCTCTCCAGCAATTGTTGTTTCTTGCCTTGTCAATTTTTGCCATTCTAACTGGTGTAAGGTGGTATCTTAGTGTGGTTTTGATTTGAATTTCCCTGATGGCTAGTGCATTTCCATTCGTTTTTCACAACCCTCCCATCACAACGCAGGCTGGGACTAGCTCCTCTCCCTTCACGCTCTCAGCATCTGTACAACGTTTAGCAAGGTGGGCTGTGATGCTGCGATCTGTGTGCACTGGGTGATCTTCTCGTGGGCAGGGCCTGTCTTCTTGATCTGTGTCTCCAGCTCAAAGATGCCAGGATCTGGCGTCGAGTTAGCATTTAGAAAATGTTGAATCGGTGATGTGTTAGATTTATTTCCCCTAGAGCTAACCTAGATCAGTATGTTTCCAGTTTTGAGATTTGTTTTGGTTTTGTTTTGTAGCGAATCTCTTTCTCCCTCTGGCCTTCTCCTTTTGGGTTGCTTATGCACCTGTCTTGGGTTTTGTTTGTTTTTCTCTTTCTTCTCAATTTGCCTTACAAAATTGGGCACAATGGTGGTTTTTTTAAGTCAGAGGCTCCTACGAATTGGAATGGTGATCAGAGTACCTTAACCTTTCGTTTCCGTTTTATCTTAAGACAGGTCCTCTGATCCCGAGTAAATTTCTTCTCAGCTCCGTGCCTCATTTTCCCCAAAAAGCACAGACGTGAGTGAGGTAAAGCATTTTCTTCCTGGGAGAAGGCAAAGCTCCGCCTTCTCGGGGCTCCGAGTCAGCCTGCTCGCTATTCCGATTGACAGGCAATCTGACCAACCAGCGCGCTGTAGCCGAGCGGGTCGGCCCTTCTGGACACATGCGCACCGTCCCCGCTCGGGAGATGGGTGTCTCTCGTATCCTGGGCCACGTCTGGGGTGGCTGGCGGTGGGGACCAGGGGTCCTCGCAGCGCCCAAGGCCGCAGGCTTTGGCACCGAAGCCCGGTGATTACGCCTCCCTCCGCCCCTTCGTGTGGGTGGGACGGTGGGGCGGGGGTAAGGTGTGTGTGGGATCTGGAGTTAGGGAGGCACGCGTTCTAATCCCGCCGCTCCTGTGTGACCCTGAACTACTCGCTTGGTTTCTCTGAGCTTCAGTTCCCTTCTCTGCTAAATGGGGCCAGTTGCACCTGAATTTTCGGGAAGCTCATGCAGGCATCTTGAGGCCTTTGTAGGAGGTTGCAGGCTTTAAGGCGTGCGGAGATAAGAATGGACACACCTGAGGACACCGTGATCTCCCTGTTGCTTACCCCCCACCCTTTCCAGACATCAGCTGCGACGTCGAGGATCCAGCAAACGGTCGGGGCCGCTGGGGGACCAGCCATTCCCGGGGCTGCTACAGCTAGAGAACCTCAGTCGGGAGGGGCTGGTCGATGTGCTGAGGGCAGCCGTAGTGGACCAGAAAGGTGAGGCTGGGAGGGGAGCCTGCCGCTCAGAGCCTTCTGGGGGCTGACTGGACTCCCTACCAAAGCCCTCGGGGCTCATATCCTGGTTCTGCCTCCCACTGGTGGTATGACCTGGAACCAGCCACTTAATCTGAGCCTCAGCATCATGGGGATAGGGGTGTGAGTGTGCAAATAACTAGAGAGCTGTAAACATAGTAGGCATTTGGTAATAGGAATTGCTATAATAAATTATGGACAAAACACAGGCTTTGGAGTCAGATCTAGGCTCTGTAATCAGCTTACCGTGTGACTTACTGTGAGCCCCAGTCTCCATTCAGTGATTTATTAATTTTCTCAACGATTTCTTGAGCATAGGTTCTATTCCAGACACTGTTCCAGGCAGTTATACAGCGCTGAACTAGATAAATGTGGTTCCTGCTCTCAGGGAGCCAGTGTTTTAGTGGGAGAAATGGATTAACCAGGAAATAAATGAACAAGGTACTTACGGCTGATGAGTGCTATGAATAAAACAGGGTGTTATAACAGCGTGGCAGGCATTAGATTGGGGATTCGGGCCTCTCTGTGGTAGTGACATTTGAGCCAAGATGATATGAAAGAGCCAGACAGGTGAAAATCTGGGACTGAGGAAACAGCAAGGATAAAAGCCTAAGGTGGCAACAAGCTTAGCCTGTGCCAGGGACAGAAGGAGGTTCAGTTTCGGGTGTGGTTGATAACTCATGTCTGAGAGGTGCAGTGGGGCCACAGGATAAGTTGAATTGAGAAAGTGCTTTAGAAACTCTAACTGCTGCTTTTGTGTCACTGATGCTCACATACTGTGTGTTCTAGGACCTCTTGTGACGCTGAATAAGCCACCGGGTCTACCAGTGACAGGTATGGGCAGGGAGAGGGGATGCAGTGGAACAGGGTTTGATGGCTCTGAGGGACAGGATAACGAAAAGAAGGGGATGGTGGCATGAAGTCAAAGGCCTCGGAGAGAACGTGTACTTTTCCTTCTTTTTTTCCCCCAGGAAAACCAGGGGAGCCGACGTTGTGCTCGGTGCTGCCAGAGCTGAGCCAGTCCCTGGGCCTGAGGGATCGGGAGCTCCAGATTGTCCAAGCATCTGGGAAGTAAGTGGTGGGGGGGTGATGGGAAGGTAGCAAGACAGGCCTCCATCTTGGGTGAGGGAACAGTTGCTTGGGAATTGGCTGAGACATTTTCTATAGGCTGGTTTGGGATCACAGAGGAAGGATGCAAGGAAAAGGAGGGAACGGACAGATCTGGGTTCAAATCCATGTGCACAAACAGTGATCTTAGGCAAAGCATGAACCTCAGTTCCCTTAATCATAAAATAGAGCAAATCATATCTGTGCTCAGTGTGCAGTCACTTCTCCAACCCCATAATCATGGCAGGCATTGCTGGTTGATCCGTGATATTTTTTCCTCTAACTGCCATCAATTAGAGCTGGTACTTGAGATGAAATATTCCTGAAATTCCACAAACTCATAGGCTTGTGGGAAATTTAATTATTTACGAGCCAGTATACACAAAATTCCTACTATAGTGCCTGGCGCATAGTAGGCATTCAGCAGTGGGTGGTAATTGTTACAACATTTGGCTTTAGCTCCCTGGGGACCAGGGGAGAATGAGAAACTCTTTAAGTTATGTAGTCTTATTATCAAACATGAGGAAGTCTTACTTGTTTCTCAGGAGGAAGTCTGGGTTATAGTTCTGGTGTGACCACTTGGCCTTAAGCAGGTCTGTGTTCCTTCTGAGTGGTCTCCCTTTTTTGTGGGTGAGCCCAAGAGACTTTAACTTTTGTGATTTATTCTCTTTCTCCAGAGAGACCTCTGGGCTTGTACTCCTCTCCAGCTGCCCTCAGACAGCAAGCCGCCTCCAGAAGTTCTTCATCCACTCACGGAGAGCCCAGAGACCCACAGCCACCTACTGGTGAGAGGTGCTGGGAGGCTTCCGGGGCAGTAAGGAGGTCCTGGCCAGCCGTCCTGTGACCTCCTCCTGCCTCTTTCTCAGTGCTGTCACTGATGGGATCCCAGCTACTTCTGAGGGGAATATCCAAGCAGCTCTGAAACTGGAACACGTTGATGGTGTTGATCTAGTGAGTCAGGGTCTGGGAGGGACCAGGAGGGGACTCTCCAAATATATTATCCCTACAGAGGAGTCGAGGGTATAGACTTTGGGTGGCTGGCTCTCCTGTCCCCTAAAACAGGCAAGTGACCACTGCTTATGCTCTGGCTCCATCTGTTGGGAGCAGAGAGAGTCTGCATAGCTGCCAGATGTGTGGGAAGCTTGTTCATTCTTGGGGGCTGACACCACAGGTAATTCCAGTGAAGTCCCCATCCCGAAAGGACTTCCAAGAAGGTGTCAAGAGGACCCTCAGCCACTTCCACGTGGTGGCCATGGGCTCTGGCTGTGCCCTGGTCCAGCTGCAGCCACTGACAGGTGGGTCTGGAACCCTCGCCAGCCTTCACAACTGTATTTGGCTGGGGGAGGCAATGGGGGGGGGGGCAGGAAGAAGGTGGTGGCGTTAATGGCAGCTTGGGGAGCATTTGATGGACTCCAAGGGTGTAGGTAGTCAGGCCCAGCTGCAGGAGACAGCGCTTCTGCTGCCAGTCTGATGGTCATTCCTTTGTAGCCCATCTGTGGGGTTTTTTTGTCTTAGTTGTTGGTATCAGGATCTTCTCTTTGTCTTTGGTGTTCTGTGGTTTCACTGTGCTGAATCTAGGTGTGTGCGCTTAGTTTTATTTATCTTGCTTGGAATTCACTTTGCTTCCTGAATCTAAAATTAATATGCTTCATCAATCCCAGAAAGTTCTTTCTCTTCATATGTTACACCTCTTGCATTTTCTCTGTTTTCTTCCTTTTGAATGCCTAAGAGATGTGTCTGACCTTCTCATTCTACTTATTAGGTCTCTTTTCTTCCATATTTGTCATTTCTTCCTCCCTGATGCATTCTGGGTAATTTCTTTTAATCTATTTTCCAGGTGATTAACTTTCTGTTCAGGTGGATCTAATCTGCCAGTTCAGCCCATCCATTGACTGTATTTTTCTTCACTTCTAAAGTTCTGTTTGGTTGTTTTACAAATAAAAATGGCCTTTAAAAATATATAGCATCTCTTTTTCTCCTATTATTTGTTCTTTTTTGTCTTAGGTTAAACATACTGATACTGTATTTTTATATTTTCATTGTCTGAAATTCTGGAGGGCCTCATCCTATGGTGTTTCATGCTGACTCTCACACTTGGTAGATTGTTTCATTGCTCTGTGATTCAGGATTGTGAGTTCAGGGCCAGCTGGGCCTTTATCTGTGGAAATTTTTTGTTGCCTCACTGTAGGAAGGGCCCTCAGGAAAGGTTCTGCCTTTGCTTCTGCCAAATGCTCCAGAGCTGTCACTGCTTCAGGATCTCTTTAAATATTAATGTCTTGGTTGAAAGTTCACAGATCACTCTGGTATTGAGTCCCAAACCTGTGTGAGAGCAGGCTCACGGTTGTGAATTCTCAGGGGAAAACTTCTTCATTCCCCTCGTCTATACCTAAGATGATCGTCTGCCTTCGTCAGTGGCTGGCTTTCTCTCCTGGTTCACCCCTTCACTGAAGATGTAGCCCCTCTAGGATTTCATTTGGTTACCGAGGCCTCAGCCCTGGCCCCTGGGTAGCTACTTAAACCTAGTACCCCTGGATACCAAGATTTGCAGCATCCCTAGAATAGGTGAAACATTGGCTCTTGTGTGCCATGGATTTGTTTTCCATTGGTTTTGGTCTTGGGGACCTTACTTTCCTGTGCCCAGCTGCATATTTAAAAGGATGATTATTATGTTTTTCTGGTGTTTCTAGGTGGTTTATAGCAAGAGTTTTTAGATTATCCAGTCCACCATATTGCCAGACATGGAAGCAGAGTACAGCTCCTGGGTTTGGATCCCAGCTTATGGTGGTGGGCAAGTCACTTCTTCTTGAGCTTCGGAGTTCCCATGTGTAAGATGGGAATGATGATAGGACCTGCCTTATCGGGCTACAATGAGGATTAAATAAATTTACATACGGGAAGCACTTTGTACCATGCCTAGCACATAGCCGCCCATTTCTGTCTTTGTCAAGTTTCCCAAAAACCTGTTCAAATTGGGGTAAGCCAAAAACAGGGAATGTATTGGCTCCCATAACTCAGAAGTCAGGCGTGACTAGATGTACAGGCTCAGAGGATATCCTCTGGAAGCTTTTTTCCATTTCTTCTTGCCTCCTGCATGTTGGCTTCTCCCTCCCACAGGCTGTCCTCTGGGGAAGGTAGAGATGGCCAGGGGCTCGAGCAGCTCCAGGCCTGCACCCCACCAGTTTAGTACCCTAGCAGGAAAAAGCATTCCTTATTTCCAGTAGCTTCAGTGGTAAATTCAGGGTTGTATCTCTTCATGAGAGAATCGCACAGGCCAGGTGGGTGGATGGTTATGACTGTGCTGACCTGGTCTTGCACCCTGCTCTGGAGGCAGGGGCAGTAGCAGTGACCTCACTGAAACCACATGATCTGGGACCGGGAGTGGAGTGGTGGTGTTTCCCCAGAAGAAAGGGGGAGAGATGATCCTGGGTGGGGCAGAAAGAGCAGCTGCCCACCATCTGTCCTCTGTCTCCTGTCCCCCAGTGTTCCCCAGTCAGCTCCAGGTACACATGGTACTACAGCTCTGCCCTGTGCTTGGAGATCACACATACTCTGCCCGTGTGGGCACTGTCCTGGGCCAGCGCTTTCTACTGCCAGCTGAGAGCACCAAGCCCCAAAGACAGGTACCCAAGCCCACCTACCTGCTGTTTTGGGGGGTGGGCTGTGGGGTGAGGGTGGGCAGCACCTACAGACGTTAGCTATAAGTCTGGGACTGAGTGGCAGCCCTCTTGGCTTCCAGGCTATCTGTAGCCCTATCTTACTGTGTGACCTAGAGCAAGTAACATCCCCCTTCCTAGGCCTCATTCTGCCCATCTGTTCAATAAAGGACTTGAACTGGCTGATTTCTCAAGGCCCTTTTACGTCTGCTGGTCTTTAGGTCCCTGGTATAAGGGCTAAATGTAATTGTATGTGTGTGTGTTAGGGTAACTCTATCTGCTCTAACAGAGTAACCCCAAAGTCCCAGAGTTTAACACAATAATTTCCCTCCACATTAAATCTAATAAACGGGGTGGGCTTTACTCCAAGCAGTCACTCAGGGACCCGGGCCATTGCTATCCAGCCAGCAGCTAAAGGGAGACAGTGCAGTGCAGGTCTGTGTGGGGTTTTCACCAGCTGGGTCTGAAAGTGGCATATACTTGCACTGCTGTTCCATTGGCTAAAACTATCACATGGCCTCACCAAACTGCAAGAGGGACTCAGAAATGTTTAGCGGTGTGCCAGGTGGGAACAGATTTGGTGAACTCTGCCAGTCCCTGCCAGTCTCTGCCATAGGGTGACAGTATGTGTGTGTGTATGTGTAGAGAAGAAACTAGAAACTATGGACAGGGAGGGAGGGAGGGAGGAAGGACCTGCCTTACTTCCATTTTGGTTTGAGCTGGTTGGAACGCAACCTGGCTAAATGCTGACATGCTTCTCCCGCCCCAGGTTCTGGATGGAGCCCTCATCAGACGCCTCTGCCTGAGCCCCGCCCAGTCTGCCCAGCTGCCCCTGCATCTCCACCTGCACTGTCTCCATCTTCCAGGCCTGAGGCCCAGGGAGGCCCCCATGAAGCTTCTGGCACCCCTGCCCCCTTATTTCTCCAGGACCCTACAGTGCCTGGGGCTCCACCAACAATAGTCCTCCTTCTGTTCCTTCTGTTTCCACTGGGAAGCAGTGGCGATGGGGGAGGGGGAAGGATGAACCTAGGATCAGGCCTGAGGAGAATGAGGTCAGTGCTCAGCGTGCACTAAGACCATGCTTTAAGATCCTGGGCTCTGCGTTCAGACAAACTTAAGATCAGAGCCTGGCTAGGCCAGTGACTGGATGGTTTTAGGCAAATGACTTCACCTCTCTGGATATGAGTTAATAAAAGTACCTACCTCACAGTACGGTTTTGAGGATTCGCTGAGAAAGTAAACATTTATCATGGAGCATGCTTTCTGCTGAGTTCAATATGTGGTCATTTTATTTGGCTGTTTCTGTCCCAATTCTAGCTGAGAGGAAATGTCTGATTTCTTGTTGTCGTTTAATTGTGGTAAAATACACATAGCAAAATTTACCATCGTAACCATTTTTAAGTGAACAATTCAGTGGCATTAAGTACATTCACACTGTGGTGCAACTGTCACATCCCATCATCTTGCAGAACTGAAACTGCCCCATTAAACACTGATGCCCCTTCCCCTCCTCCCAGTCCCCAGTAGCTGCCAATCTCCTCTGTCTCTATGGATCTGACTACTCCGGGGACTTCATGGAAGTGAAGATCTGAGACCTTTTACCTGAAACAACTGGGAAATATATCAAACATACAAAGAGTACATAAATAGTTCTGTGATTTAAAGAATAATTACAAGGTGACACCCATATAACCACCACTCGGGACGAAATAGAAACATGCCTCTCCTTCCTTGTTAGGGTAGCAGTTCTCAACACTGACCCCAGAGTAGAACCCCCTCAGTGAAGCTTTAATAAAGCCCCTTCCTTCCATGGGATTCTGCACCCCAAAGATACCAATTTAAGCAGTCTGGGCTGGAGATCTGGCATCAATCTTTTTCAAAGCTCCCAAAGGGGTTCTATTGTTCAGTCTAGGTTGGAACCCCCTCCCCTGACATGGGAGCTTTCCTTGCTTAAGTTTTTCCACATACATATACATCCCTAAACAATGTATTTTCTTTTGCCCAATTCTGAAGTTTCCGTAAATGGAGTCATGATGCGTGTGTGTGTGTGTGTGTGTGTGGTGTGTGTGTACGCGTATATATATGTGTTGTGTGTGTGTACATATATATGTGTGTGTGTGTGTATATATATATATATTTGTGACTTGTTCTTGTTCCACACTGTGAAATGCATCTGTGATGTATGGTGTGGGTTTGAATTCCAGTGCAGGACCATACCAGTTTACCCATTCTACTGTTAATGTCATTCAGCTGTTAGCCTAACACTGGGGTGAACCTGCATGTAGCATTTCCTGGTTCAGTAATGCAAGAGATGCTGGAGTATACGTTATCTTCACTTGACTAGTGTATTCATTTCCTAGGACTGCTGTAACAAAATTAGCACAACCTAAGTGGCTTAAAATAACAGAGACGGGTTTTCTGACATCTGTCTGGAGGCCAGAAGTCTGAGATGAAGGTGTCAACAGGGCTGTGCTCTTTGAAGTCTCTAGGGATGAATCCTTGCCTCTTCCAGCTTCTGGTGGTCGTAAGGCTTGACTCATGGCTGCATCACACCAGTCTGCCTTCATCCTCACGTGGTCTTCTCGCGTCTGTGTCTTCTCCACAAGGACGCTTGTCATTGGATTTAGGGCCCACCTGGACAATCCAGAGTACTCTCATCTCAAGATCTTTAACTTAATCACATCTTTGACGACTGTTTTTCCAAATAAAGTTATTCATAGGTTCCAGGCATATGTATCTTTTGGGGGAGAGGAGGCTACCATTCAACTCACTACAAAGAGTTACCAAAGTTTTTTCAGATGGGTGTGGCTGGCTGGATATTTCTTTTCTGGGTGACCATGACCGACTCCCTCTACAGAAGGGCTGGTGTTGAGACATGCCTGTTAGATGTCACTCTGCTGCTAGGCCAGGTTCTCCCCTGGGCTTGGGGACTGAGGATCTCCCAGTGCTGAGCAGTCTGGCAATATGTTACCTAGGCTTCTCACTGCCACATGATCTCGGGCAAGCCATGTCTCCTTGTTCAGACTCCGTTTCCTCATCTACAAAGTGAGGCTTATCCCCCAATCCAAGATCAGAGATGCCAGAGAGTCTCTGTGTAGGAGACCCATGTCTGCTAAGGGGTGGAATTCTGGCCCTTTGCTTTGTGGAAGGGTTGCTGATGGCCTCTAGCTCTCATTCTGGACCTTGGGTTATAGGGCCCCAGCCTACCCTCTCTTCACCCTCCAATAGAAATGGAGCCAAGCCCAGGATACTTCACTTGCTCCGTTTTATTTGGCGCTGCATCCAGGATAGGGGCAGTGAGGACCGAGGCAAGGGCTTCTCTAGCCTTATGTTCCCCCATACCCCCTAGTCCCTGGTATGCACTGATAAAAGGCAGGGGTCCTGGAAGGCTCAGTGTCTTCATGAGGCATGCCTCAGCCTTGGGTTTGTCACAGAGTCTGGCCTTGAACTTGCCTTTGGCCTTGATCTTCCTGTGGGTGCTAGGAAGATTTCCAACTTCGCAGGGTAGAGGCCACAAGGCACTTCCAGGATGGGGACCACGAAGGCGCTGGGGAGCAACAGCCTCGGTGTGAAAGGGGGGAAGAGGGGGAAAAGATGATCAGGAAATTTGTTCCGGAAGGGGGTTCTGAGGGAAAAAGCCCTTCCCTTGGGGCTCCAGCCAGTCTGGGACCTGCCCTTGCCTGTGCCCTCCAGCCCTGACCCCAGAGCCCAGCATTCAGCACTGCCCGCCAGGGTGCGAGTCACAGCTCAAGGCCCACCTTTCTTGGTTTCAGGACGCTGGATGCCAACTTGAGCTCAGGGTTTGGTGGGAAGGAAATCAAAACCTTGGCAGTAGGTAGAGTCATCAAGGCCTTGCCTGTGGTCGACAGGGCCTTAGAGCCCACCACCTTGCTGTGCTGCAGTCTGAGGACCCGCCCCTGGGATCGGAGCACATGGGGAGAAGGCAGCCGGGCCTTGGTGTGGAGGCTGGGGAAGTGGTAAGGGGCTGTGGGAGCGAAAGGGGCCATGAGGGCCTGGGGAGGGTCCAAAGCCAACCAGCTGCCCCTCAAGGAGAGCGTGAAGGGTGGGGAGGTGGGGGAAGATGAGGGCTGGGGTGTGAGATGGCAGATGGAGCCCTCCCAGTTCCTCCTCCAGAGGCCGTGGGAAGGACACAGGATTTGGAGTCCAACAGACCTGGGTCTGCATCCCAGCTCTGCCCCTTCTGAGATGTGCAACCTCGGGCAACTTCCTTAAACTTCCTGATACCTCGGCTGGAAAATGGGGATAATAGCACCTACCTTGCTAGGTTGTGAGGACTAAAGGAGCTGTTAAGTGCTGTACAAATGTTAGCTCCTTTCCCCCAGAGGCAACTTTGCATGGAGGCAAAGGCAGAATACTGCAGCAGGAAGAGCGTGGGCTCTGGAGAGAGATGGACCTGGGACTGTCCTGGCATCTGAAAGAAGTCCAACTGCCTTGCAGGGTGGCTACTTTGGAGGGAACTGTACTCATTTGGTCGCACATTCTTAAAAAATACTTTGTAAGTGGTGGCTTTTACTTGCTACTGGTGTCTTTTTGGTGGGGCTATGGTGGGGGTGCAAATCCAGGTGGTTAGGAGGGGGGGCTTGGAGAGCAGGAAGAAATTGCCTTGGGACCCTGGGGTGTTTGAGGGGAATGGTCTTACCCAGGGCCTGGGGGTTCTTCAGACTCAATGGCAATCTGTTCAAGGGGTGGGGTTGCCTGTCCCCACTAGCAAAGGTCATGGTGAAAATGCAGCCCATCCTGGTGCTGGGGGGCTCCCACTTCCAGAGACTGGGGTAGACCAGGGCTGTGGCACTTTTCGCCTTGCCTTTCTTCCCCTTTCCAGGGGCCGAGGTGGTGGCAGTGGAGGCTGGCTTCTCAGTGTGCCCCAGGCTCCTGGCCCCAGCAACTTTCCTAGGAGTGGACCTGTGGGTAAGGGTCCCCGAGTCCTTGCCTTCCCCAGAGCCTCTCTGGGTCAGCAGGTGAGGGAGTGCTGGGCGGACCCCCATTCGCCGGTGACACATTGCCAGGGGCTTCTTGATGGTGGAGCCCTCTACTAGGAGCCGGATACCCACATACTGGGGTATCTCCACGGCAGGCTGTGGGAAAGAAGAGGAGATGAGGCCTGTTCAGACAGTGATGCCGGAATCGCAGGCCCAGAAGGAATCAGGGCAGATATGGATGAAATTAATTTCTGGGCTAAGAAACAGGAAGCCCATCTCTGTCCTCTAAGGAGTCTGGCTCCGGAGGCCTGAATCAATACCTGGAAAGTCACAGAGCCCCTGGGATTAGTAACCCAGTAGAGTCAGGGAGTCTTAGCCATGCTACCACCAGCACTCCCTACCCTTTGCCCTCCTAAGCTCCCCCAGCCCGGCTGGAATGTGTACGGATGGCTCTGCTCCGCAAGCCAACGCTGATAGACAGCTTCCTGAGTTAAGCCAGATTCTCTGCAGACAGAATTTGAGTTATGTCACCCAGATAGCTAAGAGGTTTGGAGCCTGCCTGGAGCCCTGCATGAACCTATTATGGGGAAGCAGAAATTAAGAGCCTTAACGAAGGCATTCTACTAAGATAATGAAGTAGCAAATTTGCAGAAGGAGGCAGAGAAAAAGGTCCAAGAGAGAAGCTCCTGTGCAATTTTCAGTTCCTATTAAGCCAGCCGTACACCCTGTAGCTAGGCTCCTGGAGAGCCCTCTGTGTCTTCCTAACGACCCCCTTTTAGGGTATTTTCTGTGTCAACAAAGAATCCTGATTAGAATCTGCCTAAATATCAGAGTCACTTGGAGCTTGTTAAAAATACAAATACCAGAGCTCCCACAAAGCCCAACAGATAAAAGAGGCAAGAACCAAAACTGGGTATCAAAACAAGTCGGTGAAAAGGATGACAGGAAAATGTGTCATGTGGACACAGCCTAGGCATCACTTTACAAAGAAAGTGATCATTGCAAGACGGAGGATACAACTTACAATGGAGAGATCTGGTAGCCACTGCCTTAACCCTGTGGCCAGACTGAGCATCACTGATCAGGAGACACTCCAACACTGCGTGCCTTGTGATACCATATGAGGCACCCAGCATCACCTCTCAAGTGTTCTTGCCAAAAACGTTTAACCTGAACCTCATCAAGCTGTTTGGCCTGACTTCTAGTTTATAGGACATTGAGATAACAGAAGAACAAGCTAAACAGCACCACGAAGAAAGAATCAGATAAATCCAGAATGTGGGACATTCTACAAAACAACCAGCCTGATCCCTTCAAAAGATCCAAACAAACTATGGGGGGGGGGGGAGCAGTGTCTGTCCTCTAGATTAAAGAAGATCAAAAAGCACCCAAAGGAATAAAACCTGTAATAAATGTAATCAAGGAAGTGAAAGACCTGCACATTGAAAACTAAGACACTGATGAAAAAAACTGAAGACACAAATAAATGGAAAGATATTCAGTGCTCATGGATTGGAACAATTAATGTTACTAAAATGTCCACACAACCCAAAGCAATCTACAGATAAAATGCAATCTCTATCAAAATTCCAATGGCATTTTTCACAAAAATAGAAAAAACAATCCTAAATCTCACATGGAACCACAAAAGACCCTGCACAGTCCAAACAATTTTTTTTAAGATTTTTATTTTTAAGTCATCTCTACACCCAGTGTGGGTGACCCCGAGATCATGAGTCACACACTCCACCAACTGAGCCAGGCAGGAGCCCCCAAAACAATTTTGAGAAAGAAGAACAAAGCTGGAAGCATCACTCTTACCAAACTATATTACAGCGCTGTAGTAATCAAACAGTATGGTACTGGCATAAAAGCGGACCCCTGGATCAACTGAACAGAATACAGAGCTGCCCAGAAATAAACCCAGGCATACAAGGTGAATTAATTTATGACAAAGGAGGTACAAGACTATTCAATGGGGAAAAGACAGTCTCTTCAATAAATTGTGCAGGGAAAACTAGAAGCCACATACAAAAGAACGCAGACCACTTTCTATAACACACATAAAGACCAACTCAAAATGGATTAAAGTGAATTTAAGACCTGAAACCATAAAACTCCTAAAAGAAAACACAGGCAGTACTGAGCTCCTTGACATCAGTCTTGGCCATGATTTTTTAGATTTGATACCAAAAGCAAAGGCAACAAAAGCAAAAATAAACACATGGGACTACATCCAACTAAAAAGCTTCTGCACAAAAAAGGAAACCACCAACAAAGTGAAAAGGCAACCTGCCAAATGGTAGAAAATATTTGCAAATCATATATCTGATAAGAGGCTAATATCTAAAATATATAAAGAACTCCTGTAACTCAATGGCAAAAACACAACCAATCTGATATAAAAACAGGCATATGAAAAGGTGCTCAACATCACTAATCTTGGGGCAAATCCAATTCAAAACCATAATGGGATATCACCTCATATGCGTTAGAATGGCTATTTTCAAAAAGGTAAGAAACAACAAGTGTTGGTAAGGGTGTGAAGAAAAGGGAACCCTTGTGAGTTGTTAGTAAGAACATAAATTGGTGAAGCCGCTGTGGAAAATAGTATGGACGGTCCTCAAAAAATTAAAAACAAACCTACCATATGATCCAGAAATTCCACTTCTGAGTATTTATCTGAAGGAAAAAAAATATAACTAACTTGAATAAATATCTGCACCCCCATGTTCATAGCAGCATTATTTACAACAGCCAAGACATGGAAGCAAGCATCCATCAATGGAGGAATGAATCAAGAAAACGTGACTGTGTGTCACATATCACTCAGACACAAAAAAGAAGGAGATCTTGCCGTTTGTGACAAAACGGTTGGGCTTTGAGAGCATTATGCTAAGTGAAATAAGTTAGAGAGAAAGACAAATATCTCATGATGTAAATTAAATGTGGAATCTAAAATAAAAATAAAAACAAGAACGAAACCCAAAACTCTGAACTCATAGATGGAGAACAGATTAGTAGTTGCCAGAGGCAGTGGGCGAAATGGATGAAGGGGGTCAAAAGATACAAACCATCCAGTTATAAAATAAGTAAATCGTGGAGGCACCTGGGTGGTTCAGTCAGTTAAGCAGCTGACTCTTGATTTCAGCTCAGGTCATGACCTCAGGACTGTGAGATCGAGCCCCTTGTCAGGCTCTGTGCTAGGTATGGAGCCTGCTTAAGAGTCTATCTCTCCCTCTCCCTCTGGCCCTCTCTCCCTCTCTTAAAAAAAAAAAAAAGTAAATCATGGCTGTAATAATGTACAGCATGGTAACTATAGTTAATACTGTACTGCATATTTGAAAGTTGCTAAGAGAGTAGATCTTAAAAGTTTTCATCAGAAGAAAAAATTATAACTGTGTGGTAATGGATGTTAATTAGACTCATTGTGGTGATCATTTCACAACAGATACAAATATTGAATATATCCATATACAAATATTGTATACTTTAAGTGAATATAATACTGCATGTCAATTACATCTCAATAAGAAAAAAACTTCAGAGAGATCAAAGTCCTTTCAAGCAGCTACAGATTTTTTAAGCATCCCAAGGCATACCTATAGGTCTTGTGTTTAAATCTTTAAAACATTTTAAGTTAACAGAGAGGGTTATGGGCACTCTCTGTTAACCGTAGGGCTTCTATAATTGTGAGGGCTATTGTCCTACAGCAGCCTCACAGGGAGAAGAGTTCTCTCCAAGATTTGTGGATATGGCTTTTGTGTAATAGAACAGATTATAAATTGATACATAAGAAATCCACAATGTTTTTAAAAATATCCACTTGGACTGAAAGGGACAGATAAATTATGAAATGAAAGAAGCTTCTGTACCCCTAAACTTCTATGAGTAGGTAACAGACTAAGAACTATAAAGGACGTTCATGGAAAAGGAAGGGACGTTTCAGGGCTAAACTGAGATCCCAATGGATGGAAGCAAGAGCCACGAAGAACTCCTAGGAAGTAACAATGGGTCCTTAATAGCAAAACTGGAAATACGTGCCAGGCCTGATTTCAGAGTTGCTATGGACCAATGCTCCCTGCGTACCTCCTTCCCTGACTCTCCTTTCTGAGTGGGAGTATCTATAAAAGAAAAAAAGTAAGACAAAAACAACCAATGCCAAGTGACTATCTTGATTATATGTTAGTTTAAAAAGCAAAAACGGGGCGCCTGGGGGGGGGGTTCTGTCCGTTGAGCATCTGACTCTTGATTTGGGCTTGGGTTGTGGTCTTGGAGTCGTGGGATAGAGCTCTGCATTGGGCTCCACACTTGGTGCAGGGTCTGCTTGAGAATCTCTCTCTCTCTCTCCCTCTGCCCTTCCTCCGCTCATGCTCTCTCTTGCTAAAATAATTAAATAAAATCTTTAAAATATAAATAAAAAAAAACAAATAAGCTATAAAAGACTTTTGGTGGGGCGCCTGGGTGGCACAGCGGTTAAGCGTCTGCCTTCGGCTCAGAGCGTGATCCCGGGGTTATGGGATCGGGCCCCACATCAGGCTCCTCCACTATGAGCCTGCTTCTTCCTCTCCCACTCCTCCTGCTTGTGTTCCCTCTCTCACTGGCTGTCTCTATCTCTGCCAAATAAATAAATAAAACCTTAAAAAAAAAAAAAAAGACTTTCGGGACAACTAGGACATCTGAAAAATGCAGATGTGTAGTCCCTAAACCAGACATTTCAGATCAATCTCTGGGGGTGTGGCTTCTGACACCTGTATCTTTGGAAAGCTTGCCAGGTGATTCTGGCCTGTGAACCAGCATTTGGGAACCACTGTGCTAGAATGTTCCCTTCCCCCTTGGTTTTGTCTTATTTTGCTGCCCTTATATTTCTTCATTTACCTCTTTTTTTTTTTTTAAGATTTATTTATTTATTTGAGAGAGAGAGAGAGAGCAAGCGCACACAGAAGCAGACAGAGCAGCAGGCGGAGGGAGAGGGAGAAGCAGGTTCCCTGCTGAGCAGAGAGTTGGACACGGGGCTTGATCCCCTGGGATCAAGACCAGAGCTGAAGGCAGACACTTAACTGAGTGAGCCACCCAGGAGCCCCACATTTTTGTTTTTTAAGATTTTATTTATCTATTAGAGAGAGAGAGAGAGCACGCACAAGCAGGGGAAGCAGCAGGCAGAGGGAGAAGCAGACTCCCCGCCAAGCAGGAAGCCCAATGTGGGACTCGATCCCAGGACCCTGGGATCATGACCCGAGCCAGAGGCAGACACTTAACTGACTGAGCCACGTGTCCCTTCACTTATGTTTTTTTTTTTTTTTTTTAAAGATTTTATTTATTTATTTGACAGAGATAGAGACAGCCAGTGAGAGAGGGAACACAAGCAGGGGGAGTGGGAGAGGAAGAAGCAGGCTCATAGCAGAGGAGCCTGATGTGGGGCTCGATCCCAGAACGCTGGGATCACGCCCTGAGCCGAAGGCAGACGCTTAACCGCTGTGCCACCCAGGCGCCCCTTCACTTACGTTTTTTGAAACCAAAGTGCCAATATTAATTTATGATCAGTAACAAAGACCAGGACACTTGGGTCATGTGATCAGCATTACCTGTGGCCAAACTTTGGTAGAAGCTGAATCCTAGTCAGAGTAACACTTAGGGTTAGGATACTTATTTAACTGCCACGAGAGAGAACTTACAGAGTTCAGAAACCCTTGAAATTGGTTTTCTGACTGATTTTTAAAAATCTTATTCTATTCCAATAAGGAGACTCAAATCTCTTTCTGGAACAAGGGGAGTAAAATTATTACAAAAATAGTAAAATAATAATAATAATAACAGCAGCTTCCACTGACTCTTACTGTACGTCCAGGCATTACATGTGATGCCAATGTGAAACACCTGACAACCTTATTAGGTAGTAACAATAGCTAAAACCTGCAGCACTATGTTCGAGCATGCTTTGAAGGGCTTTACCTATGTCAACTCATTTAATTATCACAACCTTGCAGTCCCGCTTACAGATGAGGAAACTGAGAGCCTGAGGGGTCCGGAAATTGTTCAAAGGCACGCAGCTCATAGTTACTGAGCAGGAATTTGAACCCAGGGAGGTTTTGCTTTGAACACTGCTATATGCCTCTCCGGAAATATGAGCCACATGTATATTTTTATTGTTGTTAGTGTTACAATTGATTTTTTTAAATTCCAGTGTAGTTGACATACTGTGTTATATCAGCTTCAGTATACGGTATAGCAATATAGCGATTCAATACTTCAATGCATCACCCCGTGCTCATCACAGCAAGTGCCCTCCTTAATCCCCATCCCCTATTTCACCCATCCACCACCCCCCTCCCCTCTGAAACCATCAGTTTTTTCTCTATAGTTAAGAGACTGGTTTGGGGTTTATCTTTTATTTTTCCCTTTGTTCGTTTTTGTTTCGCTTCTTAAATTCCACATGTGAGCGAAATCATATGGTATTTGTCTTTCTCTTACAGGCTTATTTCACTTAGCATTATACTCTCTAGCTCCATCCACGTTGTTGGAAATGGCAAGATTTCATTTTTATGGCTGAATAACATTTCACTGTATATACCACATTTTCTTTATCTATTCATCTATTGATGGACACTTAGACTATTTCCATAATTTGTCCATTGTAAATAATGCTGCAGTAAACACAGGATGCACATATCCCTTCAAATTAGTGTTTTTGTATTCTGTGGGTAAATACCCAGTAGTGCAATGACTGGATCGTAGTGATCATCCACACACACTAACTTACCTTCATCCTCCCAAACCCTATGAGAAAGATGGTAACGGCATCTCCATTTTACAGATGAGGAAATGGAGGCTCAAGGTTAGAAGTGGCTGTAACTGAGTCACTGTGGCCAGACCAGAACTTGAACCAGGTCTGTCTGACTGCAGTGCCCTGTGCTTCACTATAGGGATGCCTGGAAGAGGGGGCAGACTCCCCGGGATCTTGCCTGGGTGCCACCTCACCTGCTTGTAGATGAGCTCGAAGGCTCCTGTGTCACAGCTGCGGTCTAGCCGCCGGTCAATAACGACACGCAGGGTATCGGCTTGCACGCCTGCACAGAGCCGGGCGGTGACAGCAGTGGAGGGGGCCATGGTGGGGCTGGCATTGATCTCAATCAGCCAGGGCTGGAAGTCCTCACCAAACACAAAGTCAGCACCATAGAGCTCGAAGCTGGCCTTCCGACACTGCACAGTGTCCTGGGAGGTCTGCAGGGCATGGATCACAGCAGTCTTCATGCCAGGCACGATGACGGTGGACCAGGCGTCTGGGGCCCCCATCTCCTGCAGGTGGGCCTGGAACTTCTGGCTCGACCACATGTTGTCTGAGGGCAGCAGCGGGTGTCGGTGGCATGAATTCTCCAGATGCTTCTGAATGGAGTTGTTGCACAGGTGCACTGAGCTGGGGCAGAGAGCAGAAAGCTGGGTTCTGGCTCCCTGTGCCTCACCCACCCAAATGTGGGGAAGGCAGGCAGACCCTGGAACCAGCCCTGGGCCACCCCGCACCATTCACCTTGAGATGGGGCTCTGCAGGGAAGGACAAGGACAAAGGCCTGGGCCCTGCTACATTCTTCTAGGGCCAGAACCAGTCTCATCCCTCTCAGGACACTCCCTACGGGGCCACAGTATCATGTGTTTTAGTCTCAGTTAGCCCTCCCTGGGCCTGGAAGGTACGAAGGTGGGTAGGAGTGTGGGCCCTGTAGTCAGCAAGACTGCTCAAAACAAAAACGAAAACAAAAACAAAAAATAAGACTGCTCAAGGCCTACCTTCACCACCGACTAGTTGTGAGATCTTTTCACCCAAGTGCTCCTTCACATCTGTAAAATGGGGGTAGTACTAGGACCCACTTCACCGGTTTCATGAATGACTGAGAAAATATGCATGAAGTGCTTAGCACCTTTCACGTACAAAGCATTCAGTAACTGATAGCTATGAGTTTCGTAATACTGCCTCCATTCTTCAGATGTGAGAAATGAAGCTTAAATAGGTTTCATGTGACCTAAGTGTCACAGCTTAGCAGCTGCAGGGATGGAGCTTGAACCCAGGGCTCAACAAGGCTTTTGTCTCACCCCCGAGCTAATGCTGCAATGTGCCTCTCTCCTTTCGCATTTCTCCTGAACACCCTTACCCTGCTCTATGTTCTTTTTTTTTTTAATAACATGTATCATCTTTCAACCTATTAGATAATTTTACTTATTACGTTCATTGCTTATTTATGAGTAACAGCATTAAAATGATGCCTTATGAGCATAAGATACTTAACATCACTCATTATAAAAGAGATAAAATAACCACTTTCTACTTAGAATGGCAAACATTGTTGGGTAGGACGTGGGCAGACACATTTCATATACGTCCGGGTTATGTGCGGGAATGTGACCTCTTGGGAACTGGGCTCTTATTTTGGTCACTCTGTATCCCAAGTACTTAGAACACCCTTGGTAGGTATCTGTTGGACAGATGAAGGACCTGACTGCCTGCGGAGTCTGTGTTTGGAGCCCAACACGGCACTGGGGAACCACCTGTCCCTTGTCAGCTCCCCAGCTAGACGGGAACTCAGAAGAGGTAAGGGAAGGGCTCACTTGTCAAGGTTCTTCAAAGAGAAGGGCTGTGTGGAGAAGCGGATGTAGCTGTCACGATAGAACCACACGGTAAGGGGGTTCCAGTCAGTCACCAGGAACCACTGTCTCAGGTCAAATTTGGTTCCAAAGATGAGCAGAGGCCGTTCAATATACTTCTGTACCACCCACTTGCCGTCCTTCATCATCATGGGGTTGCCATCGACCAGCTTCAGCATCTCCTCCAGGTGGTCCATACACATGATGCCTAAGGGGGAAACAGAGTGGTCAGGGATCAGGTCAAGCTCCGGCGAGGAGAAGGGCCAGGGGGACCACGGACAGCTCATCTTAAGCCCTCATCAGCACAGAACTGACAGGGCTAAGTATGCAAGGCTGCCTCCCTCAGAACCCTCTTCCGTTTGGGAAAGCTGAGAATCTGCTGAAGATGAAAACTGTTTTTTTAATTAACCACTTCTGTTTGATTGAAAAGTAATATATGCACAGATAAAAATTCAAACCATACCGGGCTTTTTAAAAAACCATGTGTATATATGGCTTTGATTAGTTTTTTTCCCCAGTAATTAAGAATATAAAATAACAAAAACAAAAAGTAGGCAGTACAAAAGGGTATACAATAAAAATACGTCTTTCCCAGAGGCAGCCAACTGCTCCTTCCAGGTCCGACGTATATCCTTCCAAGTTATGAGAGAGTCTACGTGCCTCAGTTGGTTAGATTCTATACATCTAAACACATGAAAGATTTAGAATAGTTCTTGGCCCATGGTGAGCATTCAGTAAATGTTAATTCCTAACATCATTATTAGTTATCTGTAGGATAAATTTCTACTGTGGATTTGCTGGCTCCAGGGAAAGGTACATGTTTTCACTTTATATTACCCAAGATGTTCTACCAATTTGCACTCCCAGCAGAAGTGTATGAGATTATGTAACTGCCCACATCCTGCCCAACACTATTGATCATTTTGGCCATTCTTCTAGGTAGAAATGGTTATCTTATTTTAATTTTATCTCTTTTATAACAAGTGACATTAAGTATCTTATATTTATAAAGCATGATTTTTAATGCTGATAATTATCAGAGTCATGTTGCAAACATACATATTCACAAATCGATTTCATTCCTTCATTCTTTGGTCCCCAAAGCGGCCTGATGACTTGCTAATGGCACAGAATCACCTGTGCCTGGTTCCCAAGCTGGATCCTTTCTCAAATGGCCAGTATGATCACCAAGATTCCCAAGAACGTGACGCCTTGTATAACAAAATGAAGGCTGTTCATGTCCTTTGACCCAGCAATTTCATTTTTAGAAATTTATCCTAAGGACATGAATGGAAAGGCCACAAAGATATCTGCAAAGGATGTTGATCATAGTGTTGCTTGTAACAGCAATCAATCAATAAACAAATAGAAAAAAAAAACTGGCTGCCATCTAAATATCCATCAGAAATGGATCAGGTAAGCCCATGACAGTGTATCTAAACAAGAGTGGAGTATGCAGCTGTAAAACTAATGAGATAAGACTGCACATACTGTATTTTAATGTAATATCCCAAACTAAGCACCACTAATCTATAGTATTATAAATTAGAATTGGGGTTACCATTGTGGGGGAACATGGAGACTGGAAGGGGCCTGGGAGGGTCCCTCTAGGGTACAGGTAATATATTATTTCATGATCTGGGTCCTGTTTTCACAAGTGTGTACACTTTGCGACAATTTGTTGAGTTGTATATTTACACCACATATATACCCTTTTCAATGGAGTATCACATGTACTTTTTAATTCAGCTTTTCTAAAAACTGGAGATAAAATGCTGAAATTTGGCACAAGGTACATGGGGATTCACTGTATTATTCTCTCTAGTTTTGTGTATTTTGAAATGTCCATGGGGGCCCCTGGGTGGCTCAGTCCGTCGAGCAGCCCACTCTTGGTTTCAGCTCAGGTCGTGATCTCACGCGTTGTGGGATAGAGCCCCATGTTGGCTCAGTGCTCACCAGGGAGTAGGCCTGAAGATTCTCTCCCTCTGCCCCTCCCCCCACTCGAAGCGAGCAGGCCCTCTCTGTCTCTAATAAATAATCTTAAAAAAAAAAAAAGGAAGCATGTCCATAACAGTAAGTTAAAAACAGGAAAAAAAAAAGAAGAAGACGCAGATCTAGATGTACTGAAGTGATCTCTAAGATTTATTGTTAAGAAAAAGAGAAGTGCAAAAAAGAAATGAGTAATACTAACTGATATGGAAAGATACAATAAATGAGAAAAGAAGGCTACAGAATATGTTGTTTAAAATAAAATGCACACACACACACACCCTTTCCTTCTCTCTCCTCAAATGCATAGAAGAAAGTACAGAAAGAAACACACTGAACGGTTAATAGTAGTTATCTCCATAAAACCAAGAGTGGCTTTTGCTTTTTTCTTTCTACTTGTCTGTATTGTCTGGCCTTTTTTCTTTCTTTTCTTTTCTTCTTCCTTTTTTTTTTTTTTTTTGGAGAAAGAATGAGCGCAGGCACATGGCAGAGTGGGACGGGCAGGTGGAGGTGGGGCAGAGGGAGAGGGAGACAGAGAATCCCAAGCAGGCTCCACGCTCAGCACAGAGCTCAGTGCAGGGCCTGATCTTATGACTGAGCCATGCACGCGCCCTTTGTCTTTTTTCTTTTTTTTTTTTAATATTTTATTTATTTATTTATTTGAGAGAGAGAGAGAGCACAAGCAGGGGTAGTGACAGGCAGAGGGAGAGAGAGAAGCAGGGTCTCCACTGAGCAAGGAGCCCAATGCAGGGCTCAATTCCAGGACCCTGGGATCACGACCCAAGCCAAAGGCAGATGCTCAACCGACTGAGCCACCCAGGTGCCCCTCTTTCTTTGTTTTTAATAATAAATACATATTTTCATAATTGGAAGAAAACCACACAAGTATTTTCAAACCAACATGCTGGTTTTGAAGTGACACCCCTGAGAGGAGTGTCCCACAGTGTCTGGACCGTTCACTTGGACATGAACAAACTCATCCAAGGACAGTATTTGGAAGAATTCAGAACTCTGTTTTCCATATCTCTTGAGTCCGTAACCAGATTTTTTAGGCTGGGCTAATGCAGCACCCCCACTTGCTGGCTCTCCTGTTGTAATTCCTCCCACTGGGCTGAGCAGCCAGAATAATAGCTAAAAATAATAGCACGTGCATAGCAGTTACTATGTAGAAGCACATATTATACTTACTTAATCTTCTCCAGGAGGGAATTTTGGTTCTATTTACCAAATGCTGAAATGAGGTAGAGAAGAAGTTAACTATCCTGCCCAAAGTCCTACAGACAGTAGGAGGCAAGGTTTGGGCTTGACCTGATGTGTCTGGCTCTCAGCACCCATACCCTTAACACTATGCCACTTCACAAGGATGCACCGGTCAAATCAGAGAGCCCTTAGATGACAGGCTACTGCACGCGAGTATCACCAGACACACCTATGCGTTAACCCAGGGCAGGAGGGCAGGAGAGAAGAGGACATCGCCATCAGAGCAGCGAACGTTCATGGAGTGATCGCTCTGTGTCAGGCACCATGCTGAGCTTGAGACACACCACCTCGTTCAATCCTCACCTCATAAGGGGTTATGATCGTCCTTCACAGATGAGGGAACTGCAATTCAGAGGTGATGTAACTTGCTCAAGGTCACACAGCATGTTAGTAGCAAAGCTGGGATTCAAATCCAGGCAGTTTGGCCCCAATACAGCCTGCACTATTAGCCTCCCTGGCCTCTAGCTAGAGAGGCAGGCTGTAGGGCGCTGGTGTAGGAAGCAGGGGCTGACTCCCACCTCGTCCTCGGGACTTGGCTCCCGGCTTCACGATCCAGATGTTGCGATCTCCTTCCATGTCCATCTGGGGCACCACGGCCCGCAGCTGCTGCAGGATGTCCTCACAGCGCTGGACCTGAGCATCGAGGTGCCTGAGTTCTGCCCCCTCACTGTGGGGAGATGATGGGACATGGGCAGGGCTGGGTCTGGGGGCAGCCTGGTGGACAAGGCAAGAGGAGACACGAGCCTTTCCCCCCCACTCCGGCCATGGTCCAACCAGCCAGGGTCACACCTTTCCCCATGAGACTTAGAGAGGTCTCCTCCAAACCTCCACCCCATTCTCAAGCTGCCCCCCAAATTCTAACGAGCCCAGGGTGCCATCTGAGAATGCTGGAATAGGAAAGGAGGAGAAAATTCCACATTTTACATGCCATCCCACCCTAACACTCCACCTCTGTCACCTCCCTTTTATTACAATAAACTGCCTTTGGCAGAATTTAATCACACCAGCATCTGATGATGAGGCACCACTACGTGCCAGGCACAGTGCCAGGGGCTTCACAGATGCTATCACTAATCCTCTCTATAGCCCTGCCAAGGAAGTACTACTGGTCCCATTTTGGAGAAGTGTCAACTGCGCTGGGAGAGTTCAGAGACTCGCCCAAGGCCACATATTGAGTTCAGTGGCTGAGCCAGGATGCAAACTGTCCTGCCTGATCCCTCTACCCACAGGTGCTTTTTGGGGTTCATTCCCCTCCAAACGTGGACCTACAACTGGTTGATAGATGGGTCCCTTCCTGGTCTAATTCTTTCCAAGCACATCTGTATCACACAGCCCTTTGGCTTATCTCTCTTCTCATCACTTACCAAACCCCACACCAAAGCTTATTTGGCTATTGTCTGTCTCCCTTCACTGGAGTCCAAGCTCCGTAGGAGCAGGAAGATTGTTTAGCATTCCCACTCCCTCCGCAGGATACTTGACACTGTTACGTGCTCCCGACAAAGTCTGTTGACTGGATAAATGGTTGCCTGCCTCAGCACTGGGCTGTACAGATAAGGGTTCATGGACAAAGAGGGACTCTGTTCCCTACAGAACACAAGCGTCCTGACCTAAACCAAGTCATGGAATATTCTAGACGGCAGCCTCATCCACACCCTCCCATTCCTCTCCCTCTGACTGAACAGGCAGAAAGCTTCCATCAGATGCTAATCCCCCTTTACATCTTAGCCTTACGAGTGTTCCAGCCACGAAGAACTTCTAGATCTTATACTAAGGAGGCAGCAGCACCCAGTGGGGAAGCACCAGAAGCAGAGACAGCAGCCAGATGGAGAGGGCTTGGCAAGGCCTCTTAGGAATATTCCCACCTGCGCCCTGACCCTTCTATTTCCAGAGGGTTTGCTGGAAACTTTTCTGTGGGCCATGGCATAGAGACTCTACTCAGTAAACCTGTGATTTGGCCTAGGAAAGTGTCAAATGAGGAAGGCAGGGGCACGTGTTCGAAAAAGTATGTTAGGTATGACAATGTGATTTTTGTATTTAACAAAAAAGAAAAAAGCAATCAGTGTTTTTGCAGGAAGTCAATCTTGATAAAAGCCTGGCTGGGGAGTCATGGATTTGTTTCAAAAAGTTGAGGGGCGCCTGGGTGGCACAGCGGTTAAGCGTCTGCCTTTGGCTCAGGGCGTGATCCCGGCGTTATGGGATCGAGCCCCACATCGGGCTCCTCCGCTAGGAGCCTGCTTCTTCCTCTCCCACTCCCCCTGCTTGTGTTCCCCCTCTCGCTGGCTGTCTCTATCTCTGTTGAATAAATAAATAAAATCTTTAAAAAAAAAAAAAAGTTGAAAACACAGCAGTAAATATTGAATGAATTAACAAAAGCTAATGATCTATAACTTCTACGAGTGAACCACTTAACACTATATATGTCATATGATGTTACTAAAAAAAATTTTTTTTTTTTTAATCAGTTGACCATCTGCCTTTGGCTCAGGTCATGATCCCAGGGTCCTGGGATGGAGCCCCACGTCGGGATCCCTGCTCAGTGGGGAGTCTGCTTCTCCCTCTGCCTCTCCCCTCCACTTGTGTTCTCTCTCTCTCTCACACAAAAATAAATAAATAAAATCTTTTAAAGAATTAAAAAATTTAAAAAAAATTTTTTTAAAGATTTTATTTATTTATTTGATAGAGAGAGCAAGAGAGCACAAGCAGGGGGAGCAGCCTCCCTGCTGAGCAAGGAACCTGATGAGGGGCTCGATCCTAGGACCCTAGGATCATGACTCCAGCCAAAGGCAGATGCTTAACTGACTCAGCCACCCAGGCGCCCCGCAAAAATATTTTTGACAAATGTTCCCAAGGCACTTTTTTTTTAAGTAAGCTCTGTGCCCAACGTGGGGCTTGAACTCACAGTCCCAACACCAAGAGTCATAAGTTCTACCGACTGAGTCAGCCAGGTGTCCTTATATGATGTAATATTTTCTGTAATCCCGACTTTTGAGAAGTGCCTATGGCCCTCTAGAACTTGCCCCACGTCTAGAAATACAAAGGACTCGTGTTCTTTACATCTAACGTTCTAAATCAGTCTTGATAATTCTTAGTTTAAGAAGGGTAGCTTTTTCCGGTACTTTTCTGGTAGTTAAGTGTAAAGTATAGGGTCATCTAGTTTTTAATTTCTAACATTTAAAAAAGATACAAATGAATTATTTATCAATGATGCAGGTTTGGTCAGCGTGTCATTCATTCAAAGTTCACTTATTAGTTCTTTAGTCTCCCCTGTCAAAATCATTAAGTCTGCCCACTCCTTTCTATAACCACCCCGGCTGAGGCCCTTAGCACCCCACCAGGCTTGCTGCAAGCCTCCCCACTAGAGCTGTGTGCCCCTTGAGGGAAGGGACTACACTTCATTTCTGGAGGCTGGCACCATGCTGGGCACATAGGAAGTGCTCAACAAATGTTGGGTGTTCTCCTGCCTTTGGGGCGCTTCTCCCTTTCTCTCTCCTGCACACCCCTGCTGAATCGAATCCTGGTCTCAACTCAACTCCCTTCCTCTGATCAAGAACCTTTTCCCAAAGTGTGTTCTGAAAATACAGCCCCTCAGGATGCCTGCAGCGGGGCGGGGGCAGGGGTCATGTAACTACAGGATAGACTGCACACAGTATCTCTCTTAGAGGTTACCACCACCCACAGGTTCTGAAAAGTCCTGCATCAAGGAATTAATTAACTTTGCTTAACCCAGTGTTTTCCAAATGCAACTCACCACAAAAGCCTTTCTTTCATAAAATCGATTTCTGTCCTGCAGAACTAAGCATCCTAGGTAACACACTTTAGGAAACACTGGCCTCCAGGATAAAAGCTAAACAACTTAACAGAGTCTCGTTTTGTGAGTGAATACCATGAGTCTGTGCCGAGCACGGAACACAAATTATCCTGTCTAATCCTACCTTTGAGGTAGACATTATTTTAAAATCTATTTTGCAAGTGAAAAGTAGAGCTCGGAAAGACTAGTGATGTTGCCAAGGTCAGAGAGCTCGGAAGCAGCGAAGTCAGGACTATCTGATGGCGCAGGCCATGAGCTTAGTCGTTACGCTATGGCAAGATGCAGGCCGAATGGGTTGGAACCTATCATGAAGGCAGTGGGAGTCCCTGAGGGCTCTGGAGCAGGAGCAGCAGGGCAAACAAAAGGGGGAGGCCTGGGGAGGACAGTGGGGCTGCACTACATGTCGAGGGTCTGTCCCTGAGCATCAGCTCAGAACAGAAGCCCCCCGAGAGCAAGGGGAACCTGAGCACGCCCCACGGCCCCGGCGGCAGCGGTACTCACTGCACCACCTGGTAGTAGCGCTGGAGGAAGACGGACCAGCCCTCAGGGCTGAGGTATAGTGGCGCCTCCAGGTCCTTGTCGATGTCCATGTGAGCCAGGCTGCTAAGGTGCTCCTCACAGGCGCACAGAGCCTCATCCACAAACTCTGGGGACACCATCACTGGCTTTTTCTCCTGTTTCTTGGGCTGCTTGTCTCCTGAAGATAGGAAGGGGCCTGTTACTAACCGACATGCAAGGTATATAACACGCCACATGCCACGGCCCCCACCACCCCAAGGCCTGCCATTTACCCGAGGCCTTACCTTGAATACACCTGAGGCTCAGCACACACCTGTATCCCCTACTGTCCTGGGACCTGTCACTTACCTGAGAGTTTGTTCTGAATTCCCTGGTGACCCTAGTACTCGCCCCACTGTCCCAGGCCCTGTCATTCACTTGAGGTTCCACCCTAAATGCCCCAGAGCTTCTCAGCACCCGTAGTTCCAGCACACACCTGCAGCCTCTCTGTTCCTGGGACCTCGGACACACCTGAGGCCCTTTTGTCCCTGATCCTGGCACACAACAGTCTTCTTTGCACCTGACACACCCAGGAGACAGCAATGGAGAGGTCTCTCTCTGGAAGAGGCAGGGATTTTCCTCCATCCAGTAGAGCTGCCCCTGACTTCCCTGAATCCATGGCTGAGAGGCCCTTGGATTAGAGGATGGGAACTTTGAGGTAGGAACTAAGTTCCAAGACAGAAAGGAAGGGCAAGCAGTGGGTTGGGCCAACATGCAGTAGGGGATTCTCTGTGTCCCCCTCCACAAGTCACAAGGGGTCCTCAGACCACGTGAAACTACATGGTTCCACTGCTTCTTCCTCATCAGAGATGTGACTTCCACACAGGCAGGGACAGACCATGTCTTCTTAGCCTGTCCTCTCTATAGTGCTTGGCCACAGAGAGCTGAACGATGCAGTGGATTGATTAACAAATAGAAGAGAAGACAGGTGCCTGGGTGGTTGGGACAGAAGAACAGATGAGTGGGTGGGCTGGAGGATACATGGGTGGTGGGTAGGAGAACCCCTAAAAGCAGGGGGATAGATGGGTAGGTGGGTTTGTGGGAGGGTAGGTAGGAAGGTGGGGGAGTGGACAGATGGAAAGGGAGTGTGGAGCTGAGAGAAGGTAGATGGATGAGTAGAACGACAGTTGGGGGGATAGGAGGGGTGATGGGTGAATGAATGGATAGATGGATGGGCAGGTGAACGTGAGCCCAGTGGGCAGGAGTAGGTGAGTAGGAAGGTAGATGGATGAGTAGATGGATGGATGGATGGATGGATGAACAAGTGGGTGGGTAGATGTAGGGATGGATGGGTGGGAAGGGGTGGTGGAGGGGCAGATAAATGTGGCTAATACACAGAGAGATGTGTAAATAAACGGATGGGTGGGTGAGAAGATAAATATAATAGGAGGGAAGTGGAGGTAACCACAGGACTTACCTGGAGCCTCTTCCTCTTCTGCCTGGATAGAGTATGACTTCCATTCGGACTTTACCACCAGCTTGAGAACGTTGCGGGCAGCTGTCAGCCAGAAGTCCTCTGCTCCCGGGGCAGGGGATACCCTGCTCAGCCCCTAGGCTCGAAGCCTGTTCTGGTTCCGGAACCTGATCATAACCTGCCCCATTCTGGATCCGGAACCTAACTACCTTCTGACTCTACACTCCGGGGTTAGAACCTGGCTCCTGTTCAGTTGTAGAACTAGGCCTAAGAATCTGACATGGCTCATATTCTGCCTTCAGAATCTTGCCTAAACCTGTCATCTCATTTTCCCCTTTTGTTCCTGATCCACTTTTGATACTTATTCTAGCCTGAGAACCAGACCTGAGCACAAAACCTATGTCAGGTTTAGAGATGAATTTAAACCTAACATCTAATCTGAACACAAATTCCAGCCATGAATTTAGAACATGTTCTGAAGTTGGAAACTATTCTGCCTTAGGAGCCTAAAGTCTAGAGCATTTTCTAGATTTGGAACCCAATCTAGCCCATGGAATTTGACATAGGCCTGGAACATACAGTGGACTCCAAACTCAACCCATTGACCAACTTTTAGAACCTGCTTTAGATTGCAGTCTAAGCTATCTAAGCTCTTCTGGAGGTCTGGATTGACCAAGCTAGGAAGTTCATTAAGGGAGACACATTAGAGAAAGGTAGGATAGGGGATGGAGGAGGAAGTGGATGAAGACATGAAGAGAGGCTTTTGCTCTCTAACATGAACAAGGGTTTTAGCCCTCATGCTACGGCCTGGGAGTCCAGGCATGGGGCTGGCATCTCCTTACCTATAAAGGCCTTTTTGTCATCCTCAGCCCCCAGGCGGTAGCAGCGCGGAAAGAAGGAGTCAGCATCAGCCTCATCAAACCATGGCAAGTTCCGGAGATTGAGACATAGACCCACCTATGGAGTTAGCTGCTGAGAGGGCACAGTGGGACTTGCCCAGACACCTTCAAGGGACTCCCCACATTCGGCACACACCTAGACAGCTCAGGGAGACTCTGCTTGAGTGTTCTCAGAGCCTCTGCCGCACTTGCTAGGCCTGACTCCCTCATATCCATCGCCAGGTGTATGCCCATGCAGTCTGCTCTGCCAAGAATGCCCCACAGCCCTCCTACCCAGCCTTTCACATTCTTAAAGACCTGCCTCCCCTGGGAAGCCTTTCCAGCCCACACCAATAACATAACAGCATGCTCCAATAACAAAGCCCTTCATTCTCACCACAACCCTACAAGATAGGTCCTACTGGTGTTCTCATTTAAAGATAAGGAAACCGAGGCTCAGAGAGGTGAAGTCACTTGTTAATAAACCTAATAAACCCAGGTGAGACAGAATGGATCCAGCAGCCGGATATCCTTTGCTTAGTTGGTAAGGGATCTCTTGTTTATGGTCATTGGACTTGGGTGTTTTTCTGGCTCCAGATCCTTTTTGGATCCTGGAGTCTATTTTAGTCATTATGTCTATATGTGCCAGACATGCTGCAGGGGTTGGATTCGAACCCAGGCCTGCCTGACTCCAAATCCCACTGAATTATATACCTCTCCACCTCCTGAGAACTCTCTCTTCCTGGTAAGGAAAGCAGGGAGTGGAGTTGCTGGCCCAAGGGCTAGTGGGTAAGAAGCTGCCATGCCTGCTCCCCTGGGGAACCCACCTTTGTGGTAAAGGAGCCAGCCCGGGCATAGTGGTTTATCATTTGATCCTTGGAGAGGAAGCGACAGTCCAGCACATCCCGCCGAGTGGTCCAGATGAAATAGGGGACCTCGTTCCGAACCAGGCGGGACTGGGGAGAGCCGAGGAGACAGGGGAGGCTGGTGTGGGCAGCACAAGGCCTGAGGAACCTTCTCCCCGGCCTGCTGAGCAGGGTGGGTGAATGGAAGGAGAAGATGCTTCTGAGGTAGCCTCCAGCCCATACCCCAACTTTGTGTATGGTAAGAAAAGACATCTCTTCCTCCAGGGCACACACTTGTGAGCAGAGAACAGGCTGGCTTGCAGAACTCCTTTGGCCAGATGCCCCTACGCAGTGACTAAGCCACACAACTGAATGCCACACCTTTATTTCGGCCCAAGGCTATCGGTGACTTGCTCGGTGGCAGGACAGTAACTCCAAGCTGACGGGCACAGAACGTGTGACAAAGGCTCTCTCAGGGCTCTTCCCCCTCTAACTTTCCCACAGCTCTGGGAGGTAGGGTTACTAATAAGCAATGACATCACATGCCAGGCCCTGTTAAGTGCTTTTCTTTCTTCCTTTCTTTCTTTTTAAGTGCTTTTGATATCAACTCATTTAATCCTCACCACAACCCTATGAAGCAGGTGCTACTGCTATCCCCCTTTCACAGATGAGGGAATTGAGGCACAGAGAGGGCAAGTGACTTGTCCAAGGGCTCACACGTTTGAGCCATATGAAATTGCCAGTGTTCAACCTTTCCTGACATACTAAAATGGCAATTTGGTACAGTTCAGCTTATGAAGTGGTGGTGCCAAGATCCAAAGCCAAGTGTCCTCACTTCAATACAGAGGTGTCCTCACCTCCACATCATCATATCAGCCTCTTTCAGAGCTTTTTAAGCCCTTCCTTCCAGCCTTCACTTGCCAGGGGCAGAGGAAGGATGCGAAATCTAGGGTTTTTATTTGGAGGAATTACCAGGTGTGGAGATTATGTTGGCTTCTGATATAATCTAGCAGGGTTCTGATCTCAGGCCAGCCTTGTCTGAGCCCCACTGTGTCCCTCACCACTCTGCTGGCCCATCCAGGCTTTAATAGAAGCAATCAGTTTTTACTACAGATAGGGAAACTGAGGCCCAGAGAAGGAAAGGACTTCTCTGAGGTCACCCAACTGGATTCTAGTGCTCTCCCTCTCAACCCCTCCCTGCCAGCCCCCCAGGGGCCCTCACCATCAGAGCATGTGTCCCATCTAGGTCATCAAATTCCAGTAAATCATCAAAGTCAAACAGCTGTGGTGGCCGAAATGCCTCATCCTCATCTTCATCCTCTGTGAATGTAGAGCCCAGGCCTGGTGAGGGCCCTGTCCCTGCCCCATAGACCCATACCAAAGTCTCAATCCTGGGATAGCAGGAACCAAAGGAAAGGGACTCAGGAGGGGAAGCCTCTGGAAAGGGAGGGAACTGCTTACCATCCTCAGTGGTGTCACTATCACCCATTACTGAGCTATCGAGATCCTTCTGGGGTGGTGACAGGGTGGTGCCAGAGTGATGGACCATCTTCTTCTCCACCCAGCCTCTCCGGCGCAAAAGGCACCGTATCACTGGATAGCGGCCTTGGATCATAAAGATCTTTTTCTGCTGTAAGGTGAGAGAAGGATACTTGGTCAGTAAGTATCACCCAAGTGCCAGACATATGGGATATAGAGGGGAACCAGACAGTTCTGATTTCTGCCTTCAGGGAATTTTTATGTTCCAGCAGGGGAAATAGATTATAACCAAGTAGAGAAATAAATATGTAGAGTAATAACTATAATGGTAATAGCTAACAACTATTGAGCACCTTCTATGCACTGCTTAGTTTATATATATTACTAACAATAATATGTATTTTTTTTAAAGATTTATCTATTTTAGAGAGAGAGACAGAGGGAGCATGAGCAGAAGGGGCAGAGGGAAAGTGAGAGAATCTCAAGCGGACTCCGCACTGAGTGCAAAGCACAATGTGGGGCTCAATCTCACAACCCTGAGATCAAGACCTGAGCTAAAACCAAGAGTCAGACACTTAACTGACTATGCCACCCAAGTGCCCCAATAATATGTGTTTTTAATAGATGCTGTTTATCCCCATTTAACTTGTTATGAAACAGAGGCAAAAAAGAGGTTGAATAGTTTGGCTACACAGTGATTAAGCGAAAGAGCAAAGATTTGGGTTGGCTGGCTCCCAAAACTGGGTATTTAAGGGGGACTCAGAGAGACCAAAAATACATACATGGGAAGGGTAAGAAGGAGCCATGAGCGTACAGAGCTAGGCAAATGGCAGTTCAGGCAGAGGGAAAAGCATGTGCAAAGGTCTTGAGGTTGGAGAGAGGTCAGAAGAAACCGGAAGGAAGCCAGGGAGAATGGGGTGTGAAAAATGAGGGGAGAGCTCCTGAGGAAGCTGGTAGCGACTAGACTGTGGAAGGCCCTGCAGGCCTTGAACATACTTGGATTTTATATTAAGAGTAGCATGAAGCAATAAAGACAAAGTGAGGGCTTGATATGACTGGACGCTTTATAAGTTTCGCTTGCTGCTATACAGAGAACAGATGAAGGGGCCGGTGAGGGAAGCAGGGAGACCAGTTAGAAAGCTGTTATAAAAATAAAATAAAATAAATAAAATAAAATGCCGTTGTGGTCTGTGCAGGAGAAAAATCACAATAGCTAAAATGAGGGTGAAAATGTGGAGAATGTGACAGAGTAGAGACCTATTTTGGAAACAGAGGTGACTGGTTTTGCTGATGGGATTAGATGTGTGGTGACCCTGTACCTAGCTGGCTCAGTCAATACTGTATGCAACTCTTGATCTTGGGATTATGAGTTCAAGCCCCATATTGGGCACAGAACTTATTTAAAAAAAAAAATCATGGTTGTCTAGATGTGTGGGTGAACGAACAGAAAGATCATATTTCTGGCTTGAGTAACTGGTCAATGAGGAAGACAGGAGATTAGGGAGAACGACAGGTTTAGGCAGGAAAATCAAGAGTATAGTTTGGGGCATGGGTTTGAAATGCTTCTAAGTTCTCTCTAGGTGGAGACGTCAAGTAGGGGGCTGGATCTAAGAAGTGTGGAGTCAGAGGAGAGGCTGGGCTTGAAAGGGCACCTAGAGGGCGCAGCACATTTACTGGACTCACAGTCGAGGAGATAGGTGTGGGGAGGAATCCAAGGAACCAGGAAAGCTCCAAGGAGCCTTCAAAGGCAACTGTAATGCAGCAGCCAGGGAGGGAGGAAGAAAAACTAGGGGTGTACAGACAGCCAAGGGGGCAGGGTATGCGGGGCAGTAGTGTAGAATAACAGGAGGTACCAGACCAAGATTAGGACAAAAAGAGGCTGCTGGATTTGCCTCCTTGGAGGTCATGAGTGACCTTGACTAGAGTGGTTCCTGATGGGAATGCGGAAAGGCAAGGAACCAGAGTGGTAAGAGCTGAAGGGGTGAATGCCAGGTAAAGAAGTCAGACAATTCCGCCACAAAAGGGTACTGAAAAATTGGGAATATTTTAAGATGGGTGTGGGATCACGGTTTTTGGTTTTGTTCGTTTGTTTTTAAAGGATATAAGAAGACAGTTCAGGGAGGGAGGCTAAGCCACTCTGAGGGCCCTTTCAAGACACCCCCAGACCCCTCCGACCTTGACAGCTCTCTCCACGTGGATCCTGGCGTTTCTGAGCCGGCCCATGTGGTGAGATGGCTTGGAGAATCCTCGCCAGAGGGCAAGCGAACCTGCAGAAAGATGCAGAGTAGGGATGGGGCAGGCTGGAGGCTCAGCCTACCGTCTCTCCCGGCCTCTGACGCCCACACTCCTTTCAACACCCTTCATCCGGATGCCCACACCTCCCGAACCCTCAATCCCTCCACCCCAAGTCTTCTCGTCCTTGCAACCACCCCCGGCCACGATGGGCGGGCCGAAACGGGCCTCACCATCCGGCAACTGGGCATCATCCGGAGCCGGAGTGTGCGGGGACCCGAGGGGGCGGAGATCCGCGGCGCTCTGGGCGTGGGTGCCTTCGGCCAGCGACTCGAAGGCGTGGCCTAGGCGGCACGCAGAGGCGGAACTACAAGCCCAGCGTTTGCCGCCTGCGCGAACCCCCTCGGGACAGGCGGAGGCGGGCCCGGGCCAAGGTTGAGTCTCGGGAGGCCGGAACTCGGAGTGGCACGCCCAGGGCCATGGGGCGGGGGAACTGGTGCAGCCGCCCTCTTGGCAGTACCAGGCGGCGGAGCCCTGGTGCGCGACCCCCAGCTCCCCCGCGCTCAGGAGCAGCGCCGCTCCAGGGCCCTGCATGCGCCCCTCGCCGCGCGCCCCCTCCCAGCGCGTGAGAGCCCGCCTCCCCTCTGCGCGCCTCCACCTCTCAGGGGAGCAGGGCTCTCCGTTCCGAGGCCCCACCCCCTGTTTGCTGTCGCCCTAGAAACCATTCCCCTGGCACAATCAGGACTCGGACAGTGGGTTCGGGTGTTCCCTCCTGCGGGCTGAAATCCGGACCGCTAAGCGTGGGGGGACCGAAGGTGGAAGCGCAGAACACCGTGCTGCCAGTTATTTTCAGTGTCGTGGTTCCTGTGGCTTGAGTCATTCCACAGTACTTAGGAAAGCAACCATGCTAGGCAGTGGGCTAGGTGCTGGAGACTGGAAGCAGCAGCTAGAGATGATCCCTGACCTCACGTAGCTTACAGCCCAGTGGAGGGGAAACAAAAAAGCAAGCAACAAAGGAATAAAACAGCTGTAGGTATGGTAAGGACAGTGAACAAGCTACAAACTGAAACCAGGAAGGGGACATACTTTAGACAAGAAAAGGATGTCCTTTCTGAAGAGGTGACATTTAAGCTGAAGCCTATGCAAGGAGGTCAGGAGTGAGTTAGAGAAAAGGGGTAGGAATAGCATTCCAGACAGGAAAGTCTCAGCAACACCAGAGAAGGGTAAGAACCTTTCCCTGGAACTAAAAGGTAGCCAGTGTGGCTGGAGCCTGCTGAGGTGGGACCTGCTGCAGGGCGTGGTGGATGGACCTAGGGTAAGGTCCTTGGGGATTGATCTGAAAACCAGAGCAATATATGGGGGAAACAATGAGAAAGTAGAGTGCTGTGCCACCCTCCACAACTTGGAAATAGAAAAACAGGTCATCGTTTGAATCAACTGCAGAAAAAATGTAATAGAACAGTTAGGCGCAGCCCTCAAGACTGTAAAAACTAAGTAACCTTTTTGGAGGTAGTGGGAAAGGATCCTCCAAAGTCATAAGCGACATAATTAAATCTCCAAAATGTTAATTCACCTAAAATCACACAGCAGAGCCAGCACCGGAACTCAGGTCTGACTGCAAAATCCCATTCTTCAACATAAGCATTATTTAACATACGTATACATTATCATTCAGATGAATGACCTATTTACTCATAGAAGTAACAAAGGAGCAATCTGAGGTGCCAATTCCAACAGTGCTCATTCAAGCAGAGTGCAGGAAGAGAGTCCTCTGGTCCAAGAACCCAGCACTATTTAGTTACCAGGTAGACCTGCCGGTACAGTGAAGGCGGGCCCTCAACCTCACTGTCCAGCCAATCTCAACCTGAGATCACTCTTCTCAACCCCCCTTAGTTGGAGACTGGGTTTCCCAAAAGGAATGCCCCCAGAAGAGGGCAGGCTGATTGGCAAACACCCAGTCTGTTCTTTCTCATCAGTCTGCAAATCTGGTTTTAGGGGCTCTGGATCCTGGGAGATGGATCTGTGACAAACAGCTGGCTCACCCAGACAATGCTGTCCTGTGAGGGTTGAGCGAGCAGCTGCCATACTCTTGAACCTCCGGCTTCACTGTGAGCACCCTTAACATTCACTGCAAAGCTAAAACATAGCCATGTGCCCCAGAGGGCACACCTAATTCTGTAAGGCAGGAGGAGGTCACAGAGGTAATGTCATAAAGGGGATGCTAGCTGTCCAAGTTGTCCCCACCCCCAACCTCTCTTCCCTTTAACATTACCTTGTCCTCCACCTCAAGAGACTTCTTTGGTGATCTGGAAGAACCTTTTGAAACCTCAGCTCAAAGGCTGAAACTTTTCCTGACACCGACTTCCATAAATATACTTCCCGGGGGGGGGGGGGGGGCAGAGGCAGACTACAACAGAATCCGTCCGTAAACATGAAACACTTCAGTTGCACCTATTCACACACCAAGCTTTCACTACCCACCCCCCAAGTCTCTCCAAGACAGGAATAAGGTCACTCCCCCTCCCCAAGCCTAGCGCAATGAAAATTATCAGTTTAGATACTGGGCTGGTAAAAAGATCAGCTGTTTATTCGGTACCTATACCACAGGTACTGTGTTGGCCTGTTTACATTATCTCCACTTTATAGATTAAGAAACTGAAGCACAGAATATAAGGAACTCATGCAAACACAGCCTCGAGACTCAGGACTAGAGCACAAGTGTTTGGTTCATTCTTTTAACTTCAAGGAGTCACCAAGGTGTAGTCTTGTCCGACAGAACTTTCTCCAATGATGGAAATGTTCTATGTATGTACTGACATGGTAGGAATTAGTCATTTGTAGTTATTGAGCATCTGAAATGTCTCTGGGTGGGAATGAGGTGAATTTTAAGCTTTATTTAACTTTAATAATTTAAATAGCCACATGTGGCTAGGGATTACAGAGGCAGAAGACTTAGATTTGATGTCTACCTTCTTGCTCACTACCTGGGAGTTGTGGGGCAAGCTGCCTACATCTCAAGGAACCACACTTTCCTTAGCCATTACTTCTGAGGTTACCGTTTAGCCCAAATAAGCTCATTATGTGAAAAGAACCAAAGCCCTGTAAATGGCACACAGAGCAGTTTCAGAAATGAATGGTGCTTGGACTGTAATGGGGGCCTCTGGGTCAGGGCCCTTGGCACAGATAACATCAGAAACCAATCAGGAGACTACCTCTGATGGGGACCCCCAGGCCCAAGTACCAGCTACATGGTTTTGGGAAGAAAAAACGCCACCACTCCCCTCCTTTCATATACACAGCGCACAGACCTCATGCAGCCCCAAAGGGGCAAGAAGAGACTTTAATCAGGGGAGGAGGCGGGATCCACCAGAATAAGAAAACATACAGCGAGCGTGGGAGCAGAGGAGCCAGAGCAGGCAGAAGAGCCCCAGCTCAGGAAGCTCTGGGACTCACCCCTCCACCTATAGCACAGGCACTGCACTGACAGACAAGGCAAAACAGTGGCCCCTCTCAGCTGGGAGGGCATAAAGTGGCCCTTGTAGTCAGAGATGCCTGGCTTTCAGCACCCAGCTCTGAGGCATGGCTGATGGCCAATTCAGCCCTTGTCCCCAACCAGTGCTGGGTGGCTATCTTCAGGCAGAGTTTAAGGAAGCTGGCAGAGAATTCCAACAACTCCTACTGGGCCCAAGGAGGCTCAGGAGTAAGAGGGCAAGGGAAAGGAACTGGAGTCTGACTCGTTCCTCCTTCCCTCCCATTCTCCCCACCTGGGGCTTCTTGGGGGAGGGGGAAAACACACACACACACACACACACACACACACACACACACACACACACAATAGTCGTCTTCTGGCTCCAGGCCCGCCCAGACCCACAGCGACCAATATGGTACAATCACTGGGACCAGTCATAGCCACTAGAGGTGGAGGTTGTTTTGTGAAGAAAAAAAAAAAAAAAAGACAAAAACGTTAGAGTCTCCTACAAGCACAGAATTTAAGTTTCAAGACGTTAAAAAAAATCTGTCCCAGCCCAGGGGACTGAACATCAGAAGCCAGCCTGACCAGGCACGTGTGGCCTTGGGGCAGGTCCACTGCTGCTTTGTTGCCCAGCTAGCAAGCATACCACCCACCTCCCGCATCTAATGCCCACCCCTACCCAGCTCCCCCCTCTGCCGCTGCTGCCGCTGCTGCCGCCGCCGCCGCCGCCGCTCTGGGGAGTAACTCCAGGATGCCTTCGCAGAGACACAGGGGAGCCTGAGGGGGAAGGCCTTGAGATCCAGCCAGATGGTTTAAAACTGTCAAAAGAACCAAGAGGCAGTGAATGGTAGTTATTACTGTATCCTGGCAGGCCTGCTCTGGGGAAGTGAGCTATCTGAGAGCTGCCACAGATTTCTGAGGGATAGGTTGGGTCCCAGCACACCTTGTGGGCACCCTCTTTCTAATTCAGCCTGCATTCAGCAGTGAGCTTCAGGGCACTAGCCTTAAACCTAGCACTCTAGACAAGACAGAAAAATTTAAGGGGGAAGTGAGCTTTTCCACAGCTCCCCTTAAGCGCGTCACAGAGGATGCTATAAAGCTCTGTCGCAGTACCTTGCTTGAACAGAGGTCGCCTTCTTTAGAGATGGGGGTTCACGTGCAAGGGCCTGGGGACTAGGGGGCCAAGAGCAGAAGGACCCAGGATCTGGTACTTTGTGTCAAGCTCTGGGTGGTTCTCCAACCGTAACAGGCCCTTGGAAATATTTTCTGCCCTCAAGGATCCATCATGGTGCCCAGAACAGCCCGACACACTTTACAGATCAGAGATTGTGGACCAATGGCCCACACACTGAACCCAGCCCGATAATGAGCGCTATGTGGTCCAAAAAGTATTTTAAAAAATACGAATTCATTGCCAACTCTGAAAATGTAAGAGATGTCGCATACAAATCCAGATTTGGGGACTCTTTGGAAGATGAAACTGTAACGGGCGGGAGCTCTAGGGTAGTGATCCTCTTCAGATGAGCCATGTGCTTACCAGGTCCCCAAAAGCCCACTTCGCTCACACGCATTACCTGCCTGAGCTGTGCACGCACCTGAGTATGTGACTCTTGCCAAATGCTATGGTACTACCTTGATCTTTGAATCTGAAAACCAAGCTCTAAGTCCCAGTTCCTCCTCTTACTGGCTGAGGGCCCTTGGATAGGTGACTTGACTTCCAGAGCCCAGTTCACTCACCCATAAAATAGCGATAACAGATGACTCAAAGATTGTTTCAGGGATTGAATGAGATATATAAATGTGCTTAGCTGTGTAATTATAGAAATGCACTTACCATCTGAAACTAATAGTGTACTACATGTTGGTTAATTGAATTTAAATAAAAAAAAAGAAAGAAATGCAGTTACCATAATTAAATGACTGCTGAATGAGCCAATATTAAATCAGGACAAGAACTATTTTTATTTTCTTTTGCAGTTGAATGTAGAGGCCTCCTAGTGCTTGGCCATAAAGCATTGGTGCTACAATACCTGGAAAGCTTACTACGTACCAGGTGATCTGCTCTGTATACATCTCATTTAATGCCCACCTGTACTAAAAGGTAACATTAATTGTCTCTTCACAGCTGAGGAAACTGAGGCTTCGTCAAGAGATTCAGTAACATGCCCAAGTAGGCAGTGAAGCTGGATGCACACACAGGTGGTGACCCCACAGCCTGTGTGATCTGAACAAGCACACTACCCTGCGTGCACAGTAAAGCTACTTTGTACACTGATGGCCCTCAGTATAATTAAAGCCCAGGGGAAGAAGGCGTAATTTCCATTTTTAGGAATCTAAGTTCCTTCTGGGCTGGATCTGTATGCACTGGTAGGAGTAAACACTAAGTCTACCATCTAGGGATTATAGTTAACTCTAAGCAGAACATGTCAACAAACCAAAGACTGTTTGGAAGAAGAAGAAAAAAAAAGAAAGCATGTCCTGAATATCTAAATAAGAACTGTGTCATCAGCTCATCAGTGTAAACAATCCCTCCTCTTCAGAGGGCTGCAGTCCTTTCAGTTGGGAACACAAACAACCAAAGAGGGATCTGGAGGACTGAAGCCATCAAAGAAATGGAAAACGGGTTGAAAGTATCATGACTTTAAGCCTGAGAAACAGACGCTGAGAACATTCAAATCTGTTTGAGAAGTAGAATTATACTAACTGTCCTATATTCTTGGAAAATTCCCAATTAGGTTTAACTTGCCTCACTTGGGGTTTGAGCTACATACAGGGAAGACTGTATACACTTTGAGATGTAGAAAGGAGCATCTAAGTCCCCATGAGAGACTAAGGGAGGTGTCCTCGAGGCACACAAATACAGAAAATGCCCTGCAGGTCCCAAAGATGACCCCCAGGTCCTCCAGCCCCAAGGCCCCTGGCTATTGTGCCACCCACCAGAAAGGGCCTATAGGCCTCAGGAAATATTCACACTGCTGGCACCACTTTACCACCAGATGCTAAGTTCTCAACCCACGGTTCCTCCTACCTTTGGAGGGACACCAGGAAGGCCCCCACTTACATTCTTGAGGAATTCCTCGGCCACGATGCGTGCACGAGCATTGACCGACAGCTTCATCTCACTGATCTCCTTGTCAATCTCCTCCATAAAGTGGATCACAAAGTCCACCAACTTGTGTTTGTACATCTGTTCTGTGTGGAAGTTGGTGATCAGAAAACTGATGTCATATCCCTGGAGAAGGAAGACAGTAGAGAGGAGAAAAAGAAACATGAGAGAATTAGCATCCCAAGGCACTTAGTTGGCCATGTCCTCTAGGGTCACTCAGCTACATGCTTCCTGCTAGTCATGATCTACTCCCAAGTCTCATGACCTTCAGGCAGCAGCCTGCCTGCTCTGCTACGGTGTCTATGCTGGGTCCAAGTAACTGACCCAGGTTGAGAATTTTGTGTCTGTCAGGCATCTCTGGAAAACTATCTGTGATAAAACAGCTGCATTCTGAATGAGTCATGGGAGAGCAAAGGAACTTGAAATCTTGTTACAGAAGAATCTAATGAAACGGGGAGAAGAGATGCTGTGGGAGAAGGATGGGATTGGGTTGTGTGTGGAAGAGTAATATTTGTTCTCGGTGGCCCCAGAGGCTAGATCTAGGACCGGGAAGAATGACTTTAGCTCAGGATGAGGACGACCTGGCCAACACCATCTGATGGTGCATGCTGCTCTGCACAGTAGTTGCTCGGTCACTGGGAATATTTTAAGTTGATTTGGCAGGGAGTGTGTGGAGAGGACTCAAGTACAAAGTCAGGCAACAACTGAGCCAATGTCAACTGTGGCCTTGAGAGACAATGATTTGGTTGGTGATGGAGCGTAGAAAGGATTTGATTCATTGTGCCCTTTCTGCCATTAGACTCTAGGCTCTGGAAGATGAGCAACACAACTCATATTTTTTGCCTTTTCCACAGTTGAGGCAGACCCAACTTTCCTAAGCTTCTGATCCCCCTTATTCTCACTCCAGCTGAAATGAAGGCCAACTCTCAACTCAGGCAGTGGGTGTCCTACAGCTGGAGCAGCAGCAATCCTGGTTCTACAAACAATCCCAAGCCAATGGGAGTAGACTCGGTGGAAGAATCTTGTGTATTATGAACATGTGGATCACATGGTCTCACCTCTACTGGTTTCCTTCGAAGGATAAAAAAGTTCTCTGCTCGCATCATCATGAAGCGCATGAACTTGTGGCATAAAATCTTCTCAATCTCATCAGCCTAGTAGGAAAGATAAACAGGGCTCCCTAAATCTGACATCATAGACCAACAAAAACCTGTAGCCTGGTCTGACCTCAATTTCCCCCAGACTTGCTGCAGGTAGTGGGGTTTCGCATTGGGAGCAATCGCTGCCTGAATCATGGGGCATCTGGTTGCCAACTGAATGTCTACAACATTAGAGCCTCTTCAACTCAGCAGGGCATTATCATGATCTGATTTTCGCTCATTCCAGAGAGGTAATTCTGGCAAACCCAAGTTTTTTATCCGCTCCTTCCAGAGTCCATATCTACATTCAAGGCTGTCTTTTCCTTTCCCATTTCACTAGTGCTGTGTTTCCCAGTCTATGATATATATACCATCCGAAGTTATCCGAGATAAACTTAGGTGGTCTCTGCTTTAGTAACAATGAACGATCCCCAAAGTTTTTCCCTGCTGAATTCTCATTATTTCTAAGGAAAGAACTTTGCAGCTAGGTGGTGGTATGTATGCCCTTAACACCTCCCAACACTTATCAATCTCCCTTTTTAACAAAGCAGTCCCCAAGGATAGAGCTTTCTGTAGGAAACAGGGCCTAGTCTAAATAACAGCTTGTTTTCTTTCACTGCAATTACTTTTTTAGAGTTCTCCCTATCTGACAAGTGATAGTGTTTTTCCACTATGGCATAAGGTTTCTTTTTCAAACAAATTTAAGAAAAAGAAAATAAGTCAATTTAAGGAAATCCATTAAACAAGTAACTGTCCAGGTGGTACATAAATATGTCAAAGTTATATGAGTGGTGGGAGTATCAACGTCACCTAAGAAATTACACTTTTTTACCGTAAATCTCTTTTTCAAAGTTTATAGTTATCAAATTGGTACTGGTACAATTTATTTTTCCGAACTGGACTTACTCTCCCTTCCTTATAAGTGCTTCTTTGACCTGACACCAAAACGGCCACAGCCTTGGCTGCTACTTTTCCCGACTTCTAATCTAGAGCAAGGCCCACAAGATAGAGTAGCTCTCTCTACTCTACTGACCTGCTGAATCTGGCAAATCATTCCCTAGGTACAGTCAAGGAAATAGAGCGTGGGTTTCCTTGCACCTTGAATCTGGCATGACGATCTCCCGGACGAGGATCCCTGGCCTCCTGAGGAGGCAGGGGCTCAGTGGTGAGCTCACCTGTTTCACAGCAATGCTGACCCGGACAGAGTTGATGGAGCCCTCAATCAGAACCTTTTCCTTCTCATTCCTGTTGTAACAGGAGCTCTTTGCTACTCCTGAAAACACAATGTCACAGAGGCCTCTGTACTATAGAGGAACAGAATGGTCAGGGAGGCCCCACAGCAGGCCCTGGAATCTCTATCTGAGACCATAGAGTCCAAGGAATAGGAGACTCACAAGTAGGGTGCTCCAAGATGGGGGCCAGCGAGCGTGTTCTCCAACAGAAGGAGCAAGGCTCTGGAGTCAGGGCGATAAGGTTTTGAAATCCAGCCTCCTCTGTTACTTTCCTTGGACAAGTTACCCTGTTGGAATCTCAATTTCCTCATCTGTAAAATGACTCATTCCTATTTCACTGGCAAGGATTGAGAGAGATCAAAAAGGGTCAATTGTCTAATAGAGTGCCTGGTACATGGTAGGAGCTTTACAAATGATAGCTCTTATTTTAATAACTACAGGCAAACCCATATACCATTTAGAGAATGAGAAGAGAGAGGCTGCCTTAGGGATAAGGACAAGCTAAAATCAAACAGAGTTTGCCCTCCTTTAATTATCAATCCAGAATGATTCACTTATTCAGTATTAAGACCCATCTCAGCTCAGTTCCCATTCTGATGCCTCTGAATCTCTAGGTATTTGTAATGGTAATTAAAACACCCAGTGGAAATCATGTATGTTAAGTAGAGCAACAAGAAACATGCTAACATCTCATATTTTTAAATTCAAATCATTTCAACACGGTGTGGTAATACTCTTTATCTCAGTTATATGTGTCTCAGATTAAACTTTAAAGGAGAACAGAATAATTTAACAAAATGTAAGCTAGATAAGAGAAAATAACCCAAAGCATGGAAAATTTGGAGTAAGGAATGAGAGAGTCCAGGTTGGCAGGGAAAAAACATTCTTTGATCTTTAAATTACAAGAGGACAGAGATGGCATCTAACAAAATGCTCCACTCTCTCCTTAAACTGGGTTCAATAATGACACAGGAGATACTTAATGAACAGCCTTATTCTGAGAAATCACACCTTGTGTCAAGCAATCTTGGCTCCAGAGTTTAGCTTCTCCCCTGGGTTTTGTCCTGCCAACCCACTGACCCTATTTTTGGAACTGCAAATTGGGAACCATTGCTCATCGGGCAATAAGACAAAATACGTGAACTATAGTTGTCTTGACAACTCCAGGATGGAAATTTGTGGCAGCCTCCAGGGGCTGAACCCATCACCCCCACCCTGACCTTTCTCTTCCCTACCTGACTTCTACTTCCGGCTTGTTGTGTCGTTCCACAACCTGGGAAGAAAAATTCTCCAGGCAGAGGGCAGCCTGCAGTGTGGCCCGCACGGCACTCAGGTAGGGGCGGAGAGTGGCAGTCTGTAGGAAAAAACCCAAGGGAGAATCAGAATCTGTCTTAGCAAACCCACTGGCCCCCTACTCCAGCTACACAGAAGCCAGGCAGTACTGAGAGTACCTGGCTCTGATACCACAGTGAACAAAACAGACTAGGCATTCAAGGTGCCTTTTATTCTAAGTCTAGAGCAGTGGTTCTCAACAGGGGACCATTTTTCCTGCCAGGGGATATTCAGCATGCAGGGACATTTTTCACTGACAGGACTTGGGATGGGGTGGGAGTGCTACTGGCATCGAGTAGAGGCCCAGCATACTGCTAAACATCCTACAATGCACCGAAAAGAATTATTCAGGGGTGCCTGGGTGGCTCAGTCAGTTAAGTGTCTGACTCTTTATTTTGGATTGGGTCATGATCTGAGTCGTGGGAACTAGCCCCGCATCAGGCTGCATGCTCAGCGCGGAGTCTGCTTGATTCTCTCCCTCTTCCTCTGCCCCTCCCCCTATTTGTGCGTACTTGCTCTCTGTAAAATAAATCCAGTAAGAAAGAAAAGAAAAGAAAAGAAATTATTCAACCCCAAATAGTGGTGAGGTTGAAAAATTCTGGTCTAAAGACCTACAGGTGACGACTGTTCTCAAATCTGTCTTTGGAGCCAACAATGGATATAAGTCTATTCTGTGCTAGGCACTGATCTAAATGCTAAGATTTTAAAGACCATCTCTACCTTTAAATAGCTCAACTGGGTAGAGAACATAAAAAAATAACTATGATATAAAGGAGAATGAAATGGGACAGAATTTGGTTTACAAATTATATCTCCTGAAGAAATTGGTTTGGAGGCAAAGAAGAAAATAGGATTAGGAGGACTTTACAGTAAGAAAAAGTAAACTAAGGACATTCCCAGTAGAGGGATCAGCTTCTACCTACACTGATTTATCTTCAGTTCTTTGTATTAACTAAGTTCTTTCTCACCTCAGGCCTTTACACATGCTGATCCATCTATCTACAGGCTTTTCTTCCCTCTCTTGACCCAAGTCATCCCTCAGACCTTGACTTATTCAGGGAAGGCCCCTTCCTTCCTCAGAGAGGCCATTCTTGACTTCCCCCTTCATAGCGTTTATTATAATTTACAATGACACATCCTTCGTATTTCTTTAGTAAAGTGATTTCTTCTTCACTAGACTGTAAGCTTCATGGGCAATAGACCATGCCTCTTTATTCAAATATACATAACCTGCACCTAGCTCAGTACCTAACATATGCCATAACGAAGGTTGGAACAAGGCAAAAAAGCATTAAGAGTTCCAGAAGTAGTGATAAGAAGTGTTGCTGTATACAGAAAGCATTTTAGATTCAGCAGATGAGGCTGCAATGGTAGCCTAGCTATTCATGGGTAATCTCAAATGCCAGGCTGTTAACTTTAGCTTTTCTTTTAAGGTAGTAAGGAACTGTTGGGACTTTCTGAGGAGGAAGTTATATGACTTCACCAGTTTGCACGGTGGTTCTGTAGAGAATGGACTGGAGAGGGAAGTGAGACCAAGGCCAAGAGGGTTATTCAAGGAACGATGATGAGAGCCTGGGGCAGCGGAGAGGACAAGCAGAGGGTATCACAAGAGTTGGACTGTTGTTAAGTCATAGAGAATGGAATAAAAAAACACCTCCCAACAAGCTGTGGTTCACCCATAGGATGAAATACTATTCAGCAATAAAAAGGAATAACTAGTGATACACTCAACATGGATGAATCTCAAATGCATTATGGTTAAGAAGCCACACTGGGGTGCCTGGCTGGTTCAGTCTGAAGAGCCTGTGACTCTTGATCTCAAGATCGTGGGTTTGAGCCCCATGATGGGTGTAGAAAATACAAAAATATATAAGGAAATAAACAACTTTTTAAGAAGCCACATCAAAAGGCCTACTCTGAAGAATTCCATTTATATGACAATATAGAAAAGACAAAACTACAGGAGGAAAAAAAATCAGTGGTTGCCTGGAATGGGGAGAAGACAGGACTGATAACAGAGGGACTTCAGGGAACTTTTTGAAGAAACATTCTGTTATCTTGGTTGTGGTAGTGGTTACGTTATTTTGTCAAAATCCATAGATGATAAACCTAAAATGGGTGATTTTTAGGTGACAAGCCCTATGACACCTGCCCTTTCACAAATAAAATGCATTCTCCTATAATACCGCGATGAAGTTGACTTTTAAAATATCCAAGAGGCACAGCCTCAATTAAAAAAAAGAGAAAATCCAGGCTTCTAACTGAGGTAAGAAGACACAAAGCCAGGATAAACAATATAAAAAGCAAAGCGAGTTTAAGAGAGAAAATGGATTTTTGATCTGGAGGTCTAATCTGAAGGTGTCTTCGAGATATCCAGGCAAACCTTAAGAGAGCTAGGAAGACAGATTCGAGAGCCACCAAAACACAAGATTCAAAGCTGGGACTAGACAGGTACCACTAGGAAAAATGTAAAGAGGAAGGTGGTAAGCCCAAGCCTCGACTCCCAGGAACACCCACACTTATCAAATGGGAGGATTTCCAGGAAGGGAGGGATCAGTAGTATCAGAGCTCACGTACTATGGTTAAGGTTAACGCGGTTGAATTCTGACCAGGAAGAGGTCTGGGTGGTGGCAGCATGAAAGAGAGCCTTCTGTGGGGTAGAAGCAAGGCAGGGAGTAAGGAGAAGAGTGGGATAATAAAGTGCAAATGCTTCCTCTGGGAAACGGGTCAAGCGGGCAGGAGAGGACAAGACAGTGCACTTGTATAGGGAAGTTCTGCTCTGGGTGAGGTGATCTTACTATGTTCCTCAGCGGCCCTACTACGGGCAATGAGGCCTACTAAGTGCCTTCAAGCCGCTACCACCAGCCTAGGAGGTCCCACTTCCGGAGTAATCTATGCCTCACAACTCCCCACCTGGATCGAAAGCCAAACCATGAAGCAGCAAGGCCTCCTTCTTAAGAGGGCGTCCCCCGCTCGCCCCTTCCTCACTTCGGCTCCCGCCCCGCCCTCTCTCTCCCAGCCTCCTCCCGCCCCCGCATCCCGCAGCAGCCCTCAGCCCCGGGCCTCTCCGCTGCAAAGCCGCATCTCCCCCAGACCCACAGCTTTGAGGCAAAACAGCGGGGGTCCCTGGCCCAGGGCCCGGTTCTCTTACCATCGCGGGCGCTGGCTGTGCCGGAAAGCGGAAGTGCGGAAGTGGCCAGCCCCGCGACGCCTGCCCTTTCGCGAGAAGCTCAGCCTTAGTCTCCGCCCGGACTTCCGGACGGTACCATCTATGATCCGAGCGGAGAAGGGGGAGCCTAGGAACACTTGGTCCTTTGGAAATTTCCCCGCTAGGACTGTCTTGACATTTTTAGACTCCTGAAGTTTCAAATCGATACTCAGGCTTATCCCGTTATCCACGCAGCTCTCTCCTGCGACTTTGGCCTTCCCGTCGTCTTTGCCGCGGTCTTTCCCCATAGTCAGGCAATGGTGCAGCCCGGCCTCAGGTTGGGCACCATATTAGGACAAGGCGAGGCGGAGGAGCCCTTCGTTTCTTCCGGTTCTGCGCCCCTATCCTTTCTCTGGGCCCCTCCTACTTGCAGCCCCTGGGGCTCGGCGGGACTAACCGCCGGGCTGAGAAATCGGTTGTCGAGCCCCGCCCCCAGCCTCGGGCTGTTCCCCAGAGTAGGTCTGAGGCATATCCCCCCCGCCCGCCGCCACCTGCAGTGGGCTCGCTCGCGGCCTGTAAACCCTTCCCCCCAAGCCATATTGGGCTCTCCCTCGCGTCTCCCACCCCCGCGTCCTCTGCAGGGGGCCTGCCTCTAGCCAGTTCCGGGGCGGTTGCTCCCACCAACCGGAACTCCCCGCCCCCTCCGTGGCCTGGGGGCCGTAGAAGGCAGCAGGAGGCTGCAGTGAGGAGGTAGAGGGGGCGGGGGCCGCGTTAGGGGGTCCCTAGAGGACGGGGACCCTGAAGGCAAGTCCCTGGGGCGACCCACGGGAAGGGCCAGCCATTACACAGGCGCACTTCTGTGCCAGGCACTGAACTGGGCTCTTGACGAGCATCCTCTCTTAATCCTCAGAACATCCCGGGGAGGTAGGTACTATTGTGATCCCCATTTTACAGATTCGGACTTCTTATGGGGAAACAGACTCAGATTTCTTTTGTCCCCATTTTGTAGATGGAAAAACAGAGACTCAGGAAGGTTAAGTAATATGTTCAGAGCTACATAAATAGAGAATGCTAAAGGCTGGGCTTGAACCCAGGTATGTCTGGCTTACCAGCCCACATTCTTAACCACTGTCAGGGGCAAAGAGAAGCGACAAAGATGGGGGGGAGTGAGACAAGGAGAAGCTGGGAGGCACAGAGAACATTAACATTGTAAGAATGGGATGTTTGGAGCTCAGGGGCTTTGCAGAACCCAGGAGGAGTAGAACGGAAAAGCATCAGGAAGATAGGGCATAGTATATCACGGAAATTAGTGGCACAGACTCATAACTACCTGGATTCAGATTGCATCTTGATAACCTTGGGCAGGTACCCACCCTTACAGAGTCCGAGTTTCCTTATCTGAAAAGTGTAGATCACCATGGTTTCTTCTCACGGGGTTGGGTGAGGAATTCAGTGAAAAGCCAGTAAAATGTCTGTACCTAGCTTGATACACAGTAAGTGCTCTGTGAGTAGGAGCAGTGCCATCAACCTGTCAATAAGGTACTGAAGCCAGGCTTTCTCCTTGAGTCTGTCCCTGGATGGAGGGAGCTCTTGGACTTTTCTTCTGCCAATTTATCTCCTGTCAATGGCTCTCTCCTCTCCAGTTCCACAGGGTCCCGTATCCTGGGCCATGAGTGAACTGAAGGACTGCCCCTTGCAGTTCCATGACTTCAAGTCTGTGGACCACCTGAAGGTCTGTCCACGCTACACAGCCGTGCTAGCCCGCTCTGAGGATGATGGCATCGGCATCGAGGAGCTGGACACTCTGCAGCTGGAGCTTGAGACCCTGCTTTCCTCTGCCAGCCGGCGCCTGCGGGTTCTTGAGGCTGAAACCCAGGTGATACCCTATAGAGAGGATATCACCAGGGGTGGACTGTGACGAGTTATGGGATGGGTCATTGAGTTAGCCCCACCCGCTAAGGGCTACAGGAGCTTAGAGGGTTAAGGAGAGACCCAAGCTGGGCTCGTGTGACACATAGAAAATACAAGAATGTACATAATCCTTATAAATTGCAAGATTTCCAATTTACTAAGCATTGGTTGACCCCAACCCCATTATGTTCTGGGTCCTGTACTACTCAGGAGAGAGAGGTAATTAGAACGCTTCTGGCCTTCAGGGAGTTTGCCAACTAAAGGGTGGGGGAAGTCAGACAAATACCAGGTGATGTTGTGTTATGGTTAGAAGTACTAGGGGATCTGGATTGAGAAGACCTGGATTTGAATCCTGGCCTAAGCGCTTGCTTAGTGTTGCTGTTGTCCTAACTACGTGACTTTGGGAAAGTTGCGTCCTGTCACTGAACATCAGTTCCCTATCCGCAAACTGGGATGAATATTAGGAGCTACCTTTGAGCTTTTATGAGGATTAAGAGAGGTTTTTTTTTGCAAAGCCTCAGCCTGATATCTGACACTAAGTATTTCAGATGTTAATTACTGGGACTACTCTTGATTATTTCTGTTCACTACGTAAACATCCCCTGAGCCCTGTGTGTCAGATACTATGCCAAATACTCGGGACCAGAGATAATTAAGGTGAATTTCCTGATCTCCATTAGCTTATAGTCTAATTGAAAAGACAAGGTATGCCGTCCGTTCCAGTATGATCAAACAACACATTTAGGCCTGCGGTGGAGGTACAAATTGTCAAGAGACCCAGAGAGGACCAAGATGCCATTTTAATTGGACCTCAAAGGTTGAGTAGTTAACTTGTGGTCCCTGGGAGTGCACTGAAGCTTTTTGCGCAGGGCTGTGGCATATTCATTTGCATTTTGGCATGTAAGAAGCTGGGTAACTGATGTGTAGAAGGCTTCCCAGTTGTGCTGACATTTGAAGTGAAGGTTTGCTGGGAGGCTTGTTTGCATTCACCAAAAAGTTACCAGCAGCATATTCCAGGGCTAACATACACTGGGGCATGACCATTTGTTTGACCTAAACACTGTGCGACTGGCTTGAATGATACAGAGGTGAATCAGTACAGACAAATGGAATGATGAGAAGTATATGAATAAAGTCCTGTGAGATAGGCACAGAAAAGAACTGAGTTTTGAAGGATGAGTAGGAGTTTACTAAATAAAAAGGGGATGGATAAATAAAAAGACTTTGGAGCCTTCTCAAGTTCTAGATCTTAATTCTTCACTAGGAGAAAAACTTGTCCTATGACTTCCTTTCTCCCCCTCAGTGATAGTCTCTGTAAATTTCAGATCCTCACTGACTGGCAGGATAAGAAAGGTGATCGACGATTCCTGAAGCTGGGTCGAGACCATGAGCTTGGAGCTCCCCCCAAACATGGAAAGCCGAAGAAGCAGAAACTGGAAGGGAAGGCGGGACATGGGCCGGGCCCTGGCCCCGGCCGGCCCAAATCCAAAAACCTTCAGCCCAAGATCCAGGAATATGAATTCACTGATGACCCAATTGACGTGCCACGGATCCCCAAGAATGATGCCCCCAACAGGTCTGGGCCAGAGAATATAGAGGGGCCTTGGGATTCAGGCAGTAGAGGCTTTGGAGGGGCCTGGAGCTGAGGATGGTGGGACAGGAGGTGCCCATTCAGGATCTGCTTCTCCCTGCAGGTTCTGGGCTTCCGTAGAGCCCTACTGTGCAGATATCACCAGTGAAGAGGTACGCACACTAGAGGAACTACTGAAACCCCCAGAAGACGAGGCTGAACATTACAAGGTAGAAACCCTGGGCCTTGGTAGACAGGGTGGTGAACAAGAGGGCTCAGAGGTGCCTCCTAAACAGAGATCCCAAAGTCATGTATCATCTTCCTTCCCCTACTCTGCCCCTACTCTGCCCCTCCTCTACTCAACCCACCCAGACACCCAGGCTCTAATTCTCAGCTGTCTTCTTGCATTGCCTCCTCTCTACCCCATCCAAATGATGATAAGGCATCTACTTCAGTGATGCTGTCCTTTGTCCCACTATCTCTGTCACCTCTACTTTGATTCAAGCCTTCATTAGCTTTCACCCAAATGGTCTCTTAATACTTCCCTGCCTCCAGACGGACTTTTTGTTTTCTTTTTTTAGTATAAAAGTTTTCTTATGACATAAATAAATCTGGTTCCATTAAAGAAAATGTAGAAAATGCAGAAAAGGGTCGGGGAACACTCTCCTATAGGTCAGCTGTTTTTTGCGTTTTTTTTTTTTTTTAAAGATTTATTTATTTGATAGACAGCGAGAGAGGGACCACAAGCAGGGGGAGTGGTAGATGGAGAAGCAGGCTCCTTGCTGTGCAAGGAGCCCGATGCGGGCTTGATGCCAGGACTCTAGGACCATGACCGGAGCCTAAGGCAGTTGCTCAACAACTGAGCCACCCAGGCGCCCTGTGGGTCAGCTGTTGTGATCGGATATGACACGGCCCTGCTCCTAGGCCTCCCCTGGCTCCCGCACAAGATGGAGTCCAAGCATCTCGGTCCTTGGTGACACAGCCCTACTGCCCCTCTCCAGTTTCCTCAGCCATGCCCCCTTGTCACTGCGCATTTACTAGCCCTGCCAAGCACCTTGCCCTCACCCCAGGCCCACCCAGGCTCCTGGCTGGTCTCTGGGACTCTGCACATGCTCTTTTTCCCTTAGCAAACTAGCTCATCCTTCAAAGCACGATCCCTTGTTATCTCCATCAAAACACCTTTGCAGCCTCCCTGCAGAAAGTTGTGCCACAACACTTTGACCTACTGCTAGCATTTCAGTTCTTCGAATTTTTAAAAAATTTATTTGAAAAAACATCATTTGAAAAGGTAATCCACAGAGGCAGTAGTAAATTCAGGTAATACAAATGAGAATTTTCTCTCCTGGCACTGAGGCGCCTAGGTCTCTGTAGGGACAACAGCTGTTACCTCAGATGGTCCAGGTACATACACCATTCTGTACCCATATCTTGGAAATTGTTCCATACTGGCTCCCATATGTGTCTTAGTTGGTTATGTACCTGTCTCCCTTACTAGACTGTGAGCATAGAGATTTTTATCTCTTTTGTTTCTTCCCACCTACTCAAGGCACGGGCCTTAGCCCCAGGGTCAGTACTTGGGAGACAGATAAGTGAGGGAATGAATGATGAGCCTACTGGCAGTGCCCAAGTGCACAGAGAGCCCTCACTCACCCTGGGGATGGCCTCCCAGTGTTTACCCCTTTTGGACCGGGTGGCGTCTCCCCACAGATCCCACCCCTGGGGAAGCACTACTCCCAACGGTGGGCACAGGAGGACCTGCTGGAGGAACAGAAGGACGGGGCCCGGGCAGCAGCCGTGGCTGACAAGAAGAAAGGCCTCATGGGGCCACTGACCGAACTGGACACTAAAGGTAGGCCCCTCACCTCCCTGCCCACCCCAGGCCAAGACTTGAGTTCCCAGTTCTCAACCCACCTGTCTACCATTTCTCTGCCCACGTTAGATGTGGATGCCCTGCTGAAGAAGTCTGAGGCCCAGCATGAGCAGCCAGAAGATGGGTGCCCCTTTGGTGCTCTGACGCAGCGCCTTCTACAGGCCCTGGTGGAGGTGAGCACCCTAACTCAAAACAGGAATTATGCTTACTTTCTGTTTTAATGTTTTATTTTGTGTTGAAGTGTATCATACATTTAGAAAGGTACATAGATCTTAAATGTATAGATTGATATATTTTCACACACGAGCACACTTGTATATCTGGCCTCATGAACACAAAATAAGGCATTGCCTGTGTCCTAGAGCCCCTCTCCTGCTCTTCCCAGATTCTCTCCTCCCCCAAAAGTAGCCACTGCACCACAGTTACTTTTGTTGAGTGTTAGCTGAGGGCTGAGCCCTGTGCAGGGGCTTTCCACACATCCTCTTGTTGGAGGCAAGGACAGTTGTTAGCCCTGTATTGCATACTAGAAGATTAAAGCTCAGAAAAGGGGACTGTCTGCTTGAGGTCGTACAGCTAATAAATAGAAGCAGGACTCAAACCCCAGGTACAGAGCGCCTTTCTTTATGCCGACTGTCTGGCCTTAGGCACATCCCCTAACCTTACTGAGCCTTATTTTCTCCCTAACTCAGAACACGTAGTGTCTTTCTCTCATGTAACAGTCCGGAGCACATGTTCCGGGTTGCCTGAGGTGGGAGTGAGGGGAGATCTCAGCCCCACACCATTAGACAAGGGCCCTGGCTGTGGTGGCTTTGCCACCTTAAACAGGCACTCTGCACAAGGTCGTTCTGGGTATGCTTGCTACTCCGAGCCCGCAGAAAAAGAGCAAGGAAGAATGTGTGAAGGACGGTTTATGGGCCATGACTGGCTGTGGCTCTTATCTCTTTTGATCACTTTCCACTGGAGAGAATTTGTCACCTGACCACATCTGACTTCAAGGGGAGCTGGGAAGTATAGGGTAGCTGGGCAGCCATAAGCCGAGCTACAGAGAGGTGAGGAGGGCTTTTGGACAGCCAGCAGCGCTTGCCACAGTGTGCTTAGTTAGCACAGTGCCCAGTGCAGTGCAGCTGCTTAGCTCCTTGCTTTATTGCTGTTGAGCATTATCGTTGCTCTTCTGAGCTCCCTTCTTTTGGTGTCGGTACAAAAAAGGGATTTCTAAAATGATCAAAGCTTTCTGGAATCAGTTTGGGAAGGTGTCCCAGAGGGATGGGAACAATAAAAGAGTATTTCTGGTCTGTGAAGACTGAAGACTCTGAGTGCAGGTTAGAGAGGAGCAAAAAAATGGAAATACTATGGCTCTTACTCCCTCCATCCCATTCCTGTGGTCTTCTAGGAAAATATCATTTCCCCTATGGAGGACTCTCCTATTCCCGACATGTCTGGGAAAGAATCGGGGGCCGACGGGGCAAGCACCTCTCCCCGCAATCAGAACAAGCCCTTCAGGTGAGTGGCAACTCTGTCATATCCTGCTGTCTGGCGCATGCCTCTGTTGACTTCTTTCCATCCCCGCATGAGAAGGTCTTCCTTAAAAGAGAGGTGGAGGGCATTTTGATGAAGCCCAGTGAAAGTTTCAAACGTGCATGCTGGCCCAGCATTTCTGCATGCACAGACTTAAGTACGGGGTTGTTCCTCATAGCCCTGTTTGTACTGTAAACGATCTAAATGGGGATTGGTTGGCTAAATAGTTGTAATTCCATATGATGAAATAACTTGTAACTATTAATTGTCTTAGAGAAACCTACTTAATTGACGTGAAAAGATGTAAACAATAGAGTGTTAAATGGAGAAAATGTCACTCGAGCACAATACAGGTTGATTCTGTTTTTACTCAGCATATATTTACATGTGTGCACATAGGGAAGAAAACCTAAAATGTGTAGTAAAAGATTGGAAATAACATGTAACAAAATCTGTAATATATGTAGTATATAAGTAATATATAATAAAATATATTTTTGTATGTGTAATGTTAATAACGAAAATAATAGTAATATTTTCGATAGTGACATAAAATAATAGTGTTTCTCTCTGAGTTGTTGGCATTACAGGTTTTTCTGTATTTTTTGACAGTGGATATGTGTTGGCTTGTGTTTGAAATAAGACCAGATGTGTCTGTCTCTATATTTTTTCCCAGCATTTTGAGCAATAATTGATACATATCCCTGTATGAGTTTAAAGTGTACATGTACAAAACGTGTATATGGTCTGATTCACGTATGTTGTGACATGATTACCACAATAGGTTCAGCTAACATCCATCCTCTCATGTAGATACAATAAAAAGAAAAGAAGAAAAGGAAAAATATTTCTCCTTGTGATGAGAACTCTTAGGATTTACACTCTGTATCATACAGTAGTGTTAGCTACAGTCGTCGTGTTGCATAGAACATCCTGGGACTTAGTTATCTTACAATTGGAAGTTTGTACCTTTTGATCACCTTCCTCCAGTTCTCCCCCCCACCCCACCCTCCGACTCTGGTAATGGGAAGTCTGATCTTTTTTTCAATGAATTTGTGGGGTTTTTTAGATTCCACATATAAGTGAGATGATGTATTTGTTTTTCTCTCTCTGACTTACTTCGCTTAGCATAATGCATTCAGAGGCCATCCATGTTGTCACAAATGGTAGGATTTCCTTGGTTTTTTAAGGCTGAATTATAATCTGTTTTATCTATACCGCAGTTTCTTTATCCATTCAGCCATCGATGGACTCCAAGGTTGCTTCCATATCTTGACTATTGTAAAGAATGCTGCTGTGAATGTGGGGGTGCAGATATGTTCTCCAGTTAGTATTTACATTTCCTTTGTACATACTCCCAGAATTAGAGTAGCTAGATCATGTGGTAGCTCTGTTTTTAATTCTTTGAGGATCTTTGAAGATCACACTGTGTTCCACAGTGACTGCACCAATTTACATTCCCACCAACATTGCAGGAGGGTTCCCTTTTCTCCAGATCCTCGCCAACATTTGTTACCTCTTGCCTTTGTGATGATGGCCAGAGATGATAACAGGCCAGAGATGGTAACTCATGGTAGTTTTAATTTGCATTTCTCTAGTAACTAGGGATGTTGAGCATCTTTTCATGTACCTGTTGGCTTTTTATATATCTTCTTTGGAGAAACGTCTACTCAGGGACTTTGCCCATTTTTTAATTGGGTGGGTTTATTGCTTTTGAGTTATATGAGTTCTTTATATATGGTAGATATTAACTTCTCATCAGATATATTGTTTGCAAATATTTTTTCCCGTTCCATAAGTTATCTTTTTGCTTTGTTGATGATTTCTTTTGCTGTGCAGAAGTAATTTTTGTTTTTGTTTTGTTGCTTGTGCTTTGGGTGTCACAGCCAAAAAGTCATTGCCAAGACCCATGTCAAGGAGCTTAGCTCTTACCATTTTCTCTGTATTTTTATACCTAGATAGAGAGGGGTGCCCAAAGAGAAAATAATGTGTTCGCTAACCTTGGGAAGTTCTCAGGGGTCCCCCCTCTAATCTGGCCCTTGAGCTAAGGACTCCCTTCCTCTGTAGTGTGCCCCATACCAAGTCCCTGGAGAGCCGCATCAAGGAGGAGCTGATCGCCCAGGGCCTGCTGGAGTCTGAGGACCGCCCCGCAGAGGACTCAGAGGATGAGGTCCTCGCGGAGCTGCGCAAACGGCAGGCCGAGCTGAAGGCGCTCAGCGCCCACAACCGCACCAAGAAGCACGACCTGCTGAGGTGAGTGTGGATGGGTGGTGTGGGCTGAGGAGGCCTAGGCCACTGCTGGTCGCCTTCTGGGGGCTTTACAGGAGGGTTCCCAAACCCAGCAGGTCCTCTAAGTCACCTGGAGAGCCTTGCAGAAAGTACCATTGCCGGGCACCAGACTCCAGGGCTAAGGCATCTGTGAGTTGTTTATTTACCTATTTGGAATTGTGGTGAAAAAAAATGTAGTGTAAAATGGATTCTTTAAGCCATTTGTAAGTGTACAGTTCAGTGGTATTGCCTATATTCACATTGTTGTGTGATTTATTTTTTTAGTTTTTTCATGTTTATTTTCTTTCTCCCCCAACATATTTTTAATGATAAATTTCATAAACACAGAACATCTGAAGGAGTAGTAGGATAAACACCAATATACTGTCTACCCGGCTGTATCAACTGTTTACAATTTCGCTAGATGTCTGTGATTATTATTGGCCCTTCACTGGAAATTGCCCAGTATTTTAGTATCAGTTCTTTAAGGAATTGGTCACAGTATCTTTCATTTTATATTGACTCCCATCCATCTTGCCCTGCGTTGGTCATGACAAAAGTGTAGGTGACGTCTGGAGGGAGATTATGTTAGTTGTTGCCCTTGGGGGGAGGTAGAGAAGCAGACTCACTGACAGGTGTGTCTGCCCCTCACAGAGCTCCAACAGGGCAGGGCACACTCATTCATTTGGCCAGCTCTGCCTGTCTCTTACACATGGTGCTGGGGGCTAGGAAGAGAGGCAGAGCAAAGGCTTGTGGTCTGCAAGTGGGTCATTGGTAAAGAGGTGCACCATTAAGGGGAGAGGGAACTGCTGACAAGCTGCTAAGGGGGTACTAAGGATAAGCATGTACTGAGTGCCAGTGGTGTACCAGGGGCTTTATATATACCCTCGTGTTTAATCTTGACTACAGTCTGGGGGATAGGTGGTATTTTCCCTGTTTACTAGATGAGGAAGTAAAGGGCCAATGAAGTGAGTGCTCTCCTGAAGTTTATGCAGCCAGTAAATAACAAAGCTGCAACTTGAGCCCAAGGCTAAATGCGAAGCCTCTTTCTAGTTCCCTTTCATGCAAGAACAAGAAGAGAAAGATAACAGATGAAAGAGGTACCGAGTTGAGTGGAGAAGAGGGAGAGGGAGAGGGAGAAGCAAGGATGTGCAGATACAGAGGTAGTGGACCATGAACGAACTAGCTTGGGTTGTCAGAAGGCCAGAGTCCAGCCCTCATTCCTGCTGTGGACCAGCAGCAGGGCTTTGAGCAAGGTACCTCGTTCCTGAGCGGCAGCTTCCCCTTCTGGAAAATTAACAGGTTGGACTAGGTCAGATCTCTAAGCCACCTTCCAGCTCCACCAGTGGAATTGATAGGTCGGATTTCATTTCCAGGGGTTGGTTTGGCGTCTTGTGTGCTTCATGTAGACTGCGGGCCGCCTAGACTCTTAGGTTGCTCAGGAACTTGGATACAGAAGTAAGCAGGTCTTCTGCTGACACTAGAACACCTTTTAAAGAAGATTGTTTGGAGCCAGCCTGCCTTAATTCAGATCTCCTACTCACTAGTTGTGGGATCTTTGGGTGTTTTTTACTCTCCTTGACTTCCATTTTAACACTGGTAACATCGGGAAAATAGTACCTACCTCAACAAGGTTATTACGAGGATTAATTCTGCTGACATATTTGAAGGGCTTGTGATTGTGACTAGCACGTAATACCATGTCAGTGTGGTTCAGTAACTTTGCATTTTGGTATGAAATGGTCCACAGGAGTGCCAGCCTGGGGTGGTGCGTGGATTCAGGCTGGGGAGGGGGGCCCCTACTGTGGAGGTGGGCTTCCCATGGCAACTGGCTGGCTGGCCCCCACAGGCTGGCAAAGGAGGAGGTAAGCCGGCAAGAGCTAAGGCAGCGGGTCCGCATGGCAGACAACGAGGTCATGGATGCCTTCCGGAAGATCATGGCTGCCCGGCAGAAGAAGCGGACCCCCACCAAGAAGGAGAAGGACCAGGCCTGGAAGACTCTGAAGGAGCGTGAGAGCATCCTAAAGCTGCTGGATGGGTAGCCCTCACCCCTGCCTCAAGCTGCCTTCCCCTGGCCCGGGGGAAGGAGGGGTGGGAAGCCCACTTCCTTCTTTGGGCTGCCCGAACCATAAGCCTGTGGCTGCCTGTTAAATGTCAAATCGCGACAGTCTCTAGAGGACTGTGGCCTTTCCCTGAGGTCTTTTGGCCTAGCTCTGTACAGCCAGGACATGGGAGGCCCTGCTGGGCTGGCCTGGGGCCCAGTCTGTGCTTCCCCCTCTTTACTGTTCCCCACTCCCACACCTCTGTCCCTCAAGGACTTCTCCCTTGTTGTTTTGTAAAGTGCAAACCTAAAAGTAAAGTGACTGCTGTGGTTTTTTAAAAAGTATCCAGAATCTTTGAATGTCTCTTATTGTGGGGTAGAAAAGAACTGGTGTGGGTGGCAAAGGAGGGCATGCTTGGGGGCTCTCAGCCTTTGGCCACTCACCCATGTCATTCATTCAGGAAGAACTCCCTGGGGATACTTGTGGCTGCAGGTAACAGAACACGCTCAGCTGAAAGTGGATTCACAACAGAAATGTGTTGATTGGGGCCTTGGTGGTCCTGGGGTAGGGTGGCCTCCAGGGTTGGCCAAGCCAGCAACTCAACAGGGCCATCAAGGGCCCAGCTTTCTCTGTAGTGCCCTCCACCATGTCAGCTTTTGCCTAAAATAGGTTTTCCTCCAGCTCTGCAGCCAGTAGCAGCTAACAGAGGCCAAATTGATGTCTGACACAGGAGAGGGCAGGAAGGAGCCAGCTGGCTTTCCTGGCCCACCCAAAAGACCACAGTGCCTTTCCCAAATACCCTTATGCCTCACTGGCCCACGCTAAGTCCCAGATGTCCGTTCCTGAACCAATCACTGTGGCAATGGATGACTCTACTGGGTTGTAACTAGTGAGAGTGGAGTCTGCTTCCCCACCAAGCCCAAGGCAGTGGGGAGAAATGGGGGAAAACCCACAAAAATCTGAGTAGGAAGGGGAAATGGATGGTGGATAGGCCACCAATAATGTCCCTTCCACAACCTGGACCGGAAACAGCCTAGGCAATACAGATGAGCAAATATGCTCTTGTCCCTGCCTCAAGTTGTTCCCAGACTAGTCAGGGAGTCGGAAAATAATTTGTAATTTACTGTGGGAAGGTTGAAGTCCACACGGGAAAAGGGAGGGGAAGGTCCCCTGAGGAAGTGACCTGTGAACTGAGCCGTAAAGAAAGACGGCAAGGACAGCCAACATTCTTGTATGCCCAGCACTTCTGTTAAGAGAACTGCCCCTTCCCCATTCCATGTGGCTCTTGTGGGACTGTCAAACTAGGATGGATACATGACCCCGGCTTGGCCAGTCACAGCACCCCATTTTTTAGCTATGATAATTGGTCCAAAAAATGGACATGTGACTTGAAGCTGGGCAATCAGAGGCCTTCCATAAGCTATTGATGCTGAGAGAGGAGGGTTTCTCTTTCGGATCAAAAGCCTTAGAATGTCATCTTAGACTACCTGCGGACCCACTCGTGCCGTGTGGAAGAACCTGCCTGAGAAAAAAGTCAACTCAGGCAGAGACAGGAGATGGAGAAGGAGACAAAGCCTCCGTGATGTAGCTGCAGCCGCAGGTCCTCCACTGGACCTTCCAGTTACATCAGCCCCCAGTGCTGCTTTTGGCTTAAGCTAGTTCCCTTTGGAGTCTCATCATTTGTCAGCTAAAAAAGGCCTGAGTGATGAAGGTGGACTTCGGTGAAGAGAAGGCTGGAGTGGAGTTCCGAGAGAGGCCACAGAGGCCCTGCCCCCCACCAGGTGCAGAACCCAGCCGCTGCAGTTCTTCAGTGCTCATCACCCTGCCTCGTCACCTCATGCCTCTCAGAAGACACCTAGGCTTCATTTCATTAATTCGTTAATCACATTCATTAATGAAATTAAGTGCTCAGTAAATGTTAGCTCTGTACCAGGCGCTGTTCCAAACTCCTCAGTTCACCGAATCTCCTCAGCCTGCCCTGTGGTAGGTACTAATAACATCCCATTCACAGATGAGGAAACTGAGTCTCAGGTGATTACATACCTCGCTTGGTCAAACAATGGATAAGTGGTTGAGGCAAGATTCAAACTTAGCCCATTTGACTTGCAGACAGAGCCCCTTCATTATGCAACTCATTGGGGCTTCACTCCCTTAGAGCCAATATGAATGGTGCTCCTAGGTTTGGGCACTGCACAACCTGTGCAGCCATACATGGCAGCACTGCTTGCAGATCCCTTGCTTTTGACTAACCATTTGTTTCCACATTCCTTATTAAGTCAGACCACAGGTAAGGTAGGCATCATTGGTAGTTCCAGGAGCAGAGACAGTTTTGTGGAGGAGGTAGGATGACAGTTGCAATCCCCACATTAGGTAGAATTGTGAGAGGGGAAGGCAGGTATTATAAACAGAAGGAAGAACCCTAGAGGCACCTGGGTGGCTCAGTCGGTTAAGTGTTCAACTCTTGATCTCAGCTCAGTTCTTGATCTCAGGGTCGTAAGTTCGAGCCCTACGTTGGGCTCTGCACTGGGCGCAGAGTCTACTTTAAAATGGGGATGGGGCGGGGGGAAGAACCCTAGAAGTCTGAGTGGGCCTGATTCATTAGGGAAAAGACCTTCAAGGATCAGTTGTAAGAACACTAGTTCTTCTCTATTGCACACCTACTATCTGCCCAGTACTGTGCGGGGCCCTCTACTCCCATGTTTTATTTGATGCTCACCACACACCTACAAGGGGAATAGGAATATTCCCACCCTGCAGAGGAGGACACTGAAGCTCAATGTGCAATGTGCAGCAGAGGACACTGAAGCTCAGAAGTTCAGTGGCTTCTGAGACTACACAATGTTGGTGCAGGAACAGCTCAGATAGCACCATGGCTGAGTTGACAACCACAGTGGCCCAGGGAGTCCCTTCTTATGGCCACATCCGTGTCTGCTGGAGCCAAAATGAGGCCTCCTTTAGGGGGTTTAGAGGAAGCTGGGTTCCCCATGAGGAGGGGGAGAGTAGTTTCAGCCACTCAAGCTTACAATTTTAATTTGAAACAACCCTGACACCTTATCACTAGTTGGGTGAAAAAGTCTTTTGTGTCTTGGCCCTGAGAGGCATCCACCATCATTGTTTCTCCGGTGTCCCAAATGTCTTACAACTGACTTCCGGAAACACCAGGGTGCATGAGAACAGGGAGGATTGAGTGGAGGTTAAGCTCTGATGTCAGGAATGTGACCCAGCATAGGTCCCCAGCCCCTGCCAACTCCTGAGCGCTCTGGAGGTGGGGGGTTGATTTGATGGATGCTGGGTCCCAGTTAACTCCTGCTAAGAAGGAGATGATGGCTGGAACTTTGTGGCAACATGGTCAGAGAGTAAATTCCCTTCCTGCTATGGGGGTCAAGACTTAATAGAACCAAACACAAATGGACCATAACTCAATCGTTCATGTGCTAACTCATCATTTCTTCACTCACCTCATTTGTTTATTCATTCCATCTACTCGCCTCCCTTCCTCATTCATACTTTTGTTTCCTCACTCAGTGACCCTGTTGCCATGGCTGAGAGCTCTGTACATGACTGTCTCCAGAGACAGGGAGACAGCTAGAAAGACAAAAACAAGGCGATAAGAGCAATAATAGAAGAATGTACAAAGTCTCAGGGACCTGGGGCACAGAATAATTTAACAACAGTTTAAAGGGTCAGGGAAAGCTTCAGGGAGGTCGTGGAAAGGAAGTTGCCAGGCAGAAGACACTGCAGACAAAAAGAACAGTGAGGCACAGAGGTGTGAACAGCTGGCCTGCTTAGAGAGAGGTGAGAACATCACTGTGACTGGAGTCCTAGGTGTGTGGAGGGGGAGGGGAAGGAAAAGAGATGATGCTGGAAAGTAGGTTGAGACCAGGCTGGCTGTGAATGGCAGGTTAAGGAGCACGGGCTTTATTCTCAAGGTCAGTGGTTTCTCAAAGTGCAGTCCTTCAGGGGTGGGGGTGCCTGGCTGGCTCAGATGGTGGAACATGTGACTCTTGACCTCAGGGTTGTGAGTTTGAGCCCTACGTTGGGTGTAGAGATTACTTATAAATAAAATCTTTTTTCTTAAAAAAGTGTGGTCCTTGGGCCAGCAGCAACAGCATCACCTGGCAACTTACTAAAGATGCTAATTCTTGGGTCCTAGACCTACTGAATCAGAAACTCTGCTGGGGAGCTCCAGCCATCTCTGTGTTAACATGCTTTCCAGGTGATTCCTGATGCATATTAAAGTTTGAGAATCACTTTTCTCCATAGTAGGGATTCAGGGGTGGTGTGTGAGCAGAGGAGTGCCATAATAGCACTGTGAATTGGAAAGCACTCTGATAGCATGGAAGCCAGACGGATTAGAGGGGGTGAGCGTGAAACAGGACAGACTGGAGTGCAATCATGTGCAAAGAAATACATCTGAGACAGTGGATGCTGCAGAAACTGGTAGGTGTCCTCCAAAATTTGTTCTCCCTCGATAGCTAACAGAACCCCTGATTTTTAATGGGACATATGCCTCAAAGACGAAATATCCCAGCTGCTCTTGCAGTTAGGTGTGGTGTTGTGATGAAGTTTTGGCCAATAGGATGTGAGTGGAAGAGATGTGTGTTAACTATGAGGTCACGAGTCTCAAAGGGTATGCCTTCCATGTTCCCATTTCCCCTGGCTGGGATGAGGCATGGTGGCTAGCCATCTTGAAACATGTGGTCAGAGATAACCCTGGGGGAACCATGAGCAACAAGGTAAGAAGAAGCCAAGATCCCTCCTACCTTATAGTCATCATGCCAACCTCAGAGTACTTATGATGGCCAGATTGGTATACACTTCCATTTTATTTAAATCACAACTATTTTGAATGTCTATTAGGGAAATCAGACCTATATTTTAGCTGCTACAGTGGACCAAGTACTCTTTTCAAAGTATATCAGATTCCTTCCCTTCTTTCCTCCCTCCCTCTCTTTTTCTCCCTTTCTTTCTCTCTTTCTTTCTCCCTTTCTTTCTTTCTTTCTTTCTTTCTTTCTTTCTTTCTTTCTTTCTTTCTTTCTTCTTTCTTCCCTCCCTCCCTCCCTACCTCAAAAGAATTTGAGAAAGCTTATAATTAAGGATGTGTACAATAAGTTTCATGAAATACAAATACAAAATTAAGCCCAACAGGTTTAATGGAGCTGCTGTCATTAAACATCAGATTCAGCTCTAAGCTTCCTGGAAGCCAAGAAGAAAATGGAGATAAGATGAATCAGTCTCAGAACATTGGATATCAGAGGACAGGGCATTTCCCAGTTTTCCTGACAAAAATTCCAGTAATTTCTCACCCTGGAGAAATTTCTCCACTGGAGTCATATATTGATAATATTCTCCACAAATTTGACAGCAAGTGGAAATTGAGTTTCACATTGTGATTTCTTATCACAACCTTTGATGAAACCTCAGGCCATATTGTTACAAGACAACTCTGGGAATTTACATGAATTCTCACATCTGTTCCTCTCAACAACTCTGTGTCAGAGCAGGCAAGATCATTACCCTGTTCACGGATGAGGAAACTAGGATACAGAAAGGGGAAGAGCCCAATCAGATAGCTGGCGGGGAACCAGTTTTGTAAGCCAGTTTCGTAGACTCTAGAGGCCCTATTCTAAGGGTGCCTCTCTGGGCCTGCCAGCACCACCACATGCAAAATTATAGATGGATTATCAGAGAAAAGCACAAGAATCATCGCCTCAGAATATGCCTGTTAGCCCAGAGAAATCAGTGAGATCTGGCAAATATTGGAGGGACCTCTGAGCCTCCTGAGAGGGGCTGCTCCTGACTGAATGAGAAGTAGGGGTAGGTACCGTGAGCGCAGAAAGGAACCCCCAAATTTAGAGCTTGACTAGAGCATGTGGGGCTTCAAGAATGGAAGGAAAAATAATAGTAAAAGCAGCCGTCCCAGGGCAGCTGATGTCTATGAAAGGAGAAGAAACCTCATCTCTTCTGTCTCATTTCTTACTGAGCATCTATTATGCACCAGATACATGCTGAAAACCCAAGTGACAATGGCTGAAAGTCACTTTCTGTCTCATTCTCAAAATAACCCTGCAAAGTAGGTATGCTTATTGGTACGATTATGCCATGTTATAGATGAAGAAACTGGGGCTAAGAACAGTGAAATTGTTCAAGTTCCCATAGCTGGTAAGGGTTAGAGACGGAGTTTGAATCCTGGTCTGTCTGACCCCAAAACTTCTTTTAATGTGCCGTCACTGTTTCAATAGTAGGAGAGAAAAGAGTTGATGGATATGACATTTAAATCCTTTCTAGGGACGCCTGGGTGGCTCAAGTCGGCTAAGCGTCTGCCTTCGGCTCAGGTCATGATTCCAGGGTCCTGGGATGGAGTCCCTCATTGGGCTCCTTGCTCAGCAGGGAGCCTGGTTCTTCCTCTGCCTGCTGCTCCCCCTGTTTGTGCTCTTTCTCTCCAACAAATAAATAAATAAAATCTTTAAAAAAATAAATCCATTCTATTTGTTATTTTTTATTTATTTTTTTTAAAGATTTTTATTTATTTATTCGACAGAGATAGAGACAGCCAGCGAGAGAGGGAACACAAGCAGGGGGAGTGGGAGAGGAAGAAACAGGCTCATAGCAGAGGAGCCTGATGTGGGGCTCGATCCTGTAACGCCAGAATCACGCCCTGAGCCGAAGGCAGACGCTTTAACCGCTGTGCCACCCAGGCGCCCCTGTTATTTTTTAAATAAAATTTAAAAATTGAACATCAAGTTGGTACACATCCACCATCTTTTGTCGTAATTTTTTTAAAGTAACTTTTTGACCGTAAAGTTCGAACATATTCAACAAAATTTGGAGAATACAGACCCATAGAGAGAAGTAAAAGAAACAAAACAAAATCAGATAATTTTTGGACCATTATTATCATTTGTAGTGTTCCTCTCCACTCTTCGCTATGAATAATGTATGGTTCACATTTTACACCGAAGTTATCAAACTGCATACCTGCTTAACATTCTGAACATTTTTATCCTTTTATTAAGTAGGTTGCATTTCCATCAGTTTATGAACTGTGAAGTCTTACATCTCATAGGCATACCCTATGTTTTTAAACCATTCCCTTCTTGGTGATTTCTTCTAAATTGTGCTGTTAGAAAAATATTTCTTCAAATATCTTGGAGCATATAGCTTTGTCTTAATTTAGGACTATTTCCCTGAAATTAATTCCCAGAAGAGGAATGCCTGGGTCAAAAGGCCTGGACATTCGGTTAAGCATCTGCCTTCAGCTCAGATCATGATCCCAGGGTCCCGCATGGGGCCCCCTGCTTAGTGGGGAGTCTGTTTCTCCCTCTATCCCCCGCCCCTGCTTGTGATCTCTCCCTCTGTCTCTCACTCTCTCAAATAAATAAAATCTTAAAAAAAAAAAAAAGCCCTGGCCATTATTTAAGCCTTTGATGCATATTGCCAAATAGCTTTCCAAAAGATTTTAGCAATTCATTTTCCACCAGAAATGCAGAAGTGTCTGCTGCTCACACTGACAACAGTCTTCAGTGTCACCAGTTTTTTCAACTTCAAAATTGAAAGGCGATGAATGGCCCTTTTGCACTGCTTTGATGACTTACGTGAGGTAGAAAGTGTTCCGTGTTTATTGTGTTTTATCTATCTCCACTGACCAGTTATTGGGTTCTTAGTCTGTTTGTTATCAATGCTAGATGTTCTTCACATAATAGAAATATTAACCCATTGTCTGTAAGACATTTCCCCAGTCTGAAGTTTGCCTTTTAATGCTGGGTATGATTTTGGAGTAGGGTAGGTTTTTTTGGTTTGTTTCCAGCAATAGAAGTTAAAGAATGTTTGTTTTGTAAATAACCCTGTCCATCTATTCCATAAGAATTCTTCCATTTTTGGGTGCCTGGGTGGCTATGTGGTTGGGTGGCTGCCTTCAGCTCAGGTCATGATCCCAGGGTTCTGGGATCGAGGCCCCACCCCCACCCCCGCCAGGCTCCCCACTCCATGGGGAGTGTGCTTGTCTCTCTCCCTCTCCCTCTCCCTCTGCCCCTCCGCCTGCTCCTGCTCTGTCTCTCAAATAAATAAAAATCTTAAAAAAAAGAATTCTTCCATTTTCTCTAATCTTAGAAAACCATTCAGCCCTCCAGTGTCAGGTTCAAGAATTGATGGAGTTGTCTGAGCTGTTTTGTCATCTTTTTTTTTTTTTAAGATTTTATTTATTTATGTGACAGACAGCCAGCGAGAGAGGGAACACAGCAGGGGAGTGGGAGAGGAAGAAGCAGGCTCCCAGCGGAGGAGCCCGATGTGGGACTCGATCCCGGGATGCCAGGATCATGCCCTGAGCCGAAGGCAGCCGCTTAACGACTGCGCTACCCAGGTGCCCCTGTTTTGTCATCTTTTTAATAACAAAGGGGAGAAGAGGATTATTTCCTTTTTTCCTTCATATATTTGACTTTCCTCGACTTTCTGTTTTAGTACCTTGAAATATGCTCATTGGGAGTGGGAACCGTAGGAGGAAATGTGAATATGTATATGCACCCCAAAAAGTCTGGAGGAATATGTACCCAAAATACTAATACTGGCTATTTATGATTGATGGGAGCGGGGCTGGGATGGATTTGTTATTCAAAGGGTGCCCAAGACCCTTATTTCCTTTTGGCAAGATACCTCTCTTCATCCCATGGTGTGGCTGCCCATGACAGTATATTTGCCCAATATAGTACCTCATTTCCTTGGCAATAGTTTGGGGCCAAGCAGTAGGCATGTTACTCTAGCAGAACTCAATCAGAGTCCTTTCCTGAGACTGATACACGAAACTCGGTATAGCTCTCCTGCTGGGTTCATTTGGAAAGCTGGGTCTGCCTCACACTATGTTTTCTTCCAGGCAGAGAGATCACTTTGCGGAGGAAGGGAAGCCAACGTGCAGAGAAATCGAGACAAGAAGAGATGCAAGAAAGCACATCCTATGAGTACTGTGTCTCCAGTTCTAGGCTCCAAGACCCTGGTCCATGTGTGGTTCCTTTAATCTTGCAGTCAGCTATTGGAGTCAAGAGTTTCCTCTTCGATGAAGCTGGCTTAGGCTGGGATTTTGTTACTTGGCAAGTAAAAGAACTTGATCAGTGACTAGGAGGGTCTTTGTGTGTTTTTAGTATCTTACGTCGTGATTTGTTTAGTAGAAATATTTTTAAAAAGAGAGACAATGTATTTGTTAAAAAAAGAAAGTGTTTAAGTGCCCTCAGACATGCTCAAAAGCAGGCAAAATGTAAAACAGAGCATACAAATTGTACAAGTCCTCAGGACAGAGGCTACCTTATCACCTCAGGAATGTTGTCAATGAGATAAACAGGAATTTGTGGTGAAACAATTCTAGCTCAATGGGTGGGTATAGAGGAGAGTAGGGGCTCAGCCTTGGGCAGGAAATGTGATTTTCCATGGACTAGGAAGTCTGAGATACTGAGATTCAGGGGAGGGAAATTGCCCCTTAGTCCCTTGCCCTTGGACAAATCAGGTCCCTTCTCAGAGCCTCAGTTTGCACTAAGTCTAGCTCTCATATTTGAACACCTACAATATTCCAGGCACTTCATGTTCATTATCTCACGGAATTCTCAGGAGAATTCTGAGTTGGTCGTCCATATTCCCATATTCCAGATGAAAAAAATGAGTCTCAGAGAGGTGAAGTGTGACTCAGATAAGTCAGTCTTTAAAGCCTTTCTAGGAACCTCAGCCATCATCCTTTCTATGTAAAATGAGCATAATACATCGACCACCCCTGACCTAGTTGCAAGGATAAGAGAGGTAAAAGCCAGTTGAAATTGAGTTGGGGTAAGCTTTGTCCTTTTCCCATGTCCCACTGGAAAATGCAGAAATTTGGGCAGTGGGTTGTGATGGAGGTGGAGTGGGGGTCACAGCAATGTGGCTCCTCTGGCCCCAGTCCAGCCCCACCTGCGCTTCCTTTGAGCTGCTCCCCCTCTCCCCCTGCACCAAATTTCTTCCCAAGGAAAGCCTTGCGCAAGAGGACCTCGGTCAGGTTCCTTGGCCCCCTGCCCGCACCCCAGGAGCAGTTTGTGCTCCTCCCTCCCCCCAAACCTGGCCCCTAGCCATCAGCCCCTGGCAGCCGCCCAGTCACGTGGCACTTTGGTCGTCTTTGGCCTGCTTCCTCCAGGATCCTGATTTAACTCTCCCTCCTCCCTTCCCTTCCCTGTGCCAGTCCCTCAGGGGGGCGCTCCTATTTTGAGGGGCAGGTGCTGGGGACTGGAGCAGGGACACCGGGTCTGTTTTCCTGCCTGTCAACTGGGGCCACCTCCCTATAACTGCCTCTATTCTCTTTCACTGTCTACTCTTGCTTTGCCCTTTCTCTACCCCTTCATCCCCCCACCCCCCGCCCCGCCCCCAACAGTCTCCTGAGCCCTTTTGAGGGCCTAATTCCCTTCTGGGCACTAAGGGAAAGGGGGTGAGAGGGAATGGGGAGGAAGAGCCCCCAAGGGAGCTCTCAGAACTGGTCTCAAACTCCACAAAACGACTGGGTGGAACTCGTCAGACTCTGACATCACACGGACCTGGATTCGAATTCGATTTTGCCTCTGACCAACTGCTGATTTTGAACCCTTCATCTCTCAGAGCCTCAGTTGTCCCCTCTGTGAAATGGGGGCCCCAGCAGAGAGGAGGGGAGGGAAGAGTCCTGAAGAGGAACTGAGCTGAACCAGGGGGTTCCTCCTCAACCACCGCGCCCCTTCCCCCAGCCCGCGGAGCCTCCCAGTCCCAAGTCCCTCCGCCGCAGGCTCCTCCTCCACTGACATCAGAGCCGCAGGCGGGCGGAGGGGGCCAGAGCCGGAGCCGAGCCCCAGCGAGAGAGCGGGCAGGCGAGCCAGGAGCAGAGCGGCGGCTGCGGCTGCGGCGGCGGCGGCCGGCAAGCGGCAGCCAGAGCTCGGCGCCAGCCACTTTGGGCCTCCCAGCCAGCCCCGCGGCGGGGCAGCCGCAGGTACAGCCCAGAGGCCGCCCCGCCTGTGCTCCGGGGCGCGGAGGGGGGGGTGGCCAGATCCCTCCGGTCGCTGGATACCCTCCCACAAGGATGGGAGTGGGTGCCCGGACGGGCTGGACTCTGGATGGGCAGGGCAGGGCAGGGCCTTTCTCTCCAACCTCGGCCCAGGCCCAGCAGGTGCCAGGCGGCTGTGGGGAACTCAGTGGGTACTAGAGGAAGGTGGGGAGGGTGTGTGTGTGTGTGTGTGTGTGTGCGCGTGCCTATGTCCGGCTGGGCCTGAATATGGACGGACTTGGCATTTGGAGCTATAGATGTGTGGGGGCTGTGTTGGGTTGTGCTAACGTCTTAGCACAGGCGTGTGGATCAGACACGGAGTTGCAGTGTAAGGGTATCTTTATGGGTGGGGATGTCTGGGAATCAGTGTTTTTGTTGCAGATGTGTGTCCAGGTGTTGTGCATGCTGGTATCTGGCTCAAGGGTAGTAAGAGTTGAGGCTATACGATTGTGTACTGAGGATGTTTGAAGTTAGGTGTGTAAGGAGTTGGGGTGCGGTTTGGAGCACAGGAGTTTCTAGGGTGTATAGAAACAGGATGAAGGGTATGAGTGAATCTGGGATGTCCGGTACATAGGTGAGGAATGCGCGTGTGTGCGCGCGCGCGTGCAGATGTGTGTTTGGGGGTATAAGAGGGATCTGTGGGAGGGATGTTTGGGTGTGAGGATGTCTGGGGGAGTGCGTGTGTGGACATGTGTGCTGTCTGGGTGTACATGTATGATCATCGGGTGTTGCGGTATCTGGGTATGGAATGTACTTAATCTGGGGGCAGGTATTTTGGTTCAGAGGTGTGGGTGGAGCATGGTGTGTCTGGGTGTGTCTGTGGACCCATGAGGGTTTTATTTGCCAAGCCTCCAGATGGCTTTTAAAACTCTGCCTCTAGAGCTTACTGTCATGTCTCCTTTCCTAGAAGTTTCTGCCCCTGGGATGGGTGCTCAGGCCCTTCCTGGGAACCAAGTCCTATCCAAGGAGTGGGATCTCACACCAGGGACTCTAGTCAGGGCACCATCCCTCCTTCTCCCAGAGAGGAAACAGAAAGGGAAGGTGACTTCCTTGAGATCACACAGCATGCTGGGCTCTGAATGAGCCCCAGTCTGGATGCATATTGGAAACACAAGCTGAGAGTAGCCCCATCAAAGTCCTCTGCCTTCAGCAAGCTTAGCTGGACCCCAGCCAGTCATCATTTGGGCAAAGATGGACCCTGTCCCTATCCATTGCCAACCTCAGTCTCCTCAATGTCCATCTGATAAATGGGGAGAGAACTCCCACCATCCTGCTGACAGAGGTCTCAGTGGAGAAAGGTACAGGCTGGATCAGGGTCAGAAGCCAGGAGGGGACAAGCTGGGTGGTTCCATTTCTCAGGCTTCTGGGACCCAAACAGGGAGCCAGAAGGGAGAGGGGGTAATAGGAGGCCTGGGGAGCTCCAGCTGTGGCTGCTGTTGCCGTGGTAACAGTGCAGAAGGAGCTATTTAAAAACGTGGCTGAGATATTGCTGGAAGCCCAGGCTGCCGGAAACCTGATTTCCGAGAGGCTGGGTGGGAGAAGAAAGAGGAAGAAGAGGAGACACCCCAGCAATTCCTAGGGTGGGGCTGAGACATTGCTGGTTCTGAGGACAGGGGGACCTTCCAGGACCCGGTGCTTCTACAAGCTGCTCTGGGGTCTTCTCTGCTGTCCTCCTGGGGGTCAGTGTCCTCCCGAGTGTTTGGATTTGGAGAGGGAGAAACTGGGAGGTAAGGTGAATAAATGAATGAACGAATGACTTTGTTGAAAAAAAGACTTCTGCTGCCACCTTGAAGGATTTTCCTCTAGTCATGAGGACTTGTGGGAGGAACAAATGACTGGTGAATGAATGAATTTGCTGAATAACTTTGTCAAATGAATGAACCAAGGAATGAATAAATGCAGGCTGAATGACTGAATGGGGACTCAGTTCCCGAAGTTCCAACATGGAAGGCTGGGCCCCACTGAGTCTTTTCCCTCCATTTCCCTTCTCAGGAGCCCTGGCTGTGGCCAGGGGGCAGTGGGCCATGCCGGGGGCAGTGGATGGCCCCAGCTGGAAGCAGGTGGAGGATATTAGGGACATTTACGACTTCCGTGATGTTCTGGGAACGTGAGTCTCAAGGGCAGGCAAGCGGGGGGTGGATGGGGCACTGTCCCTGAGCTGGGACGTGGGTTGGGAAGGTCCTCACTCTTTGGCCTGGCTGACTGGGGAGGCTGAGTCCAGGGTGGTACTTCCTCTGGTCAGTTGATCACTGCTTCCTGTTTCCTATAGTCCTGGCGCCATGGCAGCCTTGCCATGGCCCAGTCTGGCCCATCTTTTCACTTCTGGCTGACAGTGGGTGGAACAGACGCCACTCTTGGCTGCAGCTCTGGGTTCCTGTGAGGAGAACAAAGTAGGGGAGAATGAAGGAGTCGGTTTTTCCAACTTTTGGCCAAGAGCTGAGGGTTTTGGCCTAGGTTTAGGAACTGAAGCTGGGCATGGCTCTTTTCTCAGTGGTGGGAATCCAGAAATAATTCAAACCTGATCTCTGCCCCTCAAGTCGATCCTAAACATATGGTGGAAACACACCCAGGGAAAATGACAACAGGGTGTATGATGTGCTCCCGTTGAAGTCAGGAATGAGGACTTTGTAGAGCCCAGAATGGTGGCTTCTGCCTGGGGAAACCTTTCTGGAGAAGTGGGTATTTGAGGTAGGGACTGAGGGATAAGCAGAAATGCACCTGTCAGAGAGGGAGAAGGGCATTCCAGGTGGAAGGAAGAACATCAGCAAACGTTGAGAAGCAGGTTATGTGTGGAAAGAGGTAAAGAATGATAGAGCTTATAATCAGAGGTGGGGGGAAGAGTGGAAGAAGAGGCTGAGAAGAGAGAACAGGTCATGTAAGGCCTTGAAAGCCAAGCTATGGAGGCTGGACTTTATCTCATGAGCCATAGGAAGACTTTTAAGACATTTTTGCAGGCTTGCAATTCAGGATGGTCACTCTGGCCAAAGCATGGAGGGTAAACTGGAGAGGGACAAGGCTGGAAACCAGCAATGAGGCTACCACAGTCACTAGTTTTTTTTTTTTTTTTAATTTAATATTTTATTTATTTATTTGAGAGAGAGCACAAGCTGGGGGTGAGGCAAAGGTCGAGCTGGGCTCGACCCCAGGACCTCGAGGTCACTGCCTGAGCCAAAGGCAGATGCCCGACTGAGCCACGCAGGCGCCCCCACAGTCACTAGTTATTCTGATGATTGAGATTTCACCACAAGAGTCGCTTTTGACATATGGACTTCCTCTTATCCCAGAGAAAGCAAAAAGTCCTAGAAGAAATACTCAAGTAAATCCTCCTTATCCGTGAACTCTAGTGCAAACGAGTTGCTCTTTTCTAAGAGCTTGTTGTAAAATATTGCTTCTCAAATTTCAGTGAGCATACAGATTATCTGAAGATCTTGTTAAAATGCAGATTCTGATTTAGTGGGTCTGGGGTTGAGGCCTGAGATTCTGCATTTTTAAAAAGTTCCCAGGTGAAGCTGATGGTTCTTCAAGGTTATAAAAGGTGTTAATAAACCATGATTCAAACTGACTGTAGCAGAAAAAGAAATGAATCAATTTTGCATAAATCAAAAAGCCCAGGGCATAAATGTCAGGCATGGCTGGATCCAGAGACTCACATGATGTTATCAGGAAATTGTCACCAGGAATTTCTTAGCTTTGATTTCCTTTGTGTTACCTTCATTCTCAAGCAGGCTCTTCTCAAGTGCTGGCAAAGATAACCACGATTAGCTCCAGGCTCCCATCTTACCAGCTTGGCAGGAAAGAGCAGCTCATTCTCAAAGTGCCAGTAATCTGGCTTGCATCACATGACCCAATTACTGGGGCCAAGGATAGACTACTCTGATTGGCCAGAGCTGGGTCATGTGACCACCTCATGGACCAGGGGATGGAAGAGCGATGGAGGGAGGCTCATCCCACATCCTTGGTTCACTGGTGGTCACCTAACCCATAGGGGTATGGAGGAGGGGCTGAAGGGAAGCTAAGGTTCCAGTTCCCCACCTCACGAATCCCCTCTCTCTGCAGGGGGGCCTTCTCAGAGGTAATCCTGGCAGAAGATAAGAGAACTCACAAGTTGGTGGCCATCAAATGCATCGCCAAGAAGGCTCTGGAGGGCAAGGAGGGCAGCATGGAGAATGAGATCGCTGTCCTGCACAAGTGCGTGGGTCACAGTGTTTCTGCCTGGGTTGACCCTGCCTTGACTCCTCCCATTCTCTCCCTACCTCTGCTTTGGGCAAATCGTTTAACCTGTGAGCCTCAAAGTGCTCATTTATAAAATGCGGTAATAATCTTCACTTGGTAGGGTTGTGGAGCGCATTAGAGGTTCTTTTATTTCATGCGTCTGGTGCAGCAGCTCAAATGACAGATGTCACTGAAATGCCACTGCTTATTTACAGTGGTTTAATCTGCTCAGTCAGATCTAAAAGTCAATCCTTGAGTCTGGCTCGAAGCAACGTATCTCATCTGGTACTATCGTAGACCTACCTCAAGTTCCCCACTATATATTAAAGCCACTCCAGAAATTTAAAAAATGCCTGTCTCAGGAACCCCTGACTAAATCAATAACCAACTGGTCTATGATTTGCTCACACTGATGTGAAACCTGCTGCCCTCAGTGGAAAGCTTATAGAGAACCTTCACTTCCATCCCCTCCTCTGAGCTTTCCAACCACCCTGGGCAGGGATGAAATGATCATTTCCACTATTGGGTGGGGGAGGGGGAACTGAGGCCCAGAGAGGGTAAGGGATTTGTCCAAGGTCACACAACAACTTTGTGGCAGAGCCATGGCTTTTGTCAAGCTCAGTCACCATCATTATTTCATTTATCAAGCATTCACCGTGTACCAGGCATTTCGCCAAGATTCTTACCTGCATTTTCTCATGTGATCCTCACCCCAACTCTTTGAGGGAAGTATTGTCATTGGCTTCATATTATAGACGAGGAAACTGAGGCTTAATATTCAATGACTCAGTGAGCACTTACTCTACACCAGGTATGGGGGGAACAGTGGTAAGATAAAGCCCCTGGTCTCCAGGAGCTGGTGTTCTGGTGGCGGAGGCTGACAGACTTATAAACACAGGAGCATTTGAAAAAAATGTATTGGGGCGCCTGTGTGGGATAGCGGTTAAGCGTCTGCCTTTGGCTCAGGGCGTGATCCCGGCGTTATGGGATCGAGCCCCACATCAGGCTCTTCGGCTATGAGCCTGCTTCTTCCTCTCCCACTCCCCCTGCTTGTGTTCCCTCTCTCGCTGGCTGTCTCTATCTCTGTCGAATAAAATAAATAAAATCTTTAAAAAAAATAAAAATAAATAAAATAAATCATGTATTGATCAGTGCTGCAAGGTAAAAAGCTCTGCCCCCAAACAGCATGCACTAGAGGCAGGCGAGACCCAGTCCGATGGGTCTGATGCCAGAGCCCAGTGTTCATCTCTGTGCTCTCCAACATTCCATTACATCATAATAAATCATGGTAAATCAGCTTTTCCTTTTGGGATGCAGGACTCTGGTTTGTCCTGCCCAGGTCTGAGGTTCTTTGAGGTGAGGGTAGGAAAGTGGCTGAGCTGTCCTCAGCTCTGAACTACCTCATTTCTCCTTTCAGGATCAAGCATCCCAACATTGTAGCCCTGGATGACATCTATGAGAGTGGGGGTCACCTCTACCTCATCATGCAGCTGTGAGTGGCCTCACCCCTTGCTCACACCTCTCCCTGCTGCCCCTCCCTAGCCTCTGTGGCCAGACTGCCCTGTCCCCGGCTGCAGGGTGTCCGGCGGGGAGCTGTTTGACCGCATCGTGGAGAAAGGCTTCTACACGGAGCGGGATGCCAGCCGCCTCATCTTCCAGGTGCTGGATGCCGTCAAGTACCTGCACGACCTGGGCATAGTACACCGAGACCTCAAGGTGGGGTGTGAGGGTGTGTGGTGAGCTGGGGTGCTGGGTGGGACCTCCACAAACCCCTCACTGTACGACCTGGGGCAACTCTTACCGCTTCTCCGAGCTTTGGCTTCCCATCTGCAAAATGCACCCTGTAAACCCTAAACTGCCTCCTCCCATTCCAGTTTGGACACTCAAATGGATACAAAGGTGAATGGTGCTGGTACTTTATCCAAATAACGTCTAGGTCTTTTCCTCATCCTAAAAGTCCCCCTTGCTCTTTGTAGAAAACTTGGAGGGAGGGGACAGCAAAACATAAAGAAGGAAGCCAGAAACCCCTGAAATCCTACAGAGACTATGATGGATTCACATTTTGTAGTACATCTCCTCCGGTCTAGAAGAGCGCTGGGGTGAGACAGATCTGGGCTTGAATTCTGTCCCTACTACTCCCTAACGTAGGTTCTCAGGCAAGTCACTTTGCCTCTCAAGGCATCAGTGTTCCCATCTGTAAAGTGGGGTTATTCAGACTGGCCTGACAGATATGTGGTAAGGAGGAAATGAAATCAAGCACCAGCACAGGATCTGGCACACAGTACTTGCTCAAGAATTCTTTAGGGCTTGCAATATAAACCTGAAGTTTATAGAAAATTCCCTCTCACATTCCTGAGGCCCTTGTCCTTTCTGGTACTTTTAACCTCCTTGAAAACTTCCTAGAGTTTCATGTGCCTTCAACCAAGCTGGCAGCCGTGAAGCCACAGTGGCTTTTGGGAGGCTCAGTTTCTGTGAGGTGCCTGGGGAGGCAGAAGGTGCTGCCAGCCTCTGGCCATCTCTGCCTCTTCCTTTCCCTCCACCTCCCAAGCCAGAGAATCTGTTGTACTACAGCCTGGATGAAGACTCCAAGATCATGATCTCTGACTTTGGTCTCTCCAAGATGGAGGACCCTGGCAGCGTGCTCTCCACAGCCTGTGGAACCCCAGGATACGTGGGTATGGAGCACCCTGGGCTGGGGCCATGGGTACGGGAGGAATCGGGAGCTGCAGGGCAGAGATTTGTCACCACCATGTCCCTTTCCCTCCAGCCCCTGAGGTCCTGGCCCAGAAGCCCTACAGCAAGGCAGTGGATTGCTGGTCCATTGGGGTCATCGCCTACATTCTGTGAGTGGGGGCTTGGCCATTGGGGCACGTGGTTCCAGCATTCTCCTCTCCCCTACTTTGCTCTCTTCCTCCTCTCTGCTATTTCTTCCTTCCTGCCGTTCATGTTTATATCTACCAATTAATGACTAAGATTACTTCATTCAATACATACTGTTTCTGGCACTGTGCTGAGCATTGGGGATTTAGCAGAGAACAAAACAAAGTGCCTGCCCTCAGGGAGCAAAAACTCTAGTAGGGGAGATAGATAATAAACAAGTAAATAAATCTATAAAAAAATGTCAGGTAGTAAAATACTATGAAGAAAAATCAAGCAGGGTAGGGAGATAGGGATGGATGCCATTTTAGATAAGGAGGTCAGGAAAGTCCTTTCTTAGGAGGTGACATTTGAATAGCCTTCTGAATGAAGTGAGGGGGCCAGACACTCAAGGTGTGGGGGAAGAATGGTTCAGGCAGAAGGTGCAGCAAGTAAAAAGGCCCTGAGGAAGGAAAGATGGTAGAAAATTAAGAAACCGAAAGGCCAGTGTAGCTGGACAGGAATGAAAAAATCAGAGAGGGGCAGATTTCCCCTCTTTGTAAAAGGGGGAACTCCTTCCTGTGGGTGCTGCCTGACCCGAGACTGCCCCAAAGCTCCATCCTGGAGCCAATGGGTGCGCTGAAAGTGGATATGAGGATGAGTTTCTCCCTGCCCAGGCTCTGCGGTTACCCCCCCTTCTATGACGAGAATGATGCCAAACTCTTTGAACAGATTTTGAAGGCCGAGTACGAGTTTGACTCTCCTTACTGGGACGACATCTCTGACTCTGGTATTTGAGGCTTTGCCTTCTTCCCCCGGGCCCTACCTCTGGCGCCTTTCACATCTGCTTTGGGGTCTCTTCACTGCCTGCCTTTGGTCAGATTCCCCAGCCCCAAACTAAGAGCTGTCTTTAAGACCAGACACCCCACCCCAGGGGCTTCCCTCTGCCTGGCCCCTGGTCTGAGAAGCTTGTAGGCATGCATTCATTCAGCCTTCAAAAATGGTATTTTTGAAATTGACTTCCTAATGCCTAAAACACCACCCCAGGTTTTCATCTACCCTTTTGTGCCTATTAGGAGGCAAACCTGTGAAGTCATCATCAGTCACTCACACATCAGTGTGAATACACTGAGTAGAATCTTCTTTAAGAATAAGATTTTCATAAGGGAAAAAGGAGAGAGCTGGAAGGCTGTGGTGGGCGGGGGGCTTAGAGAAACAGTACAGGTGGGGTCGGGTGGTGCATGGACAGATCTGGCCTCTTGTCTTGCTTAAATGCCAGGCCAGACCCGAGGGGGTGGGTTTTGTCTTGAGGGTTTCCACAGGCACCACCATGCTGTTTTTGTCTTTGCTCTTGTCTTGGGGGTTCAGCCAAAGACTTCATCCAGCACTTGATGGAGAAGGATCCGGAAAAGAGGTTCACCTGTGAACAGGCCTTGCAGCACCCGTGGTGAGAGCTCCCACAAGCTGCAAGCTGGGGTGGGGTCTGGGGCCCTCAAAGGCTGCCTCTGCCTTCACAGACAACCCTCCACACACCCCCATCCTAGGATTGCAGGGGATACGGCTCTAGATAAGAATATTCACCAGTCGGTGAGCGAGCAGATCAAGAAGAACTTTGCCAAAAGCAAGTGGAAGGTGAGCCCATGTTCCTAATCCTGGGTCCCGGCCTCCCCAGGCCTCCTCCCCACCTCACTTCAGACCTCAGCTTCCACAGCACCTAGCATCCAATCAAGCACAAAGTAACTGCTCAGGGATGCTTACTAAAGAACCTCATTCATTCATTCATTCATTCATTCATTCATTCATTCATTCAACACTCCCTGACACCTACTCTATCTCAGTGAGAGTCCCTGACCTCTGTGTCTAGAGGGAGAACAGTATAACTCTTAGAGACATCTACTCCAATCTGTGGGGTCCTGGAAGGGGCATAGGAGTGCTGATGGCCTCACAGACCTATCAGACTTGGCAGCTGAGTAGGAATTAGCCAGGTACAGCAGAATCATGTCTGAGGCAGAGGGAAATGGCATACAGAGGGCCAGGGGCAAGAGAGTGTGGCCATTCAGGGAAGTGCAAGTGTTTAGTAAGCCCGGATGGACTGGAGGGACTGCGGGGCAGGAGCCCAGACTGGAAATGCAGGTAAAGGCCTCGAATGCCACAGTGGAGAACGGACTCAGTCCTGAAGATACTGGGGAGCCCCAGAAGGATTTTGAGCAGTACTCTGCCTTCTAGAAAGGGCTCTTAGGGTACAGAGTGAGGCATGGACTCCCGGCTGGGAGGCTGTAGCAGAGATGTGTGCAGGAGATGGTGAGGGCTTGGATCAGAGAACAGTGGATGGCTCAGGAGTCCTTTAGGAGGTAGAACTGACAAGAAGTGATGGGACAAGAGATGTTGGCAGAGAGAGATATCAAGGGCTGGCCCAAGATTTTGGTTGGGGAAATGATGAATGGTGGTACTATCACTGAGATGGGGATTCCAGGGGTACAGACTTGTCTTGGGGGTATGATTTTGGTTTTGGACATGGTGAATTTGAGGGATGTGCAGGACACCTTGGTGGATATGTTGAATAGAGAATGATACACACACGTGGGCAACTTATTCAACTTCCCTCTGCCTCAGTTTTCTCCTGTGGCAGTGGTGACACTAACAGTGCCCACCTCAAAGACCTTTGTGAAGATTAAACGAATTGCTAAATAAAACGCTTAGAACAGTGCCTGACACATAATGCTATACTAAGTGTTTGCGATGATGAGAATATGAATTAATTATACGTAAAGGGTTATATATACTTGCTCATATATACATATTTTATATATATGGATGTATGTGTGTGTAAATATATAATATGGCTGAGTTTCATTTAATAAAGCCTTATAAAGGTTTCAGGGGCTTTAGGGGATCAAACAATAACACCTGAATGAAAATAACAAAACCACTGCAAGAATCCCACCACTAGACCCTGTCACATGATCTCCCACTCTCAAAAGTCCCTTCTCCCCCTTCTCCCCACAGCAAGCTTTCAATGCCACGGCCGTGGTTCGGCACATGAGGAAACTCCAGCTGGGCACCAGCCAGGAGGGGCAGGGACCGACGGCAAGCCACGGGGAGCTGCTGACACCAGCAGCTGGGGGTGAGGACCAGTGCTCTGTGGAAGGGCGTGAGTGGTCCATGAAGAGGCATCCAGGCTGGAGTGGAGGGTCTGCTCCTACGGCCAACTCTGTTCTCTCTCCCCATGTAGGGCCAGCGGCTGGCTGCTGCTGTCGAGACGGCTGTGTGGAGCCGGGTCCGGAACTATCCCCTACACTGCCCCCACAGCTCTAGGGCCCCAGATCCAGGGTCCGAACCCTTTGTGTGGGAGGGGTTGGGGTAGCCTGCTCCCCTTCCCTCCCTGAATTGGAGAGTTACCCTGCCCCACTGCCTCCCCACCCCTTTCCCTATCACTCCTCCACTGCATTTTCCATACAAATGTTTCTATTTTATTGTTCTTTCTTGTAATAAAGGGAAGAGATAAAAACACAGGTAGCTCTGTCTCTCCAGATAATCCCCACCCCACACCGCTGTGCAAACTACTTAATTTGAGCGTACCTGGCCCCTGAGGTAGTTGCAGGAAGCCCCCTTCCCAACACAAGACTGGATGGCAGAGAGAAGTGGGGAAAGGTATTTGGGGAACCCCTTTGTCCAGTGTCCCCCACCTAGCCTTCTGGGTCTGTAGATCTCCTGCGCTTTGCTGGTGGCTCCTGAGCTTGGTGGGGTTGGCGCAGGTCAGCACTGAACAGTACCTAGGAGCAGCGGGGAAGACACTGTGGGGTCAGGATACATGGAGTCAGGGCTGGTGGGGCTGGTGGCAGTGTGGAGAGGTACAAGAGTTCACAGGGAGCAGGGTCAGGACAAGGAGCATCCACTAGTCAGGGCTGGAGTGGAGAAGAGTCCTGTAGGACCACCTGGAATGAAAGTGGTGGTGGAGGAGTTGACTGGGTCAGGGCTCGGAGGAGGAGTCCTAAGGGGTCTGGGCCGGAGGAAGAGGAAGTGGAGGAAGAGGAGGAGGAGGAGGAGGCGGTGGGGGGAAAGCTTCAGTACACTTACTGCTTGGGCCCAGCCAGCATAAGGTCCCCACAGGCTCCGGAAAAAGTTTCCTACACAAGAAGTGATAAGGCGAAATTAATTGGCCCTCTTACTCCCTATCCACAGGACTGGGATTTTATGGAGAGATGTGAAAAGTTTCTACCACCTCAGCCCATCACCAGCTCCAACATCCCACTCTCCTTACCCAGTTCCTTGTTAGCCTGGGGGCTTGGACCCTTGGCCTGAGACGTGGTGGGGTGCCAGCTATAGTCACGCTGGGCTATCTGCCACATGTGGACATCCACGGGCACAGCCTGGGGCTTGTCTAGAGCCATCAAGCAGATGCAGTCAGCCACCTTTAAAAGAAAAAGAGTGAGCCACAGAGGAGGAATGGCAGGATCTAGCCAGCATCCTGCTACTGGTCCCAGAGCTGGCTGCTTTATTCTCCACTCTGAGATTACTATCATTTTATATTCTCCATCAACATACACCCTCTTGTAATAACTTTAAAAATAGCTATGATGAGATTTCTACTGCGTGAACATCTATGTGGGCCAGGTTCTTATCATAACCTGGGAAGAAGGCCATACTATATCTATTCTGCAAACAAGAAAACTGAGGTTCAGAGAGGTGAAGTGACTTGGCCAAGGTTACATGGCTAGGAAGAGGCAGAACCAAGACTTACTGTTAGGCTGAAGTTCAGAGCCCATTAAAAAAAGTTTTTAAAACAAAAATCCATTTTTAAACCACAGAGACGTATAAAGAAGAAAACAATAAATGCCCAATCCCCAATCATCTTGCTGGCATCAAACCTTGTTGATTTTAAACAAAAACTTTTATAAGTACATATAATTTCAAGATAAGAACAACATGAAAAGGAGAAACATCTTTCCACTTGTTTTCCCAAAGGTAACCACTATTAAGTTTCCTGTGATTCCTTCTGGAAATTTTTGCATACCTATAGCAGTATATATGTGTACCTGAACAAATGGCCTTTTTAAAAAGTGCACTCAAGGAACAACGTCCTTTATGTTCTTTCATCACTCTGCATTTTCTCTAATAAAACATATGCTTGCATCCTTTCTCTTCCTGCTCTGCCTCCACAAGCCAAGTATGCACCCAGCTCTCAGGCCTGCCTTGTCTTCTTCTCTGCTACTCTGCATGGGTGGTAAGGGTAACTCCTATCCCCCTGGGACCTCACCTTGGTGCCCACCCCGGGCAAGGTGCAGAGGGCCTTGTGGGCCTCCTCGTAGGGGGCCTTTTGCAGCTGCTGCAACCAGGACAGCCCGCCCTGTTCTTCTAGGATGGCTCGGGCACTGGCACTCACGTAGCGGGCACGGTACCCCAGGCCCAACTTCCTGAGCTGAGCCTCTACCTCTGGCCCTGTTGGGGGTTGGGGAGAGAAGGTGTCAGGCAACTTTAAATACTTCCTGTCTTCAAGCTAGTGTGTGAGCCCTCTGCCCCACAGGAATGGTTTCCCTAGGTACCTCTCTCCTACCTCATCACCCTTTGGGAGACCCCAGGACACTTGCTTGTGCAAAGGTAAGGGTTAAAGCCTGGGTTCTACCCCTCCACAAATGTTTTCTGAGCACCTACTACCCAGTGTTGAGCACTCGGAGCAGGGACTGAGAAGGACTTGCTGCCCTGGAGGAACTCCCCAGTTGAGTTCTTTAACTTTTCCAAAGTGCATTCACACCCATGATCTCAAATAATAACCATAATAACAACAGCTTCTATTATCAAATGCTAGGTATCATGTGTGGGCAAAGTGCTTTAAGTACATTATCATGCTTTTCTCAAGGACCCTGATGACAGTACTATTATTTAGTTTAATAACTTGCTCAAGAAAGGACATGGTGGGGGTGGGATCTTGCACCCAGGTCTGGGAAACCAAAGTCCATGCTCTTAGACTATTAGAGTACCCTGCCTCATGACTGCTTTACTCACCACTTAAACCCTTCTGGATAGAAACTCTTTTTCCCATCCTACGAACAAGAGGAGCTTGGGTAGGTAAATGGATTCTTTTGGTCTTATGACTACGTAACTGGGAGCTGAGACCCAAGGCTGGGTTTCTATTTTTTTTCCCCAAGACTGAATTTCTAAGTACCAAAAACATTCTCTTTTCTCTAGGGCCTGTCTCCTTGCTATGCAGTCCCTAAGCACTTTTCCTAGCTTTATTCTCACATCTGCCAACTGGTATACTTGCCTCTGTAAAATACTTGCCTTACAAGGCTGCTATGAAGAACACATACGTTCTTGGATGCGAAATTGTTGGGTTTACTGTAGAGATGGCAACTTAAATTTTCTGCATAATTCCTGTATGTCAAACACTGCCCTGTGTGCAGTATGTATATTTCTTTACTTCATCTTTGTGGCAACTCTGATAGGCAGGTGCCATTATTATCCTGTTCCACAGAAGAAAAAACTGACACAGAGAGACTAAATAATGTGTTCAAGGTCATAGTTAGACGACAAATGCCAAAGGTAGAATTCAGACCTAGGCAGTCTGTCTCCAGAATGAGTGCTCTTAACTCCAAAGTACTGTATACTATATATAGTTGTTTTTTGTTTGTTTGTTTGTTTTGATGAAGTACTGAACCTGTGGGTTATAAAGCAAAGACTGGTGAGGTGCTGACATTTCAGGGCCAGACGGGGAGGATCTGGTGTGGCTGATCAGACCAGGCAAGGTGGTTCTGGAGGAGGGCAGTGTTTGGGAAGGCAGGAAGCTTTGAGATGGGAGATGGGGACCAGGGAAAAACTGAAGAGATACTGAAAGCTATTGGAGGGTCTGAGGGCAGGGACCCACCTACTCACCAGCCAGGGCCTGCAGGCTGGGGAAGCCATGGTAGGTGACATCATCAAGCTGGATGAGCCGAGGTCCGAAGGCCTGGCAGAGCCGTTCTACCATGCCAGTTATGCGAGCAATGTTGTTGTTGGAGGAACAGATGAAGGAGAAAAGGCACTCGATGGGGTCCTGTCGCAGGAGTCGCACACCTGGGGAAAGGTAGGGGATAGGATACAGACCTGCTGTCAGGAGTGGCCTCTTCCCACCCTCAGATCCTAGGCACCAAAGATCTAGAAGGATCCCAGTGGAATGCGGGACAGCAACTGTTAGAGAAAGCAACACCAGAGATCTCATTCCTCATAGCATCCATGAGGTCTGGGCTATCATTACATTTCACAGATATAGAAGCTACAATGTAAACACTATGAGGATGGGGATGGATTTGTGTCTGTTTTGTTCACTGCTGTATTCCCAGTCACACAGCAGCTGCTCTGTAAATATTTACAGAATGAATGACGTCACTTGCCCCGGGTCACACAGCCAGGATTTGGCTCAATATCCTTGTTACTACACTGTGGTAATCAGCAGGACAATAATAATAGTAATAATAATTACTACGTGTCAGGCATTATTCTAAGCAAAACTTTACACATATTAGCTCCTTTAATCCTTGTAAAATTCCTTAAGGTGGATATAATCCCCATTTTACAGATGGTGAAACTGTGTAATTTAGCCAAATTACAAGAACTCTAACCCCTGCTCCAATTGTTGAACTCACCTTGGAATTTCTGAGCCACCTCTTGAAAGTGGGGGTCCACGGAACTCCAATGGTGATATAGTTGAGCCAGGTTGACATCCAGCTGGAAGTACTGGCGCACAGTCTTCAGCTCTTCTGGTGTGGGCCTGCTAACCCATCCCTTGTCCGCTCGGTACACAGTACAGTAGAGCTGCTCCTCAGTCTGGGTCAGTGTCCATACCTGGTTCGCCAGCACTCCAGTCCAGTGCGCAGGGTTTTGTTCCCTCCACCTGAGCCCCCAGGCACACAGCAGCCCTGGTACTCAATTTTCCTTCTTGCACCTTTTGGGGCCCTCCCATCCTACAACAGCTTCATACACAAAACTGACTTAGGAAATGCAAAGTCATTTGATCCTCACAACACTGCACTGGCTTTTTTTTTTTTTTTTTTTAAAGTAGGCTCCACATCCAGCATGGAGCCCAACGCGGGGCTTGAACTCACGACCCTGAGATCAAGACCTGAGCAGAGATCAAGAGTCGGATGCTTAACCGACTCGGGCCCCCAGGTGCCCCTGCACTGGCTTTTTACCTCCACTTTATAAAGGAGGTAAACAGGCTCACCACCCATGCCTCAGTTTCCTCTTTTGTACCCTGAGGCTTCTTCCATCACCCCCAACATTCCTTTACACTCCAGACCTGCAGTGTCGAGGGTCCAAGAGTCAGGGTCACTCACCGGAAGGACTGTCCGGAAGCCAGAACCAGGTCCAGGCGCAGCTCCGAGCGTGGACAGGGGATGGTGGCCCACAGGGCCGGGAAAGAAGCTAGAGTACGATGCCCCATGCTCCAGAGCAGAAGGAAGCAAGCTAACAATTCCACTCCAGGCTCCGCCTCAAAATGGCCCCGCCCACTCGGTACCAGATCTCCCGTAGACAAAAGACCACGCCCACACAGACAACACATCCCTTAAGGCCTCGCCCACCAAGCCCTTGCCCCCTTAAGTTCTCTTAAGGCCCTCCCAGTTTCATTTAATTCCTCCACTCCCCGTAGGCCCCGCCCCTTACAGTCCGCCAGGGCCTCCAATCCTCCGCCCTTCCTCCTTACGTATCCTCCCCGGCCCCCGCTTCCCGGCGATCACCACGGTCCTCCGCGATGCAGCAACTTTGGGAAGCGCGCGCAAACGCACTCTTCCGGCTTCTTCAGGGGGCGGACCTCACTCTCCCCGGAAGTAGGACTCAGGCCTGGCTTATTGGGTCCGGAGGTAGCCAATCCGTGGAAAAATAAGAGGCGCCAATGAGAACAGGGTGTGGTGGCGGGTGGGTGGGTCTCTCCGAGGCGCCGCAGCGGTTGGCGCGCGCTGGGCTCGCTGCCCGCTCTCGGCCTTTCCTCTGGGGATGTCTGCACTCGGCACGCCAGGCTGTCCAGTCCCGGCGCCCCGCGGACCTGTCGCAGAATGCGCCCTCGGGCCCCAATCCTCAAGGCCTTATCTCCTCAGAGCCCCGGGGTTCCTCAGGCTTGCCCGCCCGCAGAACCAAATCCTGTCCCTCACCGTCCTCAGAAAGCCTTTCTCCACCGAGCTTCTCCAGTCAGATATATTCGCCCTCTTGATTGAGAATCGGACCCGAACACAGCTCGGGCCCCTGCGATCCCCCGTGAGGCGTCTCCACGCGTCTGTCGCCTGCGGATTGTCTTCGCCCTCGCCGGCTGGGCCGCTCCCCTCCAAAAGGCCTCCCCGAGCCTCGACTCCGCAGTCAGGCCTGCTCACAGACTTCACTCCGTCAGAGGCCGAGCTCCTCGGAATGCCGCGCCCCGGCCGCACCCCGCCGGCCGCGCTGCCCAGCTGCTCCCTTCGGTCTCGGCATTCCTTCAACAGCACTCCGTCATCTCACACCCGTGCCCATGGGGCCTGTGGCCCCGCGGCGGCCTGTCCACCTCGCCCAGTTTCCAGGACTGGCTGCTGGTCGAGGAAAGATGTTTGATGTCATTTCTCCCCTTGTGGAGGAAGACAATGAGCAAGGAGCTAGAGACAGGAGCTTGATCTGGGCCAGTTTTCACCTTGTAGCGCAGTGATTTGGGGTTACTGTGTCTGAATGAGTAGACTGCAGATTCCTCAAGGGCAAGATTTGCAGCTGATTTGTGTCCCACCCACAGTACCTAGTAGGGAGCACCAGGAGCATGGTCATCATCAGATGGTATTTTTGTCTGCTCCACTCCTCAACAGCTGCAAGCCCTTGGCAACTACCTCCCGTGGCTGTCTCATCTCTAGGCGTGCCAGCCCACAGGTGCCTAGCCCTTGGAAGGCAGTCCTTCAGTAACTGTTTCAATCTGTCAAGGGGGTGCCAAGGTTGGGAATGAGTGAACAGCAATCCTTTACCTGCCTGCTCTGGCCCAGTTAAACAGGTGAAGGTCACAGCTATAGTGACTGAAGCACTTGGACTATCCTACTGGCAGAGGACTTGAAGCATCTGAAGTTCATGAAGGGATGGGCAGTAGACTCTTCCTCCAGCAGTTCTGCATACTGGTTAAAGAGCCAGCTTGGCAGACACAGACCTGGGTTCAAATCCTACTCTGCGACTTTTTAGTTGTGGAAATTTAGGCAAGTTACTTTTCTTCACCTCAGTGTCTTTGTGGAGATAACCACCCTATTATTAACTTCCCCAGAGTTATTGCAAAGATTACATGAAATTATGTATCTGAAAGTGCTTAGAACAAAGCCTGCCACTCAGTTAAGTGCCTGGGAAATGGGAGCTGTCATATTATCTTTATTGCTGTTGTCTTACAAATGGAGCAGGCACAGCAATCAGCAACCTCTTGAGCCCAATTATTTACCATCCCTGGGGGACTGAGCTTCCCTTTTTATTCCTTGCCCTGGCAGAAGGTAAGAACCCAAGAATTCCAAACAGACCATTTATTTTCTAAGAATCAATATATTTTCTTCCTTTGAAATAAATACAAACCAGTTTGAAAGGTGGGGGAATCTATGGGAAAAAGGGAAGTGGGGACAGGCCCCAGTCTTTTTTAGTACCAAATGACTCTGGCGCGACCCGGAAACGCAGTTACAAATGAGAATAATTTAAATTCTCCGCTAATTACAGTATTTACAACAGCAGGGGAGGGGGTCACCTAGTGCCCCTCTTCCGGGCTGGACAGACGTCAATCCCACTGCTAGGCTGGGCAGATGCCCGCTCACCTCACCACCTGCAGGGGGCCTCAGGCCACTAGGCAGTTACAGATTCTCCTGGAACGAGCAGAGCAGGCAGAAGTGGTGGGATGGCCTGTTTTATGCAGTGTCCTAACCTTGGCCCACCACCCTGCACTACAATGCTGTGAGGTCTCTGGAGCTTTCTGGCCAGTGGGACCTCCCCTCTTCTTGCGCAGAGCCACCATGGGCCCTTGGAGTGTTCTGTACAGTCCAGCTGCACTCAGGGCGGGAGGGACCTCCCCCACCCAGCTTCCCCTGAGACTGGCCCCAAGACCAGGAATGAGTCAGTGCAGAGGCCGGTGCCACTCCAGGACAGTGAGCAAAGGGGGAGGAGGGAGGTGGCAGGGCACTGTAGGTTGGGCTGTGCTGGGCATTATCAGTCACTATCACTGGTCTCGCTGCTCTGCTCGCCCTGCACCTTGCTGCGGTGCTGCAGAGCCCTGTGGTAGGCAATCTGCACTGACTTGCGGATGTTGGATTTGCGGCCCTCCAGCATCTTTTCCTTGTCGAGGTCCTGGTTCACGCCGAGAGGAACCAGCTTAGTTCTCGGCAGCCACTGCCTGTAGGACGAGGTGAGGATCACATAAGTCATCTCTGGGAAAGCAACAAGCACCAGCCTTCATCACACACTCATTCAAAAACACCTCCTGAGCGCCCACTCTGACCCAGGCTCTGGTGGGCAATGGGGTTACTGAGACTAAGAGAAACAGTCCCTGCCCTCAAGGAATGGCTCATAGTCTAGTGATGAAAAGAGCCCAGGCAACAGACATACTATGGGGTAACCACAGGGTATTTTTGAGTGCAAAAAACGGAGAGCCATGACCCAACCTGAAATAGGTACCCTGTCCCATAGGCTCCTGGCAGACTTGACTGACATTAAATATCCTCTGCAGACAATGCACAAAAGCACTCCATTACATACATGTGACAGAACAGAGATTGAGAGAGTGAATGTTTATCCCCATCTTGTCACCATGGAGGCAGAGGTGGGAAAACTAAGCCTAGAAGCCACCTAAGTCTGGGTGGGGAGCACATTTGTCATAGTCACTAATGGCCCTTTGGCTTCTAGCTACAGCTGTTTGTCAGCTGCTGCCCACTCAGGCTCTCAGACTCATGGTCAACACAACCCTTTTGCTCAAAGATGTAAGTCCCTCCCCCTCTGATTTGTGATAGCCCAGTCTGTCTGTTGCTGGAATTTCCTGGCAGCCTGCCCCTATACTCAGGGTTGCATCTGTGGCTGTGAATCACACCAAATGCTCCCCTTCTCCCTTACCAGGTTCGCTTGTTGTCAAAGAAGAGGACGAGGTAGAGATGCTCTCGGGCTTCCTGGGTCATCTGCTCCCCAAGTTTCAGCACCTCCAGTGGGGGCACAGGGATGGGAACCCCATGGTGGAACATACCTTCCCGGGGCATCTTTGGATCAATTATCTGAGGGTGTAATAAGACCTTTGTTTGGTTCAGTCCCTTTCTTCTGCACGGCTTAACTCTACCTAAGAATTGGGAGACTATCTCTGAAGTGGGGACAGAGAAAGGTTATGATGCCACAGGCTGCAATGCTGACCCTTCTTCTCATGATGAACTATTTCAGACCCTAGGGTGCAAAGGGAAGGAAAAGGGAGACATCGAACAACTAACCAGGAACTGTCTAAGTGTCTATCTGCCAAAGACCCTTGTTCTCCGCAGCTCAGCAGAGAGTAAGTAAAGTTTGCTAACTGTGTCTGCCATCTGGTGTTGGGAGACAAGGGATATGATAAGAAAAGGGGAAGCCTACCAGAGCTGGGTATGACGGATACCCTCGGCATTTGGCCCACACCAGGTCCAGAGCATCCAAGGGCGAGTCCTCATCCTCTGACAGCCAGCCAGCTCCCCGTCCTAGACTCTTCCTTACCACTTCACAGGAATGGGAGAGAGGGGGCAGATCAGCAGCCAGGGGGCTGGCAAGGCCCTGACACTGGGCCCCCGGCATCCCTCGCCTTAGGTGAGGGTACTTACTGCTGTGGCCCACGCCGCGGCCAGTGCCCACGGAGTAGGCCTCGTTCTCAGTGCCTGAGGTATCTTCACTGCTATCTTCCGGGAATGTGCCCCGAGAGAAGGAGGGCTTGCCCCGGCCTTGTTTTGAGGGTGTTGTGCTATGGACAAGACAATAAGAACTCAGCTTAAAGGAGGGGAAGAGTGGCTAATGGCATGGTAGATGTCCTCTCTTTATACCCCCAGGGTCTAAGAATTTTTGAAAGCTGAGGCCACTTGAAAAATTTCAAACCCAAATGCCCTCACGGGGTTGGCAGTGATGTGATGGACATGGGCCGGATTTAGCAGTGGTGGTGAGGAGTACACCCCCTGTCTAAAGGCAGCACTGGCTAGATTTGCCAGATCTGATTTTTAAAGAGAATACAGGCAGTAGGAATTTTATGTGGCAGTACTGGATTCATTTTTTTAAAAACACCATGCTGGCCAAACAAAATATGTATGCAGGCCAAATCCAGGCCCCAAGGCATCAGTTTACACTCTCTGCTCTATGTTAGCTTAACCCAAGATGGTTTCCACTATTCCATTATGGTGACATTCTTATGTATGCCATTTATTTTGCAGAGAACCTTGGGTCTGAACCATCTTAATCAAGGCTGAGGTGGCTGCCACCCCACTTCCCAAAGGGAAACCTGGAAGGGCATCCTGGAGACAGGTCTTGATCTGGAGAGCTGGTACCTGGTTCGGTCTGAGGCAGCGCTGCTGCTGCTACTGCTGCTGGACTCAGAGTCAGAGCTGCTCCGGGGAAGGCTGCAGTCATTACGATATACCAAGAAACTCTTCTTCACTGGCTGATTTCCACCGCTGAAGCCATTTGCTGGTAAGTCTTGGTTGGTGGGAGGGGGAGGAGGGAAGGAATCGGTCAGGAAGATGTAGATCAGAGATGGCATGGGGGTAAGAGGGATTAGGAGCTTAGCTTTCCCTTCTGTGCTGGAAAATTCCTCCAACTTTGGCCAGCAGAGCCAGCTCTGGGCAGTGTCTGCCACAGTTGGCCATAGTCCTGCCCCACCCCTCGCACTTCCCTTGGCAGTTACTGGCCTTAAGACACAAATGGCTTAAAGGGCAGGAAATCCCCAAGGAGGGTAAGAAGAAAAGAGGTGAAGTGATACAATGGAGGGGATCCTGGACAGGAATCTAGCTGGGTCAGTGTTTCTGGACTTCAGTTTCCCCATCTATAAAATGAGGGGACCGAATTAAAGGATCTCTAAGGGCCCTTCTAGCTCTGATAATATTATGGGCAAATGAAGGGATCGGTGGGAGTTATGTTGGGGATGATGGCAGCTTAGCTCACTCTCTCGGTGGGGGCGGGCGCTGGGTGATGGTGAGGCTCACCCATTGGGGGGTCTTCTGTGGATTTATCACTGTCGCTGTCTGAGCTCGAACTGGGCCGGGGGCTCCTACCCCGCTTGCGCTGACGTAGGGAGCCCATGATGGGGAGCTGGGGGGGCCCCACAGGACTGCCTCCGTGGCTGGGGGTCATCTGGCTCTCCCGGTTTTTGGGGGGCCGGCCCGGCCTCTTGGGCGGTCCAGCCGTCTTCGGGTTCTTTTTGGAGAACAGAACTGAGGTTCTCCTGCCCACCTCATGTGCGGGGGTTGAGGACATGTTGGGACCCAGGCCTGGAGCAGAGAAAGAGAGAAGGAGAGTTGGTGAGGGGCCTGATGTGGGAAGGGTAGATACCCAGGGTACGCCCTGGGTCTATACAACCATTACTCCAGCTAGAGTTGGGAGATGATCTGAGGGTATGGAATTGGGAACATTGTCTCTTATACAAATAGCCAGAGAGGCAGCTGAGAGGCCCCTGAATGGGGAATGAGGGAGAAAGTACAGCTAGCTGTGTAGGAGAAACCTCTGCCTGGGGCATGGCAGGGGCTGAGTGTGTGCTGCAGAGTCAAGTCTGGCTTGCTTTGGGGTCCACCTTGCTAGGGGGTTCAGACCTTTGCTTGTCTCCTGGCTGCTGCTCTCCTCGGCGGCACTGTCTGTCTGCCCATCCTTGTCACAGGATGCCGGGTGAGGTGTCAGACTGCCCCGGCTCGTGGGGCCGTGCCGCTCAGGCCCATCCCTTCCAGTTTCCCTCTGGTGGGCAAGCTTTCGCCGCAGTGCCGTCATCTCTTTCTTGATCATCTTTGCACGCCGTGAACGGCCCACGCTCTGCTTGCTGGCATTCACCTCATCCAGCCGCTCCAGCAACAACTTTAGCTGCTCTTCCACTGGCAGATGCTTCTGGTTCTCCAGCAGGACCAGCCGCTCTTCCTCTGCTGCTAGGGATGGACATGGAGAGTGGGGAAAGGTCAGACTCAGGGGAGCCCTCCGGGCCCCCTGAACCTGGGCAGGCAGCAAGAAACCCACTCTTTTCCCCTTGGCTTCTCACCAGAACAGCTGTGTAACAGCAGCACCAAAATGTGGAATGGCGGACACTGCTATCCATTCACCCAGTCTGGCTTCTTGGGGAGCATTCCTGGGGATAGCTTGCCACTGCTCAGCCTAGCTACTTCCTGCCTACACTGCCTGTTCCCAGTAGGGGACTTTTGGCAAGCTGTTCATCCCTGGCATTGGCCTCTATGTGTGTAGCATGACTTATCACCCACCATCTTCAGTGTGTTGTGGGGCTTCATCTCCAGCCAGGCTGTGGGGGATATGCATGCCCGTCTCAAAGTCAATGCCCATTTTTTCTGCCTGGCGCCGGGCCTGGCGGAGCACAGCGCCACCCTGTTCACGGAGCCGCACTGCTGCCCGGTAGAAGATGGTATCCTTGGCGTTATACTTGAGGCAGTTGCTGACGATAAGGTTGAAGTCCTCCTCAAAATCATCAAAGTTCAGGTAGCGGTAAGCCTCCAAGTTCTGCTTCATGGTGAAAAAGTCCATGGGCTTTTTGATGTGGTCTAGGTAGTCAGGTACCTGGAGAGTAGGGTAGGTATGGCTAAGTGGAGATATGCTCCTCATTCTCCCTGAACCCTTGCTTCTAACACCCCCACCCCCTGAAATGCATCCAGCAACCTCTTCCCACCACAGTTAGAGGCAGGCATATAGCACAGGGAAAAGGAAAGCTAGATTCTAGTCTTGACTTTACCAGTCACAAGCTGTGTGACCATGGCAAGTCTCTTAACCCTTCTGGGCCTTCTTTTCCTCGCCTGGAAAATGGTGATGAAATTACAGTCAAATCTACTTCCTACAGCCACATGAGGCTTCGTGGCTATGGCAATCCTCTGGAAATAACACCATCTTGCATTCCTATGGCTCTTTTTACTTATCATTAAGACTTATAAGGAGGCTACTGCCTCAGGCCTCTCGTTTTATACCTTTTAGAGAGAAGAGTCTGCCAGTCAGGACCTAGGGCGTCAGAGCTGGTTCTTTAGGTGCTGAGCCTTCTAAAGTCTCCGTTCTAGGGTTCAGCACCCCGAAAGTGTCTTCCTGCCCTGGGATTATTCATTTGGCAGACTCAGTCCCTGCCTCTGGGGAAGGAGTGCAGATTGCCTCCCACTCTGGGCCCTTGGGGTATGACAGGGACAAGACAGAGTCCAGGTGACGCATGTGGCTCCAGTTCATCCTGAAGCCCCAGAGCCACCAGCCCCTCTCTTCATGGTCCCCTCCTAGTCCCTGGCCCAGACCTGCAGCAGGGGTCCAACTGGGAGAGGAACAGAAAGAAGGTGGAGTGAGGGGAAGGGATTCTTACTTCGTCCAATTCGGTTACCTCAGACAGAGGGACCGGCTCGCTGAAGATGTTGCCTGTGTCCTTTTCTTGGAGCTGCTCCAAGGTTTTGCGAAGGAGGATGAGGAAAGGGGTCAGCTGCATCTCCATGGCGATCTGCTGGACCTTGATCTGACACACATAAAGGCCCGATCAGCTAGGCCCAGGCCAGTCCCTTGGCAGAGGTCTGAGGGGATGGTAGCAGCTGGTCTGGGACATTGCCTTCCTTCTCCCCTGCCCACAGCTGAGTGTACTCACTCAGGTCTACTTTATAAAAAGGCCCAACTACTCTGGCTGGCCTTTCCCTTCCTTGAACTCCCAGTGCCAGCTACCTATATCACATAATTTAGGGTCCCTTTCATACTCTTCTGTGACATTCTGCTTGCAGTGAGCTTGAGAACACACTGGGCACCAGGAAACCTGACTCCAGCATCAGCCCTGTTGCTTCCTGGCCAGGGGGTACATGCTTTTCCTTGTCCCAGGACTGTTTTCTCTTCTGTAAGACAGAGTTGGCCCAGGAGCACTCACCGTCTCCCTTTTGAGCTTCTCCCGCTTGCGGATAAGCTCCACCAGCAGCCGAGCTCGTTCTAGGTCGTGCCGGAGCCGTTGCCAGGACTTGAGCTGTTCTTTGAGGGCCCAGTTCTTATCCTCAGAATCTCTCTGTAGAGGCAAAAAAGGGGGTCAGGAGATGATGAGGGAGCCAGAAGAAAAGCCAAAGGGGAAGAGAGCCCAGAAGACCTGGGTCAAGGGCAGGTAAAGCTTAAGAAGGGAGCACAGTAGTTTATCAGCAGGCTCACTAGCTAAAGTGGGACTTCCTCAACCTATGTGCCCCCTAGACCTGGCACAGAATCAATGCTTGGTATATGCTTATTGAGTGAATAGATGAATGAACACACAGGAACACTGCCCTTCCAGCAAGCAGATAATCCATAAGGACTTCGTCCTGAGCCTGGTTTGAAGGCTAGCTTAAAGGAGGAAACACCCTAAGTCCTCAGACACTGAAAGCTATAGTCACAAATCTCAGTCCTTGTGTCCCTGGCCCCAGTTCCCAGAGCCCACAGGGAATCTGACACGGTACCCCGACTTGGTCACAATTCCTCTGAGACTGCAGGTGTGTCTGTAGGCGACGTAGCAGTGGGACTCCATTTCGGGACTGCCGTTTCAGCGTCCAGTAGCTGTGTAACCTCTGCATGAACTGGCTCTTCCTTTGGATGGTCAGGCGGTTGGTGATTTTACTGAGCCTGGGAAGCAGGGAATAAAGAGAAAAACCCAGTGAGCAAGCTTTTCTTAAGCAGAATAGGGGTCTCTGGCTAGTGAGAATTCCTGAATGGGGCTGAATTGGGAATAAACCTATTGTCAAAAAGGCCTGTGACACTGGCTTAATGCAAAGAAGAGCAAATGGTACCAGACAGGAAGCCAAAACTCCCAGCATGAAGCCAGATCCCTACCCCTGTTCACGAAGTTGGTGGGGGAGGGGTGTCAGGGAGCTTGCCCCTAAGACTGCTCTTGTCACGGTAGCCTGGAGTACTATTTGACCCTGGGATACCCTGCTCGGATTGAGCCTTGGAAGGTTTTAGGATAAAGTACAATCATAAAGCAGTAAACTATAGAAAATCGACTAGATAGCACAAGAGAGAGTTAAAAATAACTGATGATGGTAGCCCTCATCTGGATTCATTTGTGGCAGTGACCACTTCGCAACTTCTTGAGCGTTTCCTTCCCCCTTTTTCGTTCCATTTCTCCCTTCAGGGTCAGACCGTTTCTGCTACTGTGGCTGGTAGCTACTCCATCCTCTTTCTTCCTAACTTAAACAAAACCATCAAAATGAAGGGCAGCTGAAAACACTTATTAGGTCTACCAGATAAAAGTTGACATTTCTGGCTCCTCATGTAAAAGTCAGGTGACCTCCTAGAGCTAACTTCTTTTGGAATCTGGTGTGATTTTTGTTTTTTTGGTTTTTTTTTTTTTTAACTTCTTTGTAGCTCCTGGTTAAGATAACCCAACCCTATCACTCCACTTGGGACTCTCTGTCTCTAGGAGGGCTTCTTCTTCCCTTAGCAGCCTATCCATCCACTCCCCACATACCTGTGTGGTGGGATGCAAGGCACCGACACCACAGGAGCTGCTGCTCGCTTCTCTGCCAGGATCTTCCGTGCCTTCTTCATCTTGATCCGGGACTTGGCCTTTGCCTTCTTGACCTTCTCTGAGCTCCAACTCTTACCCTCATCCTCCTCCTCCTCCTCATCCTCCTCACCCTCACTGTGGGATAGGGCAGGCAAGCGGCGTGCCGAACCTGGGGGTGTGTGGATGTCACAGTAGGCTGTCTTGCGGACACTGAAAGAGGTGCCGTTGGCACCTGTCTCCCGCACAGGCTCCATCTTCATGTAAAGGCCAGCCTGCTGGGCACATGTCACGTGGAAGGCTGTGTAGCAGTTGGCCTTGTGGCACTGGATGCAGGCCCCTGAGCCCCGCTGTTTGCAAATATAGCAGGTCAGCTTCCAGCGAGCTGGCGGGATGTGCTCAATGCTGTCGATAGGCTCCAGGAAGACTGTGTTGGCGAAGCAGACTTCAGGGATCCACAGGGCACACACCACATGGGCCCAGCGCCCGTCATCTGTCTGCTTGAAGGCACCACCCTTGTTGGGGCACAGGGCACAATCCACAGCGCGGGAGGGTGACTGTAGGCAGCGGCGGCACAGCCACTGGCCCTCAGGGATGTAGGGGACACCATAGCACTCCTGGTGCACAGCCAAGTTGCACATGTCACAGAACAGGATGACATTGCTGTTCTGGCACTCACCATCATTACAGATACAGCACACGGCATCCTCGTCCACTAGTGCATTGGGGTCACCTTTATTGTGGCTTTCAAAGTAGGACTCCTTTTCCAGACGGTCCATTAAGTACTCAAAGATCTCCTGTGGGATGGGACTCACACCCTCTGTCTTCCGCCGCTCATTCATGATATCCAACCAGATGTAGTCCTCTTCGTCCATGTCATACTCTACTTCCTCGTCCAGCTCCTCTGCCGACTTCTCAATGTACCTGCAGTGCACGTAGGCAGCTCAGCATCATATGGTTGAGATTTCCTTCCCCTAAAGACAACGGGCTACAATTGCTGGACACTTACTCAGTGCCAGGCCTGTGCCTTTACTTATGCTGTCTCATTCCACTGTCATCCTAACCCCAGCTTTTGTAATTATTCTGGTTTTGCATAAAAGGAAATCTAAGGTTTAGGGAGTTAGGGAGCTTGTGTACTAGCTACTATACCACTGAGGTGCAGAGGCTCAATCAAACTCCTGAAGGGAGGCGGGTGGGGCAGCTAGGTCCTATTGTGTTGGTCTGGATGACGGTGCAAAGAGTCCCAAGGAAGGTCCTCATGTGTCACTTGCAAATTATATATAATTTTTAGCACCAGCTGGCAGTGTCCTGAATGGAGTTGCCATGGGTCTTCTGTCAGCTGGTGCAATCCCTCAAACTCTAGGTATTGTGTTTGTTCTCTGGATAGCCTCGGAAGATAACAGAATAGCTAAGATTTACTAGGCATTTACTGTGAGCCAAGCATTTTCTGTTACACATTTATTCTCACCACAGCCATGGTATCAGTGTTCTTATTGCCCTTATTTTGTGGATGAGGAAAATGAAGCTTTGAGACGTTAACTGCCCAACACAGATAGGTCACACAACCAGGAAGTGGCATAGCTACAATTCACACTCTACCCTACAGCACTCATTGGACCAGCAGAACTGGAGCTGAGGGCTGCTCCAGGTGCCTGGCATACAGAGCGAGCTCCCCATGCCCCCTGCTATGCTCTAGGTTGCCTGGACTCTAGTATTATAAAGCTACAGGGAGCTACAATGGAAAGAATGGGGCTTTGGCTTCTGACAAACATGGATTAAAATCCTGGCTCTGCCACTTTGTGACCTTCAAGTTATCACTGGTCCTTCCTGAACCTCAGTATTATTGATGATAGGATGAGAATGCTACCATTTTTTCCCAAAGACGTTTGTCAGGATTAAATGGAATTTGAAAAATGAATGGACTAAATGAAGTGGCACAACACAGCAGGCCCTAAATAAATGTTAGTTTCTGTTCCTCCCCTCCCCTCTCCACAACAGAAATGGGGTTCTGGGTGCTAAGAGCAGTCCAGGTGAGCACAGGCTCTGAAGCCATGCTCTGTATGACAATAGGTAAACATGGTCACCTCCCCAGGCTTTTGTTTCCTCATCCACAAAGTGGTGATGCTAACCTGAACCTATCTCACACAGCTGCTGTGAGCATTAAATGAGTTAATACACGTAAAGAACTTAGAACAGTACCTGGCATGATCCAAGTACTCAATAAACATTAGCTTTAGTATTAGCTTTTGTATAGCCCTGACCTATCTTGCCTTGTATTCTAACTATTTATGTGTCTAACTCCTCCAGTATAGGCTAGAGGCAAGAACCATGTCTGATTCACTACACAGAAATAGGCACAGTGTTGTTCATTTCAAAAGCATTTTGGGGGTGGAATGGAGGAGAGAACTAAAATACTGTGTCTATAGGAAGCTGTTTCTTCCTTAGCCCTGTACTTCTTCCCCAAAGTGACCACAAGGTCCTCATCCTTGAAAAAGGCTGTGGCTCAGAGCTTGTATGAACCATCCAGCCACTTCCAGGCCTTGGCACCTGTTCTCAACCTTTTCTCTGCCACGACACATGTGACATTACGCGACGGTGCATAACACACTCCCACGGTGTACCCATATTACAGGCTGTGGCACAGATAGATAATGTAGGCTGCATGTCATGTACAATTCCTGGCACACCAGCCTACACTCCACCCTCTTTCCCCCTTAAGAAAGCATATCAGATGCAAGCAAGAGAAAATGGTGCTCTTAGAGAGATGACCTCCAATCTTCTCAAATTTATATATAAAAAATATTTACAAAACTTGGACAGTTCTGCTAACAGTAGTAATAAATAACATGCAACATACCTCCCAGCTGATTGCAGTGTACCTAGCTGAGAAATGCTCCCCTGGAGAATAGATTTGAACCCCAAGAAGAAAGAGTGAATCTGAGCAGAAGGAGGAAGGAATGGGTGGAATGAACTGGTCTGGACTGCCTATCAGAGCAGAGAATGCTAGAAAGCCATTAGGAGGGAAGGCAGGCCCAGGCAGGGGTCTGTGTGTTGGGGGGGTGGGCACAGCAGTGAGTGCTAACATAAAAGAGAAGCAGTGGAAAGCCAGAAGGGGGTGGAGCCGGGCTGGACAGATGAAAGAAAAAAAGAGAGGAAGAGGAGACTGCCTAATATGTGAACAGTGGAGAGACCAAAGTATCTTACTAGGCCAAATAACCTGAGTTCCCACAGACTTGATTTTATTTATTTTTTCATATTTTTCCCCCCACAGACTTGATTTTAAAGAACTGAGACTGAGTATACCATCACATGGATTGCATTTTTGGGAAAAACTACCTTTCATATAAAAACCTTTATAAGTCCTTTTTAGAGATCAGGCCTTCGGATTAGTGGACACCAAACATTGCTCCTTAACTTATCCGAATGCACTCTTTGCCTTGAATGCCAAGATTCAGGGAGAAGTTTTACACTTTGTTTTTGTACCATCCTTCAGCTAAGGTTTCTGTATGTAGCTTCACCCCCACACTGCCCCCATCCTTTCATTTTTTTATCTTGTATTAAAGGAATTTAGCTTTATGTCCCTGACTTTCTTAGGAGCCATCATGACTAATTTTGGAAGGAAATGGGATACCAAGAAACAATTAAATGAAATAAATAAAAGGGCCAATGGTAGAGTACAAAACATAGGCGATGAAAATATTGCTTATACATGCCAAAGGATGGGTGACAGTAATAGAATGGGAAAATTACCTCTGCAGATTTACAAATTGCTCTCAGGACCTTATAAAATCAGTGTGCCTAGTCTTCTACCTCTAGGCTGGCAGAGGAATATTATACATGCTCTGCAGATGGGGTCATTAGAATGCCAGAACCTTTTCTCAACGTTGCACAGTGATGGAGTGGAGCGGGCCAGCAACCAGACACATGATGTTTTGTTACAGTGGAAACAGTATAGCTTTGGACTCAAAGTAACCTGGATGTGAATCCCAGTTCAAATCTATTAGCATGTAACTTTTGGTAAGTCTGGTCCCCTTTCTGGACTGTGGGTTCCTCATCTGTGAAATGAGAACAATACCTGCCTGAGAGAATTGTGAGAATAAAACAAGAGAGTGGCTGTAAAGTACCCAGTGCAGGGCCTGGCATGTGGCAGTATAGAGTAAGTGCCACCATCATTAGCTGGGGCACCATTCCTCTCACTGTCCTGGCAGGACCAGTGTGCTTCTGCTACCCTTTATCTCTGCCACTCTCCTCTCTGCTGCCTGTTACCTCTCCAGCTCCTGAGCCCTGCTTGACCAGTTTTTCAGAGAGGGGAAGTAGAGGTGGCCTTACCGGTAATAGGAAGTTGGCCGGGGTGGGGCATCAGGGGTGTCCTGCTCCAACTCTCGGTATACCACCTCTGGTAGCTTGGGAGTGGTGCTCACAGAAGCATTATGGTGATGGTGATGGTTGGAGTCCTTGCGCTTCTCCTTGTTCTTATGCTTGCCTGACTTGGGAGTAGCGGCTGGTGTTTCAGTGTTCTCCTTGTTGCTGCCATTCTCAGGAGCCTCCTCAGGGGCCTCCTCATCCTCTGACACCACATCCAAGTTGTCAAAAATGCTGATGCGGTGGACACGGCCGTGCAGGTCCACCTCCACCATGCGTTGGGCCTGTGCGTAGCTCATCACCTCACGGCCCGGTGACTGGGATACCTCTGAGGGGCTGGGCGACTGCTTGTTGGCTGGGCGTGATTGGCGCCCCTTCTTCTTGTGCTTGCGGACTGGAGTCTGCTGCGGGGGTGGTGGGTTGTCGTGGTCATAGTGATATAGGTGGTACTCAATACCACTGTAACTCTTGTAGACCTTGCGGCAGGTCTCCACAGGGCACTCATACGGTGGCTTAGTTGCCCGCAAGTTGTGGCAGAAAGTCTTCACATCAAAGTCCACCCCCATGCTGTCACATCTAGAATGTACAGATCAGTTAGCATAGGCCTGGGGACAAGTTCCTGGCCATCCACTCTCATCTCTCCACCCATCCTTCTCCCCAAGGGTCCTGGCCAGCCCACCTCTACAGTGACTCCAAATGCCATCACCTCCACACCATGGCCACAGTCTGGGCCTCATCACCTCCTGCCCAGTCATCCTGCCCTACATCTCAATATAGGCTAATAGCCTATAGCCTAATCTCATATAATGTGGCCAGAGTAGCAACAATCATGTCAATGTTTTGATTAAAAGCTTCCTAATGCTCCCTACTTATTTCAGGATAATATCCAAATTCCCTATGATGACATTCAAGGTACTCCTTTCATTGTCTGGCCCTAGTCCTCCTTTCCAGACTCTTCTCACTAGTTACAGCTGTACTTCCGTCTATCCAGGGCAACTTGTCATTCCCTGAATGTTATACCCACTCATTCCCGCAAGATGATCTCTATTTGAAGTGGCTTCCATCCTGATTGGTGAGCTCCTACTCATTCTTCAAAACCCAACTCAAATGTCACTTCTTATTATGATTTGTCTTTCCCATAGGGAAATATGTTTCTACAGCATTCCATTCTTGTCATTCCATCATGGTGGCATGGCACTTACCACACTAGAAGTCCTTTGTCTCCTCCCACTAGACTGGGTGCTATGCAGCGCAGACATCAGAGTCTACCCACCTCTCTATATATCCAGTACCTGGCATGTAGTAGCCACTCAGTTTTTGGCAAATGAATGAAGAACTTGTTGAATGAATAGCTAAATGAGGGGATCACCAGATTTGGAGCTGACAGATGGATGAAGGCTAGTGTTAACCCATATAGAAGCTTGCCTGAATGGATAGCCAACGATTTAATCCTGGACACCAGCAGAAATCACTGCATTACAGAAAAAAGCAGTACATTTCTGAGGTCTTTAGAGAAAACCTCTGCCCTGGCCCTGGCTCTGGGAGTGGTACCTGACCCTGACTCTGGGAGTGATACCAGGTATTAAGGGTACAAACAGGAACATGACAATTTAGGCACACTCAGCTCCATGACGGTCCTCAGGGCCTTCCCTTCCTCCTCTCCAATGTTCCTAGGTGAGTAGTAACAGCAGATGGCACCAGCCCCCAGGAAGCCCAGCTTGGTCAGAGACTGCCCCAATTTCTCCAGGCCTAGTTGAGTTCAACAATTCAGCTAGGGTGTTGGCACCATTCCAAGCAAAGCCACCCTGAGCTCCCAGACAAATAGTGACCCCTCTTGGCTTCTCTCCAGCTACTTAGCCAAGCCAAGTGGGCTGCCCCATCCTTTCTGTCAAAGCCCCTGACTTCTACATTGGTAAAACTACTTCAACTTTTACTTCCTACCTGCAGCTGTGTCTTTAAACACAAACCAATCAGAGACCACGCAAGCTCTTCTCTTTCAATGATGGGTCCCTGGTGTACGCTGCGGCTCTGTCGCCCTGGCTCCCAAAGTAGCACAGAGCCCCGGACAGATGTCCCGCTGGGACTGGGCGGCAGAGGCACACGGGGTGGAGACAAGAACTCAGACTGGAAGCCCGTGAGGAAGGCCCAGGGCCCACAGGGGTATGGCGGCAGAGCTCAGGGGGCTGGAGGAAGTAGGGGGCGGGGGCCGGAGCGATCAGGCCGGGCCCAGGCGGTGCCCGCAGCCCTCTCCCGGATGCGGCGACGTTTCCCTTTTGTCGAAGTGTAACATGTTACACAAGGCTCCCCTCCTGCCATTGGCCTAGGCAGCCCTGGAGGATACTCTGTTGCCCTGGGACGCGGGCTGGGAGCTAATGCACTGTCAGTTCTCCCAGCTGGAGCGGCCCAAGGGGCACCCGGGCCAGGTAGCTCAGTGCACGCCCCACGAAAGTAGTCTAGTCCTTCCCCGCTGGCCACTCCCGCCCTGGTCCCAGGCCCGCACTCACCGGCCACCTCGAGTCCGGGTTCATCGCCGGGGGCGCCCGCCGGGGCTCCGACCCCACTTGGGGAGGCCGGCGGGGAAAGACGGGCCGGGGAGAGAGAGCCCCAACTCCGGAGACCGCAGATCTCACCACCCCGGCCCCCTGCCGCCCCACGCTCTGGCCCCGGCTCCCCGGGATTCCCGCGCTGACCCCTGCCGCTCCCGGTCCCGCCGGCGCCCTGGTGTATCAGCTCCGTCGGCCGCCGCCCGTTTCGAAAGCCCCTAGGTTGTCCGGCCTCGGGACCCGACACCGCCGGAACAATAGACGCTCCCGGAGGCAGCGCGGGGACGGCGGCGGCGGAGACCGTGGCGGCAAAGGCAGTGGCAGCGGCGGCGGCAGCAGCGGCGGCGACGGCGTCTGCGCAGGGTAAACTCGGCGCCTCGGCGCTGTCGAGCTGCACTTTCGCCACAGATCCCCGCCCGCCTGCTGAGTCTCGAGAGGCCATTCTCTGAGATTCGGAAGAGCCCCTGGACACCCCATATGGCTTCTCTAGCACCTCCACCTTAGAGTTGAGTTTCTCTGGACTGAAGACGCGATATTCGGGATCCGGAGGGGTCGGGCCGTTTGTGGCGAATCTGCGGACACGGACGGTGAGCGCGGGGCTGGGCTTGAGGAGCCCGCCCTTCTCCCTTCCCCCTCTGCCTCCTCCCTCCCTCCTGCTGGCGCCGCGGCTGCAGTAGGGACCTGGCCTTGGTCTCCGAGAAAGGCGGCGAGGCGGGGCTGGAGTCTCGGGGCGGGGCTGGGGGCAGGGCCGGGAGCAGGAGGGACACAGGCTGGAGCCTCAGGAAGGGCTTGGAGTTATGGGTAGGGGTGGGGCGGATCTGGCCGAGAATAAACCAGTCCATGGGGCGGAGTTTGCGGAGAATGGGCGGGGACATCTGTAAAGCGGGCCCCAGTAAGGAGAATAGGGGCTGAACAGGGTTAAAAGGGTGGGGCTAAACAGAAGAGCGGGCCTCAGGGAAGAAAGGGAGGGGCTTTAGATGGGCCTGGACGGCGTTGGGCTGGGGAGAAAGGACAGCTGGGAATAACGACGCGAGACTGAAGTGAAAGGGCGGGGCGTGGAAAAGGTAAAGGGGCGGGGCTGGAAGGAAAGGGCGGAACCACGTTAAGGATAACGGGAGTAGCTGAAGAAAGGGAAGGAGCTTGGGAAAGGCAAAGGAGCAGGACTGGAGGAAAGGTGTGGATCTGAAGGAAGGGGTCGAATTCGGGGAGGTGAAAAAGGCTGGTGAAAAGACTTGTGCACGGTAATGGGATTCAGATGCTGGGAACACTTTAGGGTTAGCGGGGAAATGCATCATGGCTATGAGTTGGAAGGCTGGAAGATTGTCAAAACAGACAACTGTTTTAATGTGACTGGGCCACTTAGTAGCCATGTGAACTTGGGCAAGTTGTCAAATTTTTCCTATCTTAAATTCTGTATTTATAAAAGAGAGCTCGAAAGCTTGTCAGTTCTTGGGGGTTTTGGTGAACTTGGGTGCTGGGAAGAGTCCACTTGTGAAGCAATGCTTGTTGCTGAGCCTCTTCAGTTTGCCATCCAAAGAAGAGCGTGAGGGACGCCTGGTTGATTAAGCGTCTGCCTTTGGCTGGGTCGTAATTCCGGGGTCCTGGGATTGAGTCCCGTATGGGGCTCCTTGCTGTGCGGGGAGCCTGCTTCTCCCTCTGCGTCTGCCTCTCTCCCCTGCTCGTTCTCTCTCTCTCTCTCTCAAATAAATAAAATCTTTAAAACAACAACAACAACAAAGAAGAGCGTGAAAGGGTCTTCCAGGGTTCTGGGGCAAAACTCGAAGTAAATGGAAGCTTCTATTGTATCTTAATGCAAACTTTGCATTCGACCCACACTAATGTATGTATTTTCATAAATAAAGCTTTCTGAAAAACATCCTAATAAAAGTAACACTCCAGGAAGTTGTTTGCTGGTTAAGATCTTGGGATCTGGAGTCAAACTGATGAGTTCTCTTCAAAAAGTGACTTAACCTCTCTGAGCCTCAGTTTCCTGATGTATAAAGTGGAGATAAAATATAGTGCTTACCTCACAGGATTGTTGTGAGGATTAAATAAGAATATGCTTGCAAATAACCTACATATGTAATGAATACTCAAGTATTTAGCTCTTTTTATTATCCTCATTAAAAGATTCAGAATAAATGGATCAGAACAGAGTCATTGTAAAGCTGACCCCCTTTGAAGTCAGGAACCCCTTTGAGTAGCTGACGAAAGCTGTGGGCCTCTCCTCAGAAAAAACATGCACACAAAGTTTCACTTATCATTTCTTAAAGTGTTTGAAGAATGAAGAAGTGATTGAATGGATGGGTGATAGGATGGGGATGAACCTTCACTGAAGCTATTTTTGCTCACTTCTCTTGGTGTGGCCCTAGGCCCCAGGGTCCCCCACTCTTCCCCAAGAACCATGAGACAGAGGTGGAGTAAAGATCAGCTTTATTATTGGCATGAAGGCAGGGAGGTGGTGACAGTGCCAGGCCCTTCTGTGGGTGAGGGGACAGAGGGCTCGACCAGCCAGCACTGATCCTCCAAAATGGACTCAGTAAGGTCCAGGGCTCCAGGTGCCTCTGGCTTTCAGGAGAAGCAGCGGGCAGGCAGGCAGACTGCTAGTTACTGAATAGGTAGGCTCCTCAGGGCTGTTCTGGAGCTGGGGTTGGGCTGGAGTTGGCAGGAGGTGGGGGACGAGGTTGGATATCCCTGGTGCGCATGTAGGATAGCAGCTGCTCTGGGATCTCAGCCAGCACGTCCTTGGCTAGTCGGGCCATACTCAGCACCTGGTTTCCTGACCGGTCAACATAGTCTCGGAATGGGACGAACTGGGACAGGCACAGATAATCAGGTGTGGGTAATGGCCAGGGAAGAGAGGAATGGGAAGGGGAGCAGTAAGGAGGTTTCCTCTTTGACCCCTAACATCTCTTTCCAAATATCACACTATCTCTTTCCCCCTATCTTGGACAGCTTTCCACATTTACTTTCTCCCTACCTCCTTTTTTTTTTTTTTTTTTTTTTTTTTTTTTTTTTTTTTTTTTTACCTTCTATTTACCTCCAACCCATTCCAGTTTGGCTTCACACAGTACTGACACTGCTCTTGCCAATGTAATAGCCCTTATGTTACCAAATCAGTCCAGTGGGCAATAACTGTCAGTCTTCATCTTGCTTCACTTCTCTTTAGCTTTTCATTACATTTGACCATAATCTTCCTAGACACATCCCACTCTTGACATACCACACTCTTCTGGATTTTCTTGTTCCTTTCTGGATGTTCCTCCTCCCACCCCCCCATTCCTCTGGGTCTACCTGTTCCTAAACCTGGTCACTTCTCTCTCTAAGTTCTCTTCCTGGGTGATTTCATATACTTCCCTGACTTTAAAAACTGTACTCTGATGACTCCCAAATTTATACATCCATCCCTGGTCTCTTTTTTAAGGTCCAGAGCCACATATTTAGTTGCCTATATCACATCTCCATTCACTTGTCTTAGATATCTCAAACCCAGTGTGTTCACAACTGAATTCTGGCCCTTTCTTCCAAATTTGTTCCTCCCCCAAGCTTCCCTTTCCCAATAAATGGGACTATCACTCACTCAGTTGCTCAAGCTAGAAAACGGAGAGTCATCCTTGAAGCCTTCCTCACTCCCCATCACATTTAATCAAAGCATCAACTCTTGTAAAATGTTCTTAAATAATCTTTTGAACCTGCTTCTCCTCTCCATCCTCATTCCTTCCATTCCTGTCCAGATCCCTGTCATCTCTCCTCTACGACTTCAAAGGCTTCCTCACTGACAGGTCTATCTACGTGCCTTTTCTCTCGACCTGCTGCTGTCTCCATGCAGCAGAGCTCCTCCTAATATGCAAGTCTGACCATCTCAGTCCCCTATGTAAAATCCTTCAAGAGATTTCTGATTCTTTAGAGCAAAACTCCAAATCTTCATCATAACCAGCAAGGCCTTGGCTCCCTCTTCTTCACATTTCCTGGGATGCTGCCACCCTGGCCTGTTGCCTTTTCCATGTTTGTGCTAATTCTTCTGAGCCTCAGGGCCTTTGCATGTGCTGCTTCTCTACCTGCAGTGTTTAGGTAGAGCAAGCCTCCTTTAGGTTTTAGCTCAGATGTCACTTCCTTATAGAAGCCTTCCCTGACTACCCTGCTAAGTCCAGTCCCTGTTATAGGCTCTCATAGTGGCATTTCCTGTTCTTCTGGAGCACTTATCACAATCTAATGAGATATCTAACTGTGTGATTATTATTGGTTGCCTCCACTAGAGGGCGGGGGCTTTGGGGATCTCCTATACTATGGATCCAGAATGGCTGCAGCAACCTGCCTGTTCCTCAAAAAGAATTTGTTCAATGAATGCAGGACGGCTGAAAGAGTAACAGGGAGAAAGGTAGATTATTAAGAAGACAGTATGGGAGAGTGGCTGCCAACTTAGCCTGTCTTTCCCACTGTGCCTTTTGGCTCCATGACTTCCTCTCCCTGGTTAGATCTACCTGAACGATGTCCCGTTCTGCATAGCGTCCCCTAGAGGACACGCGCACGTCATCACCATCCAGCTCTTCCATTGCTGCAGAGAAGACAACCTTCAGCTAATTGTCCTCTCCCACACCAACCCAGGCTACCCCCCTCCTTGTTAGCTCCACTTCAGAGTCATCATGAGAATATTTAGTGGTTGTATTCAAGTCCTAACAAATTTTAGGCACTGTTACAGAGTTGTTATTATGCCTTCCGATGCATTCCGTCCACCAAGGAACCCCAAGAAGGAAGTATTCATATCAACAGCCTTGGTTATAATAAGGAAATAGGTTCAGAGAAGGTCTGTGACTTGGCCAAGGCCCAACACAGGTATCCGTCTTATCTTTTATGTGAGGCAGGCCTGGGTGCCCAGATCCTCCCCTATTTTCCCCAGTTCTTGGTCTCATTCATGGACACCCCTGATCCTACTCACCTTCAAACATGGCTGGTCCCACACCGACAATAATGATAGACATAGGCAGTGAGGAGGCCTGTGAGGGAAAGAGGTTGAATGTTTGGGGTGAGCAGTCATAACAATGGAGGTGACTACTGGGGACAATTCTCTGTGCATGTTTCATGTTTCTGCATATAAAGCAGAGGCACTGATTCCCTTTGTTCCAGACTATCTTTTCAAGGATGTCTGCTTATCAAACAGCCTTGAAAGATATAGTGTCTTCCTTTGGAGCAAAGGGCAGGTTTGTTTACTATTCAGTTTAGTAAAGTATCTCACACTGGAACAAAGGGGAGGCATGCTTGCTGCCCATTATAAAAGATTCAGATACCATAAGCTCAGGGTTTATGACCTATAATGCATCCCACTGTGGGTGCAGGTGTCAAATGACATCATCTTGTGGGAATTGGGACTTAGAATCAAAGCAAATGCTGATAATTGAGCTACTGCTTTGCCTGAGAATAACAAAGTCCTTTGTCTCCAATCCAGGAGCCTTGTGTCTTCTGCCAGCATCCATGAAACTGGAGGGCTAATTTGTTAGCTTGCAAGTAGGGTAAAATCTCAAACCCTTCACAGTTATTAACAGTGCCCCTCCCTGCCAAGCCCTCCTCCTTATACTTACACTGACAATGGCCTCCTTGGTCTGCGTCATGTCAGAGATGACCCCATCAGTGATGATGAGCAGAACGTAGTACTGTGAACCATCAGAGATCTTTGCTGCAGCCCTGGTTGAGAGTCCAAGATCATAGTCCAGCTGAAAGCCCAGAGAGGTCAAGGGAACACCCTACCCCTAAAGCTTCCACCACCAGTGTATAAGCAGTGGGCAAGGATTGGGGTTTCTGAAGCTCATGGTCCTTCCCCAGATCTGGATGCCTGCCCCTGCCTGATATCCCTCCAGTAACATTTATGGAGAACTTATAGTAGGCACTGGAGGTACACAATGAGAATAAACTAATTAATCCCAGCCATCTCGAGGGAGGACATTAGTCTCAGAATCACAGAAATAGGTATAATTATTCTTGTGATGAGTACTGTGATAGAAAGGGACACTGCTAGGACAGTGTCTAGTAGGGGATCCTAACATAGTCCCGCAGGTCAATGAAGGCTTCTTTAAGGAAACAATGTTTGAGGATGAAGGAAGAGGCGAAGCAAAAGGAGGAACAAAGGGAATACCACAGACAAGGGCCTTGTGGTGGAACTGAAGGAGCCCAGAAAGTGAGAGAAGCTAAGTGAACCATGTGATTGAGATGGGGTAGGGGCCAGATCACACAGGCCTTTAACAGCCCCTAGAAAGATTTTGCTTTTTATACAGGGCAAGACCAAAGGCTAAAGGCCTTCTTTCTTCTCTTTCTCACCCATTTCTTCTTTGTTCCTTCTCCCCTCTGCTGGCCACCTCCCATTGCCTATGCTGTTGGGTCCTTAGGCAGTCTAACAGCTGCTCCCAACCTCCTTTTCCTTCTCTCACCATCAATCTTTGAATCCCAGATTTTTCTATCTGAAAAGTACTTCAGAAGTTATTGAGCCCAGTCCCCTTATTTTACATATATGAAAAATGAGACCTTCAGAGAACACAAAGGTCACAGCACATCCTGGTCTCTTGACTCCCAGTCTTAGGCCCTGAGTAGGTTGGAAAGGACAGAGTTGCACTATCCAATAAGGCAGACCCTGGCCACAGGTGAATATTGAAATTTAAATTAATTAAGGTAAATGAAGTAAATATTTGGTTTCTTATTCACCTGAGCTACATTTCAAGTGCTCAATAAAAGAACCCAATTAAGCCTAAAGCCTGAGCTCTTAATTCCTCCACTCTCCATTCTTGGCCTGTTCTTTAGATACTCTTCCATATACATTGTACATTCTGGTCATAATTCATTGTTTATTGTTTCCTGAGCTTGCCCCTTTATGGCTCTGTGTTTTTCACATGCTGTTCCTTCTGCCAGGCCTACTCTGCATCTCTTTCTCTGATAAAGTCCAACTTGCCCTCTAGATCCAGCTAAGTAATCTCCTATAACTAGGTTACACCCTCCCCTCTTCTCCCTCTGCCTGCTAGGATACCGCCCACCAAGATGGGCTGTCCTTCCACATGGGTTTTCACACCCATGAGGGTACCAGCATGTGTGCCCAGGGAGACAAGATACCTGGAGCATTCATTCTACTGTATGATCTGGTGGATAAAGCTAGATGACTCTAAGTGTACTTAAAACACCTTTTTTCCCCCTCCAAATTAAAGCAGACATGGACACCACATGAGGAGAATGTAAAATTTGCATGAATTTTTAAGATAAATATGGTGACTTCAAAGACATTTTCAGCCGGGTTGCTTTCAGCTGTGCCCCTAAGATTCCCCTGGGGGAAGCAGTCGCTTGCCTTTGCCAACAGGCAACTTGCTGGAAAAGTCGGGGAAGCTCTGGCCTACGGAAAGTAATGATTTATTTATATTTCTGTCTCCTGCACCAAGGCGGGAGCTCCCAAGGGCAGAGACTAGATGTGATTCATCTGTGAGTCTCCAGTGCCCCAGCAGAGAACTGAGCATACAGCAGATGACCTTTGAATAGTAATAATGATAATAATAGTAACAGTAATAGCTGACACTTAAAGCACTTACGATGTGGCAGGCACTAAGTGCTTGACATATATTAATTTAGTTAACCCTCACAACAGCCCTATGATATTGCTGTTATTATTATCATTTTACAATTGAGGAAACAGGCATAGAGAGGTTCAGGATCTTGCTCAAATTCACATAGCTAGGGAGTGGTAGAGTGGGTGTATCGACTTAACTAGTCTGGCTCCAAAGCCCACATTCATGCTACATTGCCTCTATATTGAATGTTCATTCAATGAATGAGTGAACTAAGATAAAATTAAGAAATCTGTTTAATAACAAGAAAAATATGCTCAGTCTCCAATATTAAGTGAAAAAATCAGTAGTGAACTATTGCATGCAACTTTTTAAAGTTTATTTATTTTTTTAGTAATCTCTACACCCAGAATGAGGCTCAAACTCACAACCCTGAGGCCAAGAGTTGCGTGCTCTTCTGACTGAGCCAGCCAGGCGCCCCTGCATGTAATTTGATTGCAATTATGGATTCATAAGGAAAAAAATGTCAATAACTGTATATACATCTACATTCCCATGGGCAGTATTCTGGGTGATTTCTTATTTCATTTCTCCATCCTTGACATTTTCTACAGCAATTCTTTTGTAATTGAAAGAAACTATTATCTTCATTATGAATTACATAAACAATTTTTATTAGGGAAAAGGGAAGTCTATAGGCGTATAAATCTACCTGAAATCCTTCCATTTATATTCTCTTTTTTTGTTTAATCTTTTTACTTTCAAGCTTTCTGAGGTACTTTGTTTTAGCTGGATCTCTTCTATTCAGCATATTTTAGGGTTTCTTATTATTTTATTGTCTTATTCAATCAGAGAGTCTTTTTCTTTTAATAGGTGAACTTATCCAATTTATGTTTAATGACATATGTTTGGTTTTAGTTGTCATTTTATTTGCATTTTAAAAAGTGATTTGATATGTGATCTTGTGTTTTTTTATTCTGAAAATTTTGAGGTTTTTTTTTAAGTTTCTATTTATTTATTCATTTCAGTAATCTCTACACCCAACATGGGGCTCAGACTCACAACCCCAAGTTCAAGAGTTGTACACTCTTTCCCTGGAGTTACTCTTCTATTTTTAGAAGTTACTTTCCTATTTTTTAATCTACTATTTATTGAGCACTTATCATGGGCCAGACACTGTGCTAATAATTCTTACTTTGTTATCTAATTTTAACCTCCCAATAACCCTATAAAATAGTGCTATTGTTATCCATTATTTTACCCATTTATAGGGATGAAATGGGGACTTACAGAGGCTAAGTTGCTTTAGGTCACATGGTTAGTGAGGAGTGGAGCCAGGTCTGATGCCAAAGCTTGTGCCTTAACCATTGTGCTATAGGACCATCTCTCTTTTCCCCAAACTTGAGGCCTGAATCGTTCCCAGAGAGTGGGATTGGGGTAGTTTGTTGACACCCTCTCTATCCCAGTATAACGCATTTATCTCTTTATATCAGAGCCTGGCCAACACTGAAAATTTTACCCTTTCCCCAAAGCCCAGGTTCACCCAAGAGTGGTCTTGACTATCCTTGGGAAGTCAGTCCTCTGTCTGGGTCCCCTCATTCCTCCCAGTCCCCACCCAGTTCCCTTACCTGGCCACCTGGTTGATGACAGGAGCAAAGTAGGTGGGGCCATAGAGCTGCACTGTGCGCAGGCTCTGAAAGTAGCTCTCCAACACACCTTCAATGCCTGCACAGTTGGGGTCCTCATCGTTGTTGTTCTGTCAGGGAAGATACCTTGCTGGGCTGAGCCATGCAGGATATACCCAGGAGTACTCTGATCCCACCTCACTCCTTTTTTCCATCTCTCTCTCTCATGCTCCCCTCCAAACTCCAGCCCTGCTCCCCTCCCTGCTCTGCTCCCCTCTCTTAGTTTCCTGGTCCTCTGAAGGTACTTGACCCTGAGAAGAAATTCACCAACTTGAGTGGACCAGATGCCAGGGCATGGAGTGTAGGCTCTGGCCTATACTATACCAGGGGGAACTGGTGGGAGATCCGTCCTTCTGGAGGCAGTTTGGCCCCAAAGCCATAGGCTGGGAAGAGCTTGTCACTGTCATAGTCCTGGATGATTTCGCCCACTGCCTTGAGGGCCATGGCATAGGCGCTGAGTTGGTAGGGGCTCATATAGTGCAGGGAGGTGGGCTGCAGAGGATTCCCTGTAGGGACACAGGACCCCCAGCCTCATGGTCACCTTGATCATTTATTCACCTGTCCATCCATGTATACTATCCATTCACCCACTCTTTACCCATGTACTCCCTCATTATTTTGCCCAATCATCCATATATTCATTTATCCCTCTATCCATCCACCAACCCCTATATCTATCCATCAGTTTATCCACTTACCCACATATCCATTCTCCCATCCACTTGACATAAATCCATCTTTCAATCTACCCATCCTTTTCTATCCATCTTCCTCTCCATTCTCTTATCCAGTATCTACCCAACTACCACCCACCTGTCTTCATATGTACTCATCCATCTATCCACTCATTCATTATCCTGTCTACTTACCTGTTATTTCTCCAATTTAAACATCTGTCCATTTGTCCACCTGCATACCTAATCATGTATCCACTTGTCCAACCTATTGTACTCACTCATTAAACCATCTACCTACTTGGTTTATTCATCTATTTACCTACCCAGTCATTACTCACTCATTTACTGCTTCATTTCTCCTTACACCCCTATTATCTCCCATCCATTCATTTACTTGTCCACTTCTTGAGGTATCTATCCTTTCAACTTTTAAAAATTCATTGACACACGTATTTTCTTTTACCCTCTGTTCCCCATTATACCCAATAATGTCCCCCCAAACTCTTGTCCCAGTACCAGCCTGGCTGGGCTTTGCCTCAAGCCTGGGCTTACTGGGTAGGTGAACTCTTAACTGACTGAGCCACCCAGGCACCCCTGGGTAGGTGAACTCTTATCCCCAGGTCAGAATCCAGGCCAATCCCTAATGAATTCCTTAGAATTCCTCCATACCCCATTCCCCCATCCATGCCTCACCATTAGAAGCTGTGAAGTCAATGGCTACTGTGAAGTTCAGCTGTGTCCTGTTGGGGAAGTAGATGGATTGAGAAGTGAGGGACCAATACTTATTATATCAGGATTTCTCGAACACTACTGTGCATACAAATCACCTGGAGATAGTGTTAAAATGCAGATTCTGATCTGGATGGTCTGTACGGAGCCTGAAATTCTACATTTCTAACAAACTCCCAGACGATGCAGATGCTGCTGGTCCATGGAGCACACTTTGGGTAGCAGAATTAAATGCCTACTGTGTGACAAGTGTATGTAATTTATGTCATTTAACTTAATCCTTACTATAGCCCTGAAGTAGTAATTAACATCTCCATTTTGCATAGGAGAAAAGTGAGCTTCGGAGAAGCAAAGTACTTTACCCAGGTCAGCCTACCACTATTGAGCCAAATGGAATGTCTCCTTTGGTCTGCTTGGGTTTTCCCTCTCTCTTGGCCTCTTTCTGTTGACTGGCCATGATTTTTATCTGAACCCCAGCCAGGTTACTGGGGCCATCTTTGAAGACCACTGGTCTCTCATCTTCCCATGGGAGGCCTGGAAGCTAGAGATGAAAGTCAGCCTCATGAAGAAAACTAAGATGGACAACATAATGCATTTTACAGAGCACTGTATAGTTTGCCAAGTGTTTAAAAGTTTATCTCCATGGACCCTAACCATTCATAAATAAGAAAACTGAGGCTTAGAACTGGGAGTAACTCAATGCTGGTCATTCAGCCCAGAACCTGGCCTGTAACTCACCCTCCCTTGATGTAATCAACAAAAGTAAATTCAGAGTCCACAGAAAAGGAGAGCAGCGTCACCTGTGGAACAAAGAGACAGCCCTGCTACTTTGGAAAGGGCAGTTGGGTGGCAGAAGGCAGAGAGGCACATGATTCCACCCCCTACCCCACACTCCCCAACCCTGTGTGATTTCTGAAGGGGCAAAAAAGAGGAAGCTGTCAGAAACAGACTTGGATTTCCAAAAGTGTATTAAATTGGGAAATACAACTTAAGTTTAAAAAAAAATTCTGCAAAATAGTAAAGATCAAACAACTTTCCTTCGGTGAGAAGACAAAAGAAAACAAAAGAAACTTAAATGGAGCCACCTTGGGCCCAACATTACTATATCCAAGTAATCTGTGCCCACAGCCTTCCCCCAACATTTATCATATTATGTCAGTGGGAATAGAAACAGAAGGATCTAGGGAGGACCAGAGCTTTAGGGAGCACTCACAGTTCCTGAGTTGACATATTTCTTCTTCTTACATTTCTTCCGAGGGTTAAGTACCTAAGTGAAGAAGATAACAGTGATGGTGGGAAACAGAGGAAGGGAGCTACAGACTGAGCACACTGGGCTGGAAGGCCTGGGCAACCTGGACAGGGCTGGAGTTCTCACCTCATACACTGTGAACTGGTTCTGGGCCTTGCTCAGCTCCCGGTAGCTGGTGGTGAACTCACCGATGAAGTCATGGCTGCAGTGAGGCCAGGGGTGGGTGAGCAGCAGCTGCTTTTGGCTTGGAGCCAGCCCTGAAACTAATCTTTTGTTCCCACTATCCCCTGCTTCTACTTGGGCTGCAGGGCCAGGGGGTTGGGGCCAGAAGAGAGGCCAAGTTAAGGGGGAGAGAAGGAAGATGCAACCAAGAGGGTCAGTTGTACTCAAGGTCCTGGCATCTGTTATCACCCTTCTTGACTCCTAAGGCCACTTTGGGTTACTAGTGAATGTACTACATGTTATAGGAAGGTGTTTGAATTAACTGCAAGAAAAGAAAGTACTATGTGGGGCAGTTCTACCTTCCATCCCGGTCCCAGTCGTACACATCAATCTTCACTGTTCTGAAATGCAGGAGATAAGCATAGGCTAGCACGTATGATAAATCCTAGAGACACCCTCACCGACTTAACCATACACAGATCATCCTCCCATACACCCACCTGTTTTTCCTTCAACCTTCCTCCCATCGGTCCATCCATCCTATTTATTCATTCACCAGTCCATGCACATACCCAACTATCTACTGCCACTGCCATTATTTCTTCTACTGCTATTTGTACCACTATTACTATTCTTTACTACTTGTTGAGTCTTACTATATTCTAGGCATTGTTACATGCTTTTGTAGATGGACTCATTTGATTTAACAACCATCCTATAAAGTAAGTACTATTATTCTTATTTTTGGATAAGGAAACTGAGATACAAAAAAACCAGTAACTTGACTAAGAACCATAACTAGTAAGTGGTTCAGCTGAGATTTAAACTCAGACATCCTGGTTCCAAAGACTTTGATCTTAAGTACTATGCCTAAGTCCTCCTATATGTCCATATATCTGTGTTGCAATCTATACAACTATCTATCCATGTAGCCACCCACTTGCCCATACATTTGCCAATCTAATTACCTTTTAAATCCCTTTCTTTATCCACCCATCTAACTATACGTCCAGGCATTCACTGACTTACTGATGTATGCAAGCATCCATCTCTGTCCATTCAGCTATTTAACCAAACACCCATCTATCACATTTGTCCATAGAATCATCCATTCATCTACATAACCATCCATGTATGTGCCCATCCATCCTTCCACCCACTCACCTGTCTTCATACTGTCCATTTATTAGTTCATATGGTCAGCCTATCCATCTACTTTACACTCCTTAATCAACTAATTAATCTGATCCTTCCATCCATCTACCATTCACTCACCAATCCACCTTTTGCTCTACCTATTTATCCTCCTGCTTTTTCAGTCATCCCTCTGCCTCTCCAGGCATCTAACAATCTCTTATATACCCATCCATCTATTCATTCATCCATTAATCCATCCATCATTTGTCCATCTCCTGATCTGCCCATCAGTCCACTTATCCACTCATCTGTTACCTATCCATCCATCTCCCCTTCTACCCACACACCAGTCCTCTTACACACCCACCCCTATACCCATCCATCCATTCACCAGCTTATCCATCCATCCGACCCTCCATCCATGTATCTGTTTATTCATGTGTTCATTTGCCCTTTCATCTACCCACCCACCCATCCATCCTCCTATCCGTCTATGTGGCCATCCATTTGCTTCCCCATCTACTTATCTCCGTGCCCAAAACTCTGTCTCACCAAGCAGGATCCTCCAAAACTATTGTGACACTTCTGCCAGCACTCTGGGGCCCAGGAATCCCATTCTCATGCCCTTGTTCCCTTACTCCCTAGCTTACACTGAAGCAGACCTGTCATAGTCTCCATTGCACAATGCCCGCACAGGGATGCTGAAGGGTTGCCAAACAGGATTCAGCGTGTTTTTCACAACCTCCGTCTTGTGGCAGATGGTGAACCTGGAGAGGAGCAAGAGGCCTGGAACCTGCCTTGGGGGCAGAACTGAGCCCAGAGATAGGGCCTCATACTCTTGGAGATTCCTGGGATTTCCCCACTTGTTAAGCACATATTGTGAGCTGCCTTGAGTGAATTCTGAGCTCAGGTCCTGGTAGAGTCTAAGATGCCCCACATCCAGCCCGAGAGCCCTAATGGGACCATGGTCACAGCAGGGCAGGGGTGGGTGCCACGGGAGAAGATTGACTCACGTGCCATCCTCATTGCTCCTATAGAATACAAGGAAGGGGTCTGACTTCCCAAAGAAATCCTTCTTGTCCAGCTTGTTTGCACACAGTTGCATGGTGGCAATGTCCTAGGAATGAAGTTTGGCTGTTGACACCCAAATTGTTCATAGCCTCAAACAGTCCACTAAAGGGAGTTTAGGAGAGAAGGGAGCCTTGTGGGTCTAGCATATGGCCTTTACTGACCCGACAATTGCTAAGCTCCTCTGCAGTCAGCAATATGGTCCCACACTTCTTGCCTGGTACACCCCTGGAAGCAGAAAAAGCCTCTTTGTGAGGGGAGGGAGAGTAGGCAGCGAGGAATGGGGTAGCCAATCTGGGATTAGGTGGGCCAGGGGATTCAATATGCCATTTCCTGACAGTCCCCTAAATGTATCCCTTTCTGCCCTGGGTGGTTCCTTGTGGGAAGGGCCTGACTTTGATAGGGAAGCGGTCTGTAGTCTGAAAGGAAGGGGCTAATCTGGCCTAGGTGGACATGTTATAATGGTAGCTTGGGAAAGACAAAGGATTTAAAGTCCTGAGTAAGTTATTTCCTTTTTTGCGGGTCCTAGTTTCGTCTATGAAATGGGAATCATGCCCACCTCTCGGGGTTGTGAAAAGATCTGAATGAATGCACAGAAGGACAAGCAATTGGGAAGCTTTATTGATATGAAGGTGGTTAAATTTCTCAAAGCAGACCTTGGTATCTACTTTATGTCAGGCACTGGGCTAGGTATGAATTGGCCAATTGGCACTCTCCAGTTCTGCTAGACCGTGCCCTCAGAGAGCTTCCAGAGGGAGGTGGGATGTCAAAGCCGATAGGCAAGTAGAGTGTGATGTAGCAGTCCTGAATGAGGGAGAGGAATTTCTATCCAGACCTAGGACAAAAGGCTGTTTTGTTAGATCAAAAATGTGGTTCTTTCCGAAGAGTAAAATAAAATGTGAAGAGTAAATAAAAAAGACAAGGGAAGCCTTATACTCTCCTGACCCAAGAAGGGACACTTCTTCTGTGTATTTGAAGGGTACATATTAGGACACCCATCTCCAACTTGCCTTGCCTTGGGTCTCCAAGTGGTCAGGGACCTTGCTGATATGGGCCTGTGAACCTTGACCCCAAAGGGCTCCCAATTGTGGCAGAGAGAAAGCTAGGTCAGGAGTGTTCTGTGTTCAAGTTCTGGTTCCAACTTACTATGTGATTTTTCCCATCTTTGACATGAATGTTGAACCATTTCTTTGGCTCCTTCAATTTTTGACTCTTCGTGCTTTAAAAAGAGTGTGAGGAATATAGGAACTTTTCACCTGCACACCCAGGACCAAGTCTCTGATCTTACTGCTTTCTCTCTGTTCTTTGACTCTTTAATGTTTTCCCTCACCTCCTTACCCAGTGTGAATTCCAGTCAATGATTATAATAATCACTCCCTTGCATCCTACCCTTTATCCATTGCCCTTCTGTCACTTCAGTATACTTATTTGGCAGAACCACAGCCCTAGTTAAATCCAATTCTCTGCCTAACCTGTACTGCACCTGTGCAGCTGAATAAGGCCGGAGGAAAACACACAATCTTGTTAACTGGTCTCACTTTTTTTTTTTTACATCTTATTTATTTATTTAAAGTCATCTCTGCACCCAACATGGGGCTTGAACTCATGACCCTGAGATCAAGAGTCACGTGCTTTACTGACTGAGCCAGCCAGGCACCCCTAACTGGTCTCATTTTAAATGCATGACCACAAACCTCAAGAGGGTCCTTAATCATACTTCACTCTCTAGTTCTGCTAGATGACAGTTCCACTCCTCCTCTCTCCTCAAACCCAGAAAGCCTCCTCCCCCATCCTCACTCAGCCAATGACCTTGTTTCCTACTTCACTGACAAAACTGAAGCAACCAGAAGAGAATGTCCACAGACCTACCACCACACCTACCTTGCCTCCAGTATCTTCACCCACGCAACTGTTGCTATAAATGACTATCCGTGTGCCTATTTATCCCTCCACTGTGTGCTACATTCCACACCCTCTTGCCTGTACATGGACATCATTCCACCAAGTCTCTCCTTTTTTTTTTTATTATGTCAATTTTTCAGTTTCTACTGGGTCATTCCCCTTAACATACAAATGTGGTATAATTTTTCTCATGTTAAAAAATGCAAACCTATTCTGACCTCACTTCCTTCCCTAACCACCCCTTCTTTTCTCTTCTCTTTGCAGCAAAACGCCTTGAAAGATTTCTTGACTTTCATTCCTCTCTTCCATTCTCTTCTAACCCTCTCCAACCAGGCTGTCACCCCCTCCTCTTCCTTCAGAACTTCAGCCCTGCAGCAGCATTTGACATGGCTGGTCACTCTCTCCTTAATACACAACCTTCACTTTGCCTCCAGGACAACACCTCTTCTCTTGGTCCTCCTCCTACTTCATTAATACTCCTTCTATGTCTCCTTTTCTAGTTCCAATTCATGGAGTCTCAGCGTTTGGTCTTTTCTTTCTCTGCTCACTCCCTTGGTGATTTCATCTAGTCTCCTGGCCTGAAAGAGCATCTATAACTCATGCATCTTATTGTCTATTTGACATATCGCTAGGATGTCTAATAAAAATTACCAAATTCAACAGGAGTCAGACTGAACTCCTGATTAAATCCCCCCTGCAATTTTTTTTTAACCATCTCATTTATGGCAACTCCATCCTTCCAGATGTTCAGGCCAAAGGGCTTGGTGTCATCCTTGACTCCTCCTCTCCTCTCACATCCGTATTCAACCTGTCAGGAATCTGTTGGCTACACTTTCAAGTTATATCCAGATCTGACCGTTTCTCTCCTGCACTGCTGCACCCTGGGTTACTGTGATAGCCTTCCAATGGGATTCCTGCTACTATCTTCATCTACCCAAGGTTTATTCTCAATCCAGCAGCCAGCATCATTCATGTCACTCCTCTCTTCAGAGCCTTCCAGTGACTCCCAACTCGGAGTAAAAGCTAAAGTCCTTACAGTGACTACAAGGCCCTAAACTGTTAACTCTCCAGTCTCATCTCCTCCTTTCTTCCTCCTTGCTCACTTGGCTATAGCTACACTGGGCTCCTTGCTGCTTTCTGAACATATTAGGCTTTTGCACTGGCAGCTTCCTCTGCCTGGAACATTCCACATCCTGATATCTGCATGGCTCACCTCCTTATGTCCTCCAGGTTATTGCTCTAAAGTTACCTCTCCATAAATCCTACTCAACCACTCTGCTGAGTATTGCAAGTCCCACTCACCCAGCATTTCCAGTCCTCCTAATTCTGCTCTACTTTGCCTTTTTTCCATAGCAATTAATGTCTTCCAACATATTATATAATTTACTTATTTATTATGTCTATTTTGTACAGTTTATCCCCCACCTTCTATAGGATAAGCTCCCTGAGGGCAGAACCTTTGTTATGTTCATCATTACAACCCATGCCCCTTGAACAGTGGCTGACATAGATTATATGCCCAGTAGTATTTATGGAACAGATGAGTCCCTGTTGCCTAGCACAGAGTATGGCATATAAAACATGCTAATAAATATTTAGTGGGCAAATGTAATAGAAATTCCAGGGGTCTTGATTTGGTGAGGGGAAGCTTCCCGGAGGATAAAAGCTTGGAATTGGACCTTAAGGGTAGAATCAGACTTAGAAAAAGAGTGAGGTGAGAGAGAGACAGACATACAGATAGAGACAGAGAGAGAGAGAGAGAGAGAGGACAAGACAAGACATGTCAGGCCTGAGACTGACTTGAACAGAGCACTGGAGATTGGTCTTTCCCAGGAGGGTGAAGGGAGCCATTGAAGGCTCCCAACCAGGGGGAGTCCCAGCCTTTACTGCTATTGGGTCAGCAGTGTCTTTGGGAGGAAAATTTGGAGGCACCCACCCTTCCCCAGCACCCCTTCTTGTTCAGCTCACGTGAGGTGTCGCTCTACACGACTTCCCTGGCCTCCGATCACCTCTCCCAGGGCCAGGAACGCTTGTCCCAGGAAATCCTGCACCAGGACATGGAGTCAAAAACGACAGGAGAGACTGAGGATGCAGAGTCCCAGCCTAGCCCTGGTGACACTGCTGCACTGACCAGTGTGTTCCAGGATGGCAGAATACTAGAAGCATTGCCCTGCCTGTGCTTTGAAGGATGGGGAAGGGGTCCTCAGACCAATTCTGCTTCTTGGCCCTGCTGTTATTGCTCTCCACAATGCCATCCCACGCCTCACCATCTATTCCACACCCCACCATCCCAAAGCCAGCCCCGTTCAGCCTCACCTTCTGCATGTCCCAGAGGTGGCCGAGAAGGAAGAGGAACAGTGAGTAAAAGGCATGGGTGGGAAACCAAGAGACAGGAGCAGGAGAGTAGGGCTGGGAGGATGGGTTTGGGGCCCAAGAAGGTAGAGTTGGGGTTGAGGGGTAGGAGGGTTCTAAGGAAGGTTGTTTAACACACTGAGCGCCTCCTGTGTGCCTGGCTAGCCCGCGAGGGGACGCTTGCTCACCGGTTTGGAGATGTTGGTTTTGGAGTCAACGTTGTATCTGGGAAGAGAGTGGAACCAGCATAAGGTGGGGCTGGTGAGAGACAGCCTGGAAAAGGGGTCGGGTTTTGAATCCTGGTTAAAATTGTGGATAGAGTGAGGGGCAGCCTTTGATCCAAATTCAGTCAGGATCTCCTTTAGGGCAGGAGTCAGGGTCACAGAGAATCAGGGGCCTGCTGGGGGTAGGGTCATACCAGGGCGGGGTCTTGATGGAGCCTGAGCTAAATGAGGGTGCAAAGCTTTGGGCCCAACCAGGTCTGGGGAGTGAACTGGATTGGATATGACCTAAGGGCAGAGCCAAGCTAGACTTGGGGACAGAGCTAAGACTAGAGTGGGACCAAACGGCCTGGTGGAGGAACGAGGCTGGGAGGCCGGGCTGGGGAGGAGCCTGCCAGAATTTTGCGTGGATCCAGGTCGGGCAGGGCGGGGGGAGGGGGTACAACCCAGGATTCTGGGCGGGGCTCACACATCAAAGCGCAGGTTTTGCTTTTCCTCAAAGAAGTAGTCGAGGACGAATTTGCGCACAAAGTCTGGGTTCAGCGTGTTATCAATCACCTCTGTCCGTCCGAACTGGATAGGGGGCGGAGAGTTAGCACGGGGTCGGACGGGGGGCAGGTAATGGGGGGGCATGCAGCTCTTGGCTAGAAGAGGGCTCTTGGACTCACCTCTCGCCACTCCTGGCTGGCCCGGCTCTGCGTGTAAAGCACCACCACTGCAGGCGAGAGTGGAGGCGGGGAAGGAAGGATGTCAGGTTGGCCTGAACCTTTCCCCACCCCTCAGTCGCGCCCAGACCCTAGTTCCCCCTCCCCTCCCTGGAGCCTCCTACTGGGGTCGGATTTGGAGAAGGTGTCGAGGTCCAGCAGGTTCCTAGAGAAAGCGACAGACAGTGGGTGGGTCATTCTGGAGCCCAGTGCCTCGACTCTGCCCTGAGTTGGGCACCCGGGGGAGGCATGGGGCTCAAATCGCATCTCCCTCTCCCATTACTACACCCAGTGGAGAGTTGGGGGGGGGGGCGGGTGTCCGCGTTGTCAGCACCCTGGACAGCACCGGAAATATCGGCTCAAGAATCATTATCCATGCATCCACACTGTCTTCAAGGGCCCAGGATAGAGGGTTAGCCCCAGAACTTTGTCCTCCTGGGGCCCAGATCCTACTGGATCCCCGTGACCCGTCCCTTGAACCCGCAGGCTGAGCTTTTATTTGCCGGTGGAGCTGTTCAAAGAAACCCCCTCCCCGAACCCGCCAGCGACTCCCCTAAGTCTGAATCTGAGATTTTCCGGCCCTGGATGCTTCTTTCCCCCGGGGTCTGGCCCTTGTCCGCTCCAAGCCCCACAGCCGATTGGGGCAGGGGCAGTGCCTACGCCCTCCCCAGCGTGGCGGCTCACCGGCAGGACACGGTAATTTCAATCTTGGTGGCCGGTACGCTGCGCTCAGAAGCTCCGCTGAGAGACATGGCTGGTCGAGTGCCCGGAGCTGCGGGAGGCTGTGAGACCGGGGCCGCCGGGGCTAGGGGCGGCAGCAGTGGCGGGTCTGGTCCATGTGCCGCCGCGACAGCGGTGGCGGCGGCTGCACTCCCTCCAGCCCTGCTTGCGCGACTCCAGCCGATCGCGCCTTGACTGTGGCCGCCGGCGGCAGCGACTCCAGATGGTAACCTAGCCCCGCCCGGCCCTGCGGGCGGCCCCCGCCCCATTGGAGCAGCCTCGAGCCAGCCAGGAAACTAACCCCGACCCCAAATCCAGCCCGTACCTTGGGAGAGTCCTCCCAGCTCTTTTCACTCTGGCGAAACCCAAAAACCCTCTGAGAACTGTCCGCGGTGCTGAAGGGTTTGGGGCGCCTGGTGGGCGTTGGGGACGCTTCCTCTTCCTGAGCTGCTCCCTAAACAGTCTGCTTCTTCCCTTTCCCACTTCCGCCCTGCCTAGGTCTCCAAATAGAAAGAGTTTTACATTTATTTTTATTAGCTGTGTGACCTTGGGCAAGTTACTCAACATCTCTGTGGCTCAGTCTCATCAGTGAAAGGCCAGAACAGCACCTACTTGTGGTGGTGTAAAATTTTGAGATAATCCACATAAAGGACTTAGCTCAGGGGATTGTACACAGTAAGTACTAAAGAAATGTTCATCGGTATTATTTCCTTCCTCTGGGCAGTCACATGGATGACCTCTTTTGTGTTGAGCCAGAACGCAGTAAATGGTGGCTGTGATAGCACTCTGAAAAGCTCTTTGCCCGTGTCTTTGAACTCTTGACTTCATGGTGGTAGAGATGCAGACATACTGTGAGGGTTCAATCTACTCTATCTAGGTCACACTGCAGATGAGGGTGGTAGTCAGCCAGGTCCATTCTCCCCACACCAATTACTGCCTCCAAAGCCCCAGAAGCCAGACCCTCCACCAGTCAGGGCTTCATAAGGTAGGGGCTGCAAGTCACCTGTATCAAGACTGTGTTGCCTGCAGAACTTGTTAAAAATGAAGGATCCCCCACCCCCACCTCCGCCCATTCCTAGCTAAATGAAGATCTCAGCAACCCCAAGTCTATATTTCAGGCAGCCCTGGGAATCCATGTGAATAAATAGGTTCCTAGGTGACTAGGGCCCATTGACGCCTGAGGACCACTGCTCCCACCTTAACACCCTGTGACTACATGCCCCCATCTTACTGAGACTGTCAATGGCTCAGGAGTTAAGAGGCACAACCCAGTCTTCAGTTGTCTTTCTGCTTTATCTGACCCCCACCCCAACACTTTCCAGCACAAGAAAGAACAGTAAGAACCTTCCAAATAACTCCACAAAGACAGCAACCAAATGAGGATGCCAGAGAGCAGTTGTTCAAAAACATTTTATTTTGTGATCTGTGTCAAACTGCCTCATTCTCAGTGCAGGTGATCCCTCCTCTCCAGGAAACAAGAATGGAAAGAGGGGAGTCTTTCGTGAAGTCTCAGCCTCCACAAGGCTCCAGGGAAACCCCACACAGTTCTGCGAGCTGATGGGAATCCCAACAAAGACTAGAGTGGGTGAAAGGCAGTGACAAGAGGGGTGGTGGTCACCAGTCAGGAAGCTGGGGGTTGGAGAACCCTGTCCTTAGACCTGCTCAACTTTGGGGCTGCCATGTGCATGATGGAGAAGGAGGAGTGAGAAGATTTCCCTCTTATCTTGAAGCACCCCTTGTCTGGGCATGGCTTTGATTCTGCTCAGGGCTCAGGTGAGAGGAACAGGAAATTGTTGTGGGCTGGCTACTTCATAAGGTGCTGCTGCTGGTGCCCCGGAGTCCAACGCCACGGACAAACTGCTCCAGCAGGCCTCCGATGGCACCAGAGGGACTGGGGGCTGCTGCTCGAAGCCCCACTGTGCTGCTGTATGCGGCCAAGAAAGCTGAGCGTACTTCCTGCAGCCGAGTCTCCCGCTCACTCAGGGCTGCAAGCCTATGGGGAGGGAGGGAAGGAGGGAGAATGAATGCATTACCCTGGGGCAGGATCCAACATCCTCATCCTCACAACATACTACCTATCATTCTGCCTTTGCTAGCACAGGCCAGCACATGTCCTGTGGCCATCCTAACCCTATAGTTCAGGGCCCAAACATTTGGCCTTGTTCCCCTCAAAATCCACTCCTCTCAGCTCTCAGGGTACTGTTCCTACCTAGAAACAGCACATTTTAATGGTGCATGGGGAGGAGGGGGAAGGTGAGCAGGAGGTTGTTTGTCCACTGTTAGCTTCCATTCCTCAGTGAGAATAATGTGAGGCACAAATCTGAGACTTAAGGAGAGACTGCAAGATGAGGTATCAAGCCTTGGCTGACCAAAGGCCTCAGCCTTCTTGAGGCCAGGACCTGGAGAATTCTGGGAGAAAGTTCTTGGCAGTGTCCTGGAGAGTCCAGGGTCCTCAACCAGAAACCCCTCAGGCTCCACCTACATCTTTAGTCACTGTGGTCCCTAGGAAACAGCTAGCAGGGTGCTGGCTTTTCTAGTAGGATTCCTGTTCTGATTCTATTTGCTTTTCCTTCCTTGGCCTCTACAGACACTGATCACAGAAGATGGGAAGCCCCTCTTCTCTCCTTGGCCTGGAAATACAAGTCAAGAAGGGGAACAAGTAAAAAAAAACACCCCCCCCGAAGGGGAGCAAGTGCATGAAAACTCAGGCTTATCAAAGAATGAATTCCATGAGGCTGTTTGACACTTTGAAAGGTCTTTAACAGAAGAGGAGAAGAGACCTGAGGTACCAGCCACACCCAACCTATGGACTAGAAGGTATGCAATCTAGGGGTGAGAGGGACATGGAATCAGAGGGAAGGTCAGGAACTCACATGGTGTTCACCCTAACTGTCCCCTGGAGGGCTTTCTCCAGAGGTCACAGACCTATATGACACGAGCCCTCATGTTCCCATCTACCTAAAAATCAAGACTAGCCCTGACCACTAACCTACACCAAAATTTCCCCCAAGAAACCAATCCCTGTGTAATCCCTCCTGGGAATTTGTCAGAAGTAGCAGCAATGTCTCCAGTTCCTAAGCCCAAATAGACCTGTACCCCAGGGCCTGGGGGAAACAGATGGAGATATGAGGGTAAATAACAGTCCTGGGGTAGGTATTAGAACAGACTGAAGGAAAGTAGACTGGTGGGAGTGGTATGTATGAGTGGGTGACTAAGTGTGGGAGAGAGAGAAGCAGCAGGTTCTAGAGTGAGGGCAAGTCAAGTAGCTCCTGCAGCAGCACTAGGAAAATGGAGCTGATCCTGGATTCCTGCAATACCATGAAGAACTCAAAAGTCTCTCTTGGCATTTGGGGGAGACATGTGACCCTAGATCTTCTTTACTCTCTAATTAGGTTTCACATAGGCTGGAAGGCATGTGTTCTTCTTCAGCTTTTCCTTAGAGCATATAATAAGAAATTCAGATTAGTAGTTTGTATTCACAGTGAATATCCAAAGGTCCATACGTGTGTGTTCTCACTGCCCCTTATTTCTGGGAGGCAGACGAGGGAGGGATCAACCTATTTAGAGGTAAGAAAACTGGAGCCCAGAGAGGATAGGGGATCTACTTGAGGACACACAGCAGGTAAGGGGTAGGCAGGCAGAGATACTCTAGTGCCATTCCCTCTCAAGAGATGAGCTAGCAGGCTCAAAGCTAGCCTGACACCCAAGACATAGCTGGTAAGGCAGAGCAGCCAGGGGTTTGACTAAATTTCTCTGATAACAAAGCCCAAGCACTAAATCCACATACTGTATGACCTCAG